>NC_073227.2:172311363-172615795 GCF_029281585.2 Gorilla gorilla gorilla | reverse complement strand
CATATGAACCAGACAGAGAAGGAAAGGGAGATTTAGACAGATGAGATATGACAAAATAATCCACAGTGCCTGGCATCACAAACAGAAAGTCAGAAGGAGGTGTGGGCCTAGGTATGTTAAACTTGGAAAAAAATTATCTGTAGACCTATTGTTGCCTTCCTTTTCCCCTTGTCCTGTTCCCACAGCACTCTCTGTATCCCTTTGTGTAGCAATCATCTTTCTTGCATGTATTAGTGTATTGCCTATCTTCTCCATCTCTCCTGGTCTGACTTGTTCATTCCAGTCCACACTGGAGGTATGGATGATTTGTCCAGTCAGGTATGCTGAGTTTCAGATGTTAACATGGAGAGACCATATGAAGTCATGGGAGGGCCTAGGAGGGGTGGGGGAGATGGTATAGGAGCCCCCAGTGGAGTATAAAGGACAAGAAGACAAACAGATGAACCATTTCAGCACTAAATAAATCAAAAAAATTATATACATTTCTCTGTTCTATTTCCTGGCAACCTTTAATCATTCATTCATTTACTTATTCATTAAAAAAAATACCAAACACTTATTTCAGGCCAGGTACTATGTTAAGTACGGAAAATACAACCATAAACAAGACAGTACATTTATCTCTTTTTAAAAAATCAGGGCATCTTTGGTCCCAAAGGAGAATGTCCCCTATTTAAAGTGAACATACCCATACAAATCACTTTAATTCCAGTTTTGAATGTGACCCAAATGAGTTGCTTCTTATAAATTAGAAACCTCTGGCAAAAGAGAACAGAGACCAAAAGTTCTCCTCGAAGAGAAATCTAATCTTGATGCCACATTTTTTTTAATCAATTACATTTGCTAACTCATGCTAAATTAACCACAGAAGAAAGGCTTTAATTCTGCATACTCCTGATTTCTTAACCACTTTGAGGCTTTGAAGATGAATTCATAAAGACAGGCTTAATTTGTCTGACTAAAAAGCTGGGAATAACTATTCAGTATATCAATATAATTATAGCAACATTAATTTTCAAATTACATACATCAGTGACAGTAATTAAAAATAACACATATGTAATACTCACTTTTTAAAATGAATATTGTGAAAGGGCATAGCTGAGATGTGAACAGAAGCCTGCCCATCCAGAAGGTAGTCCCTGTACAGAAGGATACTCTCTATGTATAAGGATACTCCCGGAACAGAAGGACATTGTCTGTACAGAAGTGACAGCTGAATAAGAAGTCCTGCCATGTTCCTGCCACTACAAAAAGTGCCTCTGCTATCTCCTTCAGAATGGCAAAGAAACAGGGGAGAAAATATTCTGCAGAATAAAGAGTATTACATAGTCTTAGAAACAAGATTCTAAATCTTTATGGTATTTATATCCTCCCTTCCTAGACTGTGCTCAGAGTTCAGATTCATTCACCCAGACTGCACATATTTCTAGAACACAGACTGTGGGTCAGACACATGCAAGACTGGTCCTGGGGAAAGAGTAGTGAACAAGTTGGACCAGGAAAGATGGAGAAGACAGCTGATAAACCAATACATGCAAGAAAGATAATTACTACCCAAGGGGATACGGAGTGCTGTGGGAACAGGATAAGGAAGAAGAAAGATTCCAACAGGTCTGTAGCTAACTTTTCTAGGTTAAGAGATGAATAGCACATTCTATTTACTTTTAAATTTCATTTTTTAACTTAGAATTAAATTATAAAAAGTTTAAATATAGATGTATTCAACAGCTCATTTAAAATAAAATTCCCATCCACTATTTTAGCCTTTCATTGATTCTTGGATTCCCATCCACACACACAAAAAAATTGCAAAACATTCTATTTAGTCCCAACACATTAAGCATTAACCCATTTTTCACTTATTTTTCACTTATTTGCACTTATTTTTCACTTATTTTCCCTCAAGAATCTCTTTAAAAGAAACTAATCACCATGTAAAACCATAAGGATAACAACAGACAAAAAAGCAAACAACTTCCCTGGCAGCAGTATAGTGTGGCAGTTGCTGAGACCAAGGACTTTAGTATCAGACAGATGCAGTTTTGAACCAGAATCTGCCACTGACAGGCAGTTATTAAAGTTCTCTAAATTTCCATTTCTTCACTAAGTTGTTGCCAGGATTAAAGAAAATAATGCATCTACCAAGATTAGCATAATGTTTTACACATAGAAATGTTTCCAATGAAGGAAAGAAAGATGACATACAAAAAAAAAAAAAAAAGAAAGATGACATGCACAGAGCAGTGAACAAGTAATGTTTAACTTTAAACATCTAATGATATCCGGTTAATTTTAGCAAACACAAAGATTTTTGGCAGATGGCTTTAGTCTGAAGCTCGCAGCATAACACCTGGTAGGGACTATTTGATACAACTTGCTAAAACAAAAAGCCTCATAAATTTTGGATATGAGATACATAACATTCTACCTGTGGCTGTGTACCTAAAGGTCGCTTGCTTTAATTTGCATTACTTGATTTATGTATACACTGTTTTCTACATTTGCCAATATATAACAGTGGCATGGGCTTAACCATCAATATTTGGTTTAAAAAAAAAAGTGACAGGGTCATTTAGTCCCCATCCTTTTGTTGGCACCAAATTGTTCCCTAGAGTATCTTCGTTCTCCTTCTTTTCCCGGGAAAGCACATCTTGAGCTATGAGGCAGCAGAACCAGCAAGCTCTTCCTATCAACTATAACAGTAAAGGTTTCCAAAAGTGGTCCGATTTCCTGAAAGAGACATTACTGTTCCAACAGCCTGATGCTAACACACTTTGACAATCATACTAATTAGAGAAACCTTTTTCTCAATTGTGGTCCTTAGCTGGATGGTTAATAGAGTATGCTTTTATCTTCAACATAAAGAGGCCTTTTTTTAAATTATGTTGTCAGATGTAATTACAGAAAACTGGGTACAAATGAGATTATGGGATCTATCCTGAGGGGCAACTTAACACAATGAAGCTCGTGTTCCATTCTAGCAAACAAGGTCAGCTGGGGATGGTGTTTTCCCTCCAACTTTAATGATCTGTACAGTGTTTTAAAATATGTTTTTATAAAAGCAACGCTCAACTAAAACCTGCTTATGATGCAGTTAAATGGAAATCTAAACATTAAAAATGGTCCATTCTTGTCATATTTAAATTTTTAAATTATGAAATATGAAAAATATATAAAACATAATAGAAACCCATCACCAAGACTTAACAGATTTTAACATTCTGCCAAAATTTCTTCAGAACACTGATTTTTTCAAACAATAAAAATTACAAATAGAACTGCACCCTACTCCAATCTCATTACCATCCCTTCTCCTTCCTCCACCCCCAAAAAGCCACAGTCTTGAACTTAGCATATATTATTATCCTTGTGGTTATTTTGTACTTCTACTGTATACATATGTATCCAAAAAACAACATACACTAAGATTCTGTGTTTTAAAATTTTATGTAAACTCTGGACGGGCACAGTGGCTCATGCCTGTAATCCCAGCATTTTGGGAGCCTGGGCGGGCAGATCACTTGAGGTTAGGAGTTCGAGACCAGCCTGGTCAACATGGTAAAACTCTGTCTCTACTAAAAATACAAAAAATTACCTGGGCGTGGTGGCACACGCCTGTAGTCCCAGCTATTCGGGAGGCTGAGGCATGAGAATCACTTGAACCCGGGAGGCGGAGGTTGCAGTGAGCCGAGATCGCGCCACTGCACTCCAGCCTGGGTAACAGAGTGAGACTCTGTCTCAATAAATAAATAAATAAATATATAAATAAATAAATAAATAAATAAATAAATAAATAATTCAACATGTTTTTTGATTTACTGCTGTTCATACATGTAGTTACATGATAATACACATGATTCATACACTTTGAATGCTGAAAAGTATTCCACTGATGTATGAATAAACCAGTTTATCTTTCACTTCACGTACTTATATTTTTCTGTTTTTCAAATCACTGTTTTATTGAACATCGTTGTATATGTATCCTTGTAAATAAGTGCCAGATTTCTCCAAGCCAAATATCTAGAAGGGAAGTTGCAGGATCACACAGTAGGCAAATATTCAGTTTTACCAAACATTGCCATACTGCTTTCCTGAGTTACTATACCAATTTATATTCTCAAAAGTTCTTGTTTTTTTCACTCTTGACAACACAGTTACCACTTAACACTTACTACTCTGATAAGTATTAACTGGTATCTCAATGCATCACCAATAGTGGGACAACTTAACACAGGTCCCTTGCTGTAATGCAATAAGTACATAGCATCGCTTGTAAAGTAACCTTGCCAAAAATATTTAACCTAAATTTAACTGGGCATGTAGATCTAAGTCCAATTTGCAGGAAATGCAGGGTTAGGGACAAGTCAAACTACAAAAGAAACAATCAAACCCAGAATGTGGGGTGTTTTATAAGACAATGGCTTGGTCTCTTAAAAAGTCAATGTCATGGGGAAGAAAAGTGGCAGGTTGTTACTATATTAATGGAGACTAAAGAGACCTGATAGCTACATGGATATCTTTTATTGGACTCTACAAAGGGGGAGAAAAAAACGATAAAAGTAATTTGGGGCACAGTAGGAGAACTGGATACTAGATCGTATTAAGGAGTTATTGTATAATGTTCTTAGGTACAATAACAGTATTGTGGTTATGCAGGAGAATATTCCCATTCATAGGAAACACAGACTAAAGTATCTAATGTCTGTAACTTAATGTCAAATGGTACAACAAAAACAAATAAAAGCATAAAATACCAAAGGATGGCAAAATATTAACAACTTTGAATCTAGGTGGTGTGCAGTGTTCATCTTAGTGTTTTAAATTTTCTGTATTTTACTTTTTCTCATAATAAAAACTTTTTAAAACATAAATTGCATCAACTTTATAATTTGCAGGAATGTCTCATCTATACACTATCTACAAGCTGTAGAGCTTTCCAATTATTTAGATCTTTTATGCCCTTTATAATTTTCTCCATAAAGGCCTTTCATGTATTTGTTGGATTTATTTCAAGATATCTTATGATTATGTTGCTTTTGTAAATGGTATTTTCTAAGTTGCCTTTTGCATACTGATCAAGTGAACCACATGAATATTTTGATTTTTTACAATACCTGCTCTCCTTTAACAGCAGAATTACACAATTGAATTAAACAATTCAAATAAGCTAAAACTCAAACCTCGTATAGCTCCCTCTCAAAACTGCTGTTTTTAAGAGGTTTTCTTTAGAGCAGTTTAAGGTTCATGACAAAACTGAGAGGAAGGTACAGAGATATCCCACATAGCCGCTGCCCCAACACATGCACAGCCTCCCGGATTATCAACATCCCCTACCAGAGTGCTACATTTGTTACAACTGATGAACTCACAGTGACACATTATAGTCACCCCAGAAACCATAGTTTACATGAGCGCTCACTCAGTGTTTTACATTCTATGGGTTTGGACAAATGTATATTGACATGTACCCACCATTCTAGTATCATACAAAGTAATTTGACTGCCATAAAATTCCTCTGTGCTTTGCTTATTCATCCCTCACCCTGCCCCAATGCTCAGGGGAAAAAAATGATCTTTTTACTGTCTCCATAGTTTTACCTTTTCCAGAATGTCATATAGTTGGAATCATACAGTAGGTAGCCTTTTCAGATTGGCTTCTTTCACTTAGTAATAAGCATTTAGGTTCCACCATATCTATTCATGGCTTACCAGCTCATTTCTTTTTAGCTGAAAAATATTCCATTATCTGCATATATCCCCACTTTATTTGTCTATTCACCTGCTAAAGGACATCTTGGTTGCTTCCAAGTTTTTGGCAATTATAAATAAAGCTTCTATAAACATCCATGTGCAGGTTTTTGGGTGGACATAAGTTTTCAACTCCTTTAGGTAAATATCAAGGAGTGCAACTGCTGGACCACATGGCAAGAGTATGTTTAGTTTTGTAAGAAACTGCCAAACTGTCTTCCAAAGTAAGTGTACCAATTTGCATTCCCATCAGCAACGAATGAGAGTTTCTACTCCTCCACATTTTGCCAGCATTTGGTGTTGTCAGCGTGGCCCCTGCACACTAAATGACTGTTGAACTCCCACTCCACCCCCCCATGTTCCTATGACAACAAAATACACTAAAACTAGTGGTCATTTTCTCGCTGAGAAACAAATTAATTTGTGAAACTAGCAGTGGAGGTCTTATCACATGCCATGATTCCTTGGAGCAAAATCAACCTGAAAAGCTAAGAATCAGAAAGCACAGGTTTTACCAATCTCTCAGGATATGCTCCTGGAACAACTAAAATCATTCTTAATGCAGTAAAAATTAACCAAAAATGGTAACACATCTAGCCTCCTTTGTTGGCTTATGATGAGCTGATGCTGCTCAGCCAAATAGCATCTCAACTTAGATTCGTCTGCTCCCTCCAAAGATTTCCTCTAAACATCTTTCCATAGGAAGTGCCAAGTACAACTTACTGGGAGAAAAAAAGGGAGTAAGAAAGTATTCATCACTAGCAACAGAAGAGAAAAAAGGGAGTGAGTGGAAAACATGCCAAGGAGAGAGACTTACTGGACAAAAGTAGGTGTTCTCCACGATGTGATGGGCCACCATGGTGTTCTCAGCAGAGAGAGACATGATGAAGAGCAATGCATCCCGAGCTTGCTGGCCTACTGACCCCTCTCGGTGAATGAAGGGAATCAGAAGGGAGAAGATGAGGAAGTTGGCAGCGCCTTGGTCTTCACTAGTGTGGAAGAAGAGTTCTAAAATGGATGGATCTTTGGCAAGAATGGAACAGAGCTGATTGAGTAGGACAACCAGCTTCTCCTCCACAGTGGGGGTGGTTGTTCCTGAACAAGAGCTCAGCAACATCATCAGAGGCTTCAGAATGGGTTTGTGGTGCAGCAGAGGCTGGTGCGACTGGGTGACCAACATCTCATACATCTTTAGCTGCTCAATTTTAGTCTCATCAGTAAATTCCCTTCTCAAGCTCCAAAGGAAAAGTTTCTCCATGATGTTCTCAGAGACCACAAATTCCAGAATCGGCCCCATTGCAGCATCCTTGGCTTGCTCTTCAATCAACAAGAAGAGCATGTGTTCCACGTAATTCTGCACGGCACTGGCCTCATCTGGAGGAACAGACCCATATTTTGCCTGGGTGTTCTTCAAGGGGTCATGCTTCTCCAAGATTTTCACAACCTGTAACCAAGTCAAGCATTTGTCATCCATCTGATGTTTATCATAATTACAAAAACACATCACCACTGATTTTACCAAATTGTCACCAAAAATGCAGGAGCCACTGCCCACAGGATATGTGTGGGCATTGTGTGTGTGTGTGTCTCCCTCTCAAACACTAAAATGAAGGAGTTAAACTATAGAAAGAAGATGTCTGAAGATGTTTACTTACACAGTTATAAATTTCAACAATCTAAATATTGAAGAAAATAGTATGGTTATATAAATTAAGCTACATGCATTCTTTGGATTATTTATTATGAACATAACTGAGGAAAATGAGAAACTGTAAGTGATATGTTAGATGAAAAAAGCAAGCTATTCGTAGATGTTAGATGTATAATAATTATGTCAAAGATGTATGTTAAAAAATATGCAAAAAGAATCATTTTGATGTTCAAAGTCATGACAAATTCTTAAATTTTTTTCTAGATTGTTGATGTATAATATTGCTTTTTAATTTTAAAATACATTAAATAAGCAAAAGGAAACCATACTACCCATGTTCTCCTACAAATAGAATTGCTTTGGAGATCTCAGCAAAGGAACACAGCTACTCATATGCCCTTGACAGAACAATATCCTCCCTTCCCTACTTGGATGGATGCCCTCTTCAACCAAACATGCAGCAACAGAAAAGATTAAAGGAAACTGATAAACAAGAGACATACAACTAGTAGAATCAACCCTAACATATGGCATGTACTGAAACTAAAAAATGAAGGGTTTGAATGCTGTTGTTTCTTTAAGCTTAAAAATTCTGTGGCTCACGCCTGTAATCCCAGCACTTTGGGAGGCCGAGGCGGGCGGATCACGAGGTCAGGAGATCGAGACCATCCTGGCTAACACAGTGAAACCCCGTCTCTACTAAAAATACAAAAAATTAGCC
The DNA here is from genome assembly GCF_029281585.2 of Gorilla gorilla gorilla. Classification (NCBI taxonomy): domain Eukaryota; kingdom Metazoa; phylum Chordata; class Mammalia; order Primates; family Hominidae; genus Gorilla; species Gorilla gorilla. Next base: position 172,607,669 of record NC_073227.2, on the reverse strand, counting down.
GGGCGTGGTAGTGGGCGCCTGTAGTCCCAGCTACTCGGGAGGCTGAGGCAGGAGAATGGCGTGAACCCGGGAGGTGGAGCTTGCAGTGAGCCGAGATCGCGCCACTGCACTCCAGCCTGGGCGACAAAGCAAGACTCCGTCTCAAAAAAAAAAAAAATCCTGAGACAACCAATTATGAAACAAATTCCTAAAGTTTGGAGTGATTAAAAAGTTTTGGAAATAGAGCTGATAATTAAGCACTTTGGGAGGCCAAGGTGGGAGGATCACTTGAGCCTAGGACTTCAAGACCAGCCTGAGCAAAATAGTGAGACCCTGTCTCTACAAAATAACTTTAAAAATTAGCTCGGCGTGGTGGTGCATGCCTTGAGACTCTGAGGTATTAGGATCATTTGCGCCCCAGGAGGTTGAGGCTGCAGTGAGCCTTGATGGTACCATTGCACTCCAGCCTGGGCAACAGAGAAAGACCCTGTCTCAAACAAAACAAAAAACAAAATTGGTTAAGGTGGCCTATTTTGTTATACATACTTTACCACAAAAAACTCAATTAACAATTTAAATAAAAATCCCTAAATAGGTCACCTCACAGCCTTGGTCAGCTTCTCTCCTTTCCCACTGCTAGCATCTGAAGGTTTCTCACCTTTCTCTGCCAACAGATACTTACTTCCACTTTGCGACCTGGAAACTAAAACAATCTGTTATCTCAACTTCCATTTAACTTCATGACTTAGAATTTCTGGTATAATATTCATTCCATTTACTCCCTTGAAAATATACACATACGATAATTTTTAAACAACCAAACATTTATCAATGACTTTATCTTTGTCCGTTTTTGCCTTTCTGAATTGCATGGAATCTATGTGTCTTTTGCAGTACCCTCCAGGTCCAGTCCTATGATGTGCTGTTACATGTTCTGTGCAAGTACTTAGGTTATGGAACTTTTGCAAGTCATTGGGGAAGCTGGCAAAGGGATAATGCATGCATGAGCAATGAGGGAAATTTATTTCTCAGGGAAATGTCTAAGTCTCTCCCTTGTCAGAAACAGGGAAAAAAATGGTTATAGACCAGGCAAGTCCATCCTTACAGAATAAAAGAATTTCCACAGAATCTATAATCTCTATTGACTTCCACTATAAAGTTGATAATGCTGTGTCACAAAGGCAAAAAATCACCCTAACACCCTTGAGTTGACATTTTTAATAAGGAAGGCCTTTGGCTAGCCCCTACCCAGGGAGTACCTGGCCCACTGACTAGTGGCCACAAGACAGCCACTAGACATCCTCTTCTTTGCTGCATGCCTGACTCCAAAGTGCACCCACTATCCTACAACCTGCACCAAGCCCTCCAGGATTCCTTGCACCTGGTGACCTTCCTAGCAGCAGCAACACTGGGACCTGGTTCTCTCCCATCCCTTTGTTCTGGGCCTTACCAACATCTCAGTAGAATGCAATCACAGTACCACACTGGTCCAAAGGGACCCTCTACCTCCACACCACACATGGTCCAGCCCCAAAAGTCCCTAACTTCAAGCCTCCACATTCTGAAGAACAAAATTCATGCCTTATCAGTTCTATAATTTCAAAGTCCATATATTGAGTTTACTTAGGAGAGCTATCTTTACAGCTAGGCCTCAGGGTAAAAATGTAATTATACTTTTCATGTGTGCCCAGACTGTCTAAACTATCTAAAACTGGGGCTGTGCTTTATACATTGATGGTGGAGTGGCAAATTAGCTCAATCTTTCTGGAAAACAATATGGCAATATGTAATAGGAGCTATAAAATTGTTCCTGCCCTTTGACTTGTTAATCTGACTTTGGGGAAAATGCCCCAAGGAAACAACCCAAAAATAATTTGCTAAAAAATGTTCAATTTTCCAATAATGAAAAAAATACTATTGACTCAAATGGTCAAGAATAAGAGAATTAGAATCAAAATATGTTATATCACCATACAATAGACCCATCAAAAATAAACACTAAGTAAATTCATTTTATATCATTAAAATGTAAGTTAAAAAGCAAATACATTGCCAAGTAGATATATGATTGAGTCTAAAGAGATATAAATGAGATTTTAAGGTTAATTAGTTATTCCTTCCTGTAAGTTTACCTAATTTCATAATTTAAATAAAAACAAAGGTAGACAAAGTAATCATGTACTAATGCCCAAAAGACCAAACCATTGAGTTTAAAACAATTAACAATTAGAGATCTCTTAAGTCTCAGCAATTTCTAAGCAATATAAATTTATAAATATGCATATGTATTTATATTTTATATATACAATATATGTGCATGCAAATATGAAAGATACAGCAAGTCTTTATTTACATAACCATAAATTGTATTTTTCTCATTAACTTTCATTTATATTATTTATTCCAATTCATTCCTTTACACACAGACCTCTTTTTGCTATGAAAAACTTTAAAAAGAGAACTAAGATTTTTATACAGAATGCAAACTGTTTAGCAGCTTTTAAACTGAAGCATCTTTACCCTCTTTATAGTAGTTCCCTTATACTGCCTTCAGATGGAGCAGACACATTGAAGACCCAGCCCTAACCCACTGGTTTTACTGCCTGGAAGATGGGTGTGTTATAACTAATGTATGTGAGTCATGGAACACACAATGCTCAGCAAAGTGCTGATTATGCTTGTGTTGCCACATGTCCTTAACCTCTCTCCTTAGGACCTTCCCAGGCTACCTCCTTTTCCTTTCCAGGCAGACACACCCATGACCTGCTTTTACAAGCGGGCTCTGGTGGCCCAACCTTGGGACTGGTTCCTATGTTGGCAGGGAATGCCTAAGAAGCTTCTTGACTAGAGCACAATTTGCACTGAAATGCCAAAGAACTTCTATCCCAATGTCCCAAGTTTGTCACTCCAATGGTGTCATAGTTCTTTCAGTTTCTATAAACTGACCTCTGATGTGACCTGGACTTTTCGTTAGTTTTTCCTTTTGTGCCCTCTTTTCATATCACTCCCATCAAACTCCAATATTTCTGTGTCCCTGATTTCTGCTTGCTGAGAGTTCCACCCACATACCAACTTTTACCTTCCAGTGCTATGGATGCCATGATTTCATGCTGCTCAGTGGCTCCCCCGGCCTGTTCTACTCCTGATTACCAGCTGTCTTATACTCTCAACCTTGACTCATTTCCCATACCTGGCTTCTTCTCAGCTATCTAGACAGTCTCAGGGATTCAGCTCAGGGGAAAAAAAACAAAATTGATGGGGCCGGAGGGATCTCAGTAGGTAAAAGAATGAAAGCAACCAAAATATACTTTGCAAATATTTCCAAATTATAAAACAAATTTACTTTGTTAGGCTGAAAATACCATTTAAAAAACTAATCAACACCTTATAAAGCCCACGCTCATTAATTAAGTAAACCAGCTGAAATCAGAAATAGCAACTTAAACGTTTTGCAGATCATAGCTAGACATTTGTTGATCTACAAACTTTAAGAAATGCAGACGTGTGTGTGTGTGTGTGTGTGCGTGTGTGGGTGGGTGGGTGTGTTTGGGTGCATCATTAGCCTTGATCACATATAGATCCTAAATGTAAAGTATCACAATTCCAAAAAGAAAGAAACACATAAAAATCAACAGTGTGAACAATGCTATTAAAAATATCGAATTTATAGAGCTAAATTTAACCTAATTTCAAAGCCATTTGACTTAAAAATGTGAGAATTACTGGGGCTAAATAAGATTAATAAATAGCATATTTCTTTCATTAAGTAGTATCAGATACTCCTATCCTTATCCCTTATGATGGCCCCTGTGACCCAATGATAACTGGCCTGAATTTCAAATGGGCACAAATTCTAAACAGGAAGTGCAAATGCTTTCAAAATGAAGGCTCTACATAAATCACTTAATTGTACATCAGCTACAAATGATTACCCTTCAGGATAAACACAAGTGTTTCTCTCTCAGGAGACTAGCTTTGATTCCACTTAATATTGTTCTATGTCTTACATACATGCATGTATCAGTAGGTAATTATTTATGCTACCAAAGTTAGAGCCTAGTTATTTTAAGAAAGTCATATGTGTAAAACCCATACTTCCAAATCCTTTGGAATGCTAAAACAAGGTGGCATTGTGGAAAAAAACAAGTTATTATGCAATATTTTCCAACACACTGAAGGGCAAGATTTAGCCATCTAAAGCCAAATTCCACTTAATGTACCAAATAACTACACAAAAGTTTCCATACAGTCCTTGTTCATTACTTAACAGCTGTGTCTTTCAGTATGAAGTGCTCCTTGTGCATCTATTTCCACAGGGAGACCTCTACCAAGTCACTTCTTTTTATATTAAGATAACAGCTTTATAATACGTATTCACTTAACACCAGTTTTTTAATGTCAGCTCCAGCCCTGAGCTCCAGAGGCTTTCCTAAATCTTGGATAAAACAGTTATGGAAAGGCCTTATGAGTAATGATCCAAATAATAATATTTCAAAGAACACTAATTTCAACCACAGCAAAAATCAAACTTACCACCAAGCACACAGTAAGAGAGCTGCTGACATTTCAACATGCTCAAGCATTGTATTTCTATTTTAATTTTTATTTTTTGAGATGGAGTCTCGCTCTGTCACCCAGGCTGGAGTGCAATGGTGCAATCTCAGCTCACTGCAACCTCTGCCTCCTGGGTTCAAGCAAGTCTCCTGCCTCAGCCTCCCAAGTAGCTGGGATTACAGGCATGTGCCACCACACCTGGCTAACTTTTGTATTTTAGTAGAGATGGTGTTTCACCATGTTGGCCAGGCTGGTCTCAAACTCCTGACCTTTGGTGATCCGCCCACCTCGGCTTCCCAAAGTGCTGGGATTACAGGCAAGAGCCACTGCACCCGGCCATGCTCAACTACTTTAGAGTCTGATAGAAGTGCAAGTTAATGCCTCGGCCATCTAACTTAAGAAGTATAACTTTGGTTCACTTTACCTTCTACTGTCAAGGCTAGAGCTACCTGTAAGGCTTGGAAGAGAGAGAGAACTTTTTGAAATGTTAACAAACATCAATTTACTAAGATATTTAGAAAATTAATCAGAGTTCTCTAATACGTCCCAACTGTTCATCTCTCAAAGGCTTTACTTAATTTTTCTCTGTCATTTAGTCTACTACAAGGCACAGAGCAAAAGAGCGGAGATGAGCAGAGCAAGGGAATGAGACTCAAATACAGTACACATGTCAAATCCATGCATGGATGCTCTAGACTTTAGATTCGGGCTACTTGGAGCTCTACACAAAATACCATAACTCAAGTATATTATCTGTTTTTCATTTTTGTGGGAAGACATTCGACTTAATTAACCAATCTAGATGGTTCTGTTTTTTCCCATCCCTACCCGCTCCAAGATGAAAAAGGTTACTAAACCCACCGACTTTTCCTCATCCATCACTATTACTTTATTTGAGCTCTGATATTTTCTTAGCTTAAAAAATTTTTAAACAGCTTATTTTTAAAGGCTGAAGGTAGAAAGAAGTCATTCTGGGCTATTAACTAACTAGAAGCAAAGACAGAAATGTGCATTTCCAATTGATTTGTTTTAACCCACCTCCTCTGTTCTCCTGGCTCTAAGAGCAGAGACCTTTTGGAATTCAATGCTTGAAAGGAGCAGATAGAAAATGAATAGAGCAAGGTCCATGAAGCTTCAGAAAGTACAACTGTGCCATCAAAAATAACTAGTGTAGGGAATTTAATTCACATGGCAGTCTAGTTGAATAGTTTATTGCCTGGTGGGCTAATGCTTCTTACTATTTCTGTCCTCTTTTCCATTCAGATAAAAACAAAGAAACAAAGGCAAGAGATAAAAACAACAGTCTACTATAGAATAAACTGTTCTAATAGACTACTATAAAAATTAAGTATATACACACACTCTTCCAGATCATTTAATGCAAGTCCAAAGATCTTGCCGGTGACAAATTATACAACGTTTTAAAATTAGTGTATGTTGAAAGCTGTTTCCTAAGTTGCCTAGCTCTTTTAAACTTGTATTTCATACTGACTGCCCTTCAGTTCAATCATTTATTGAACATCTACTATATGTCACACTCTGTTCTGGGAAATGGGGATGTAAGTTACAAATGGCCTCTGATTTTGAGGAGCCCGTAATGAGTGTGAAGAAGATACTGTATATGTAATTTTAATAAAAAGTGGTTGGGCTACATGCAGTGGCACATCTCTGCAGTCCCAGCTATTGGGAGACTGAGGGAGCAGGATCTCTTGAGCCAGGAGTTCAAGGCTGTAGTGTGCCATGATCACACCTGTGAATAGCCACTGCACTCCAGTGCAACATAGAGAGACTCTCTCTCTAAAAATATAAGTAATTAAATTAAAAGGTGGTTGGTGTAAGAGTGATAGAATACACAGGTTAATGCTTGAACATGGGGTGGGAGCATGAAAGAGGGCAGGGAAGGTTTCTTAGAGCAAATGATCCCTCAAATGAGGCCTGTAGAAGGACAGGCATTTAACCAGTGGGAGGAATATTTCAGGCAGAAAGAAGAAGGAGTGCCTAAGGCACAGAGGGATGAAAGAGCATGATGGACGCTGCCAGGAGAGGGGGTGGCTAGGAACCCCAAGCAACTTTGCATTTTTGGAGATTAAATGAGAGGCAGAGAGTAACAGAAGCCAGGACGTAACAAATTCTGTGTGTCATCCTGGCCTGTAGGTGGCCAGATGCCACTGAAAGGTTCAACCAGAGGAATGAACCAGACAGATCTGGGTTTGAGATTCATTGCTCTGGCAACTTATAGCATAAGATGGCATCTCAGAAGGTGACAGGAAGTCAGGGGCTACTTTCTACAGCCCAGACTCTTCAGTGTCACTATTTGGAATGCAACCATTCCTGAAAGTCTACTCTAGAATGATTCTGGGGATGCCATGAGATCACTGGACCCACAAACAGTTGGGAACCTCAAGTGCACCACTGGGCCATCTAAGGTCTCTCCCCTGGCAACTCCCCAGAATCACAGACTGCTTGGATGATGGCTGGTTGTATAACTAGCTGCCTCTGACAGGCTCTAAGGTATAAGTGGGCAAGCAGATCTCCTCCATCAATGTTTGCTTTTTAACTCAAGCTCTGGAAAAGAAGCTATTAACAAATAGCAGAACAGAACCTGTCAAATACAAGTTAATTATATTGAATTTATACTTAAGTCTCCTAACATACAGAACTTGGGATACCACAGGCTTTTGTTGCCTTCATTTTTTCCTTTTTTTTTTTTAAAGACATTGTCTTGCTCTGTCACCCAGGCTGGAGTGCAGTGGCGCAATTTCGGCTCACTGCAACCTCCACCTCCTGGGTTCAAGTGATTCTCCTGCCTCAGCCTCCTGAGTAGCTGGGATTACAGGCACCCGCCACCATGCCCGGCTAATTTTTGTATTTTTAGTAGAGATGGGGTTTCTCTATGTTGGCCAGGTTGGTCTCAAACTCCTGACCTCATCATGTGCCCACCTCATCCTTCCAAAGTGCTGGGATTACAGGCGTGAGCCACAGCGCCCGGCCAACACTTTTTGCTAATTTAACATTTAAAAAAGCATTACACTGGGCAGGTAACAGACACCTGGGCAAATAAAATGCTTCCCAGCTTTGTCTATGCCCCATTCCCTACCAGCCTTACAGGTTTTTCTTGGGTTGCCTCAGGTGAACCCAGGGGCTGCAGTCACAGTAGGCCTAGGAGCTTATGTCAAACTTGAGCTCTTTTCCCAATCCTCTGCAACTGCTCTTCACCCACCCCAGCCCAACAACTCACAGCCAAGAGCTAACGTACGAAACTCCAAAACAACAAATAAGTAGCATTCATTCCCCCCAACTGAAGATCTCATTCCTTATCTTACTCTTGGTCCCACATCTCAGTCTGGCTCTGATTTTTTTGCCTTCCCCTCTTTTATATGTACCATCCAAAAAAGCTGAAATTGAGCATTTGTTCCTAGTATCCATTCTCTGAAATATTATTTTCCTGTCTGTCATCAAAACCTTCCTTTTCCATAGCCAACGTAGCAAAATCTCACTTTCTCCATTCCCAGGCCATTTCCAGCCATAATAGCCCCTTCTCTTGACTTAATTCCTGTAATCATGGTTATTCATTTTATAATAATGTATCTTGCATTGTCATCTGAATTAGCTTATACATTTTTTTAAAGCCCACACCAAGGCTTACACATTCTCAAGTCCCACCTGTGATGCCTACAGCAACATGCCTGGAGTGTGTGCTCAGTAAATCTCCATTGAACAATAACACTTTGACACTCAGACAGATTTCTTCAACCAGCATTTTCATTCATAAAGATAACAGAAAGGCCCTCAAGAGCCTCTGTAGGCAGAGACTGAGAGCATTTTCCGGATTTATTTAAAAGGAAACATCAAGCCTAAAACAAGGTTAAAAACACCTGCCCAAAGGTAAAGAAATGGCTGAGCCAACAGTAAGACCATGAGTGTCCCAACTTTATAAAAGAAAATATTTAACAACTAAACAGTATCCCCTATGACAAAGTTATCCTTACCTTCAACTCAAGACTTGTCTGCACTGAGAGTACTATGTATCTGTACTGTGCTTCAGAGAACCCAAAATGTGCAATAATACTGAAGTCATTTGTATTGTTATGGAAGTGAATAATATGATTCTGGGACCAATAGTCTTTCAACAATGTGACACAATGTACTGACACATTCCTCACATTTGGAGAAAGCCTGCCTGGGACAGAATCTGACAGGGCAGATGACCCACCTATATATAATCAAGAAGTTGATGATATATCATGTCTTTGGAAAGTGGCACAGAATACTAAATGGATCATATCACAGTTACCCCAGCAGAAATTATTATAATCAAAGGTATTATGCACAAACGAATAAACAAAATGGGGCTGGGAGCGAAGATTACATAGTAAGATAGACTTCCTCAGCCAAATGAAATGACTAGAGCTGAAAATGTTCTCAGTTAAAAACATATGATTATGCACTAATAGATTTTTTAAATAAGCACAAATAAATAAATTAGTAATCATACAGACACTAATATACAAATGTATAACGTACATTTTAAACACAAAACAGAAATTTGTAAAAGGTAAAGATAGAAACAGACCTTCTAAAATATTCTTCCTACACCCAATGAACTACTGGGCTCATTCCTTAGGATTCACCACCTCGCCTTGGAGATACTGCTTTAAAATATTTATAAAAGTGCAAAGCCAAAGGTTATTACTCTAATTATCTGGAAAACTCCTAAATTACTTTCTTCCCTTAACTAAAGCATATGTGCCCTAATGTCCATAGCAAATCCATTAAAATTCTAATAGTAAAAAGTCAGAGAATGCACAAAAATCGGAGAAGGTTTATACTAGATAGTAACAAGAAGCTACGAAGTATAAACGGCTCAAAAGCAGAATTGATTTTGCTTGGTTTTGATCTAAACTGTGTCCCCTATAATTGCTGTGATTTACAGGCTCAGTGCTTTAACCAGTGTGCTGTTTCCGGCCACAGGAAGGAACTGGGTAGTCATTAAAAAACTGTCACATAAATAGCCACTTACCAGCTCACCTGGGGAGTGCAATGTTGGGCAAGTAGTAAAGAATGACAATTTTATTTATTTTACTATGTGTAAACTCCCTAAGGAAAGGTGCGGGATAGTAAATTTTCTGAACATTCAACCCTTAATTATCCACACAGCAGATCAGAGAAGTCAAAGTAAATAATCAAAAAAAAATTTTATAATCACTTTGTAATGAAGACATATATTCAGGTATACTCAGGCATTTTTCATTAAATTACACAGGGACCACCAGCCCCAAAATGGTAGAGCACAGAGATCAAACACATGAGCTTTGGAGTCAAGGCACCAAAGCCTAAGTAATGGGCTTAGTAACTTACTAGTTGTATAACCTTAAGCAAGTTATTTAACCTCGGTAATTTTCTATTCCCTCTTCTGTAAAATGAGGAAACTAACATTAGCTACCTTACAGGTTTGTGGAGAAGATTAAATGACATAAGGCATTTGAAGTACTCAACAGAGTACTTGGTAAATGTTTAATAAATGTGTATTTTAGTATTATTAGAGCTTAAGACCTGGATGGAAATCAGCAGGGAAGAGAGAAAGAGAGAGGATGTAATTATGGTCAAGTATATTGCAAAGCGATATAAAAGTCACTTTAAGGAACAACTGCTGTTCTTCTAAAAATATCCAAGGAACATGCATGTACCCTAATTGCTTTTGTGAAAACCATGGTTTTTGACCAGATACCTATTCTAGGAAAGCAAGAAGAAAAAGTTACTTTTCTTCCTATCTGAAAGAGTTTCCCTCCCTGTGTTTCTAGCAATCTAGTTACCTATCACAGAGGTAGAAAACCCTGATTCAGTGTGATGGAGGCCCCTGGGGTTACTGAGACCAGCAAAAAAAGTGGAATTCATACATTACCTGTGCCCAGTGGTTTTTAAATACAATCATGCATGTTTCTGGGTCAACTCCCTGTAGGCTCACAGCCTGCTGGAGTTTGCTTTCTGTTGAAACTGATGACATCATAAGCCTTCATAAATCAATGCTTCTAAGTCATATTTAATTTTCATTAAAATTTGGTAAGCAGTCACTAACTTTCAAGTTTGAGAAATGTAACTTCTTCACATTTCATTGTCACCTTCCAAAACCTGTAATGGCAATAACAAAAAAATGAATTTTATTATGTTCATAAATTAAATAGGAAACTGACTATTAAATTTAAATCAAAGCTTAGACATTCTCAAAGTCCAACACAAAAAAAAATCTACAAAACAGGTATTATACTCAATCTAAAGGCTCTCCTGTTTTCTCCTACTTTGCTACTAAAAATACAAAATAATAATGCTACCTAAGATACATGAGTAAATGAAACAATTATTGGGTTTCTTCTCTCCACTACAACCAGCCACAATCCCCCAAAATTACTATTCTAAAGCACTCAAGCTCAAGTCTAGTTCCTAGAATCAAGTAAGAAACTATTAGGTTGGTGCAAAAGTAATTGCGCTTTTTTTCATTACTTTCAAGGGCAAAAACCGCAATTATTTTTGCACCAACCTATTATGATACCAGTGTTTGCAGAGTTTAAAAACACCCAGTAACAGGAAAACCATGAGTTAACAGCAAGAGAAATAAACGGCTTGATGCAACTTGGGGGAGGTGTTATAAAACAGCACCCAGATTCCTGGATCTAATTTGATCGAATATTTTTTTAAATCAATGGCTGTCAGAATTGAAAGAATTCTCAATCATTTTGTGGCTATAAACTAGGTTAAAGTTTCTAGCTTTTCTGAAAAATAATGGAATTCCAAGTAACCTTGACAAATCAGAGATAGAAATGATCCATCAAAAACAAGATAGTGTTTATTAGGTGTGAGTGCAAGGTAGCACACTTACAAATGAAAAATGAAACATGGAAAAAATACAAAGAAATCCTGACTACCAGACAGCAAGTAGGGGAAAAAAGAAATTGAGGTCATAGAGTGTACGGTGAATATGATCCATTTGTGTGGCACTGACGAAAGCAGTAAGGCAGTGGTATTGTCTCACTAGTGTGATCAGCCCATAAAAGGACTGGGTATAATTCAAAATATTATTTTTTTTCATGTACAGATTGGGAAGAGTTCAGAAAAAAGTAATTACAATTACCAGAACCCTGGAAAACAAAAGCCATAATAAAAGTTTGTAGACTTGTAATGTCAAAAGAAAACAGGGGGTAGCCATTATCAACACAGTAATAGGAAGGGTATTACAAGGAGAACACCGATCGGCTGTTCCTCCCTACAAACAGTAAGATGGGAGAAAGTGGGCTTCAGAGGAGACTCAGGGGTTAAGTTCCTTGTGGGGAGTAGAATTAGACACTGGAAAATAGTTAAGGAGTATTTAAAACAAGCACTTCTGTTAGTAGGAGGGCAACCATTCAACATGAAAAGGTCTTAGAAAGAATTTTTGGGACATAAGAACAGAATACTTGCAAGCATAGTACTGAGGAAAGAAACATTTTTGAAAAAGAATGGAGGAGGGTTAAGGTATACAGAAAGGATGACCTGTTAGAAGAAGTACACAAATCACATACTCCAGGAAAACTGCCTGTGTGTTTCTTCTATAGCTGTATTTTATTATGAAAATTGAATTCCCCAAACTAAAATTCCAAATACTACAAACTTGTTTTCAGTGGACACTGTCCACTGGCAACCATAGCCCTTTGCTACTACTGGGTCCATCTGGTGTTTCAAACATCAAGAGTGGCTATCCCACATTTGCAGGGCACGCATTCTCCCGTCCCCACAGTCCCTGCCACTCCCTGTGATCTTACTGCCAGAACCTTCACCTCATTCAAGTTACCTCACTAGCCCTTATAAACATTTACGTTTACAGCCTTGTTTTAAATGATAAGAGATAAAACAAGATTCTGAATCAACTTCCTTGTTATTCTACACACTACATTTCTGTGAAAATGTCAAGGCCTTTTATTTAGGTTACATAGTGATAATAACGAAGAAAATCAAAGTTTTGGGTTATCCCGGAGATCGAAAAGCTACAAGACTCAGGTCTTTCCAGCTCCAGAATTCAAAGATTCTTCTTCAAAGGTATGAAAGGAACATACATCATGCCAATTGCTTCTAAATCAAAAACAGAAAGATATGCTAAGATCCTTCAAGTTAGTTTTCAGAAGGAATTTACATGCAATCTTCTCAGAAATGGTGAGAATGCAGTATAGACAGGATAAATAGCCAATGTCATGAGCTTACTAGTTTGCTGTTGTTGTTGTTTGTTGGTTGTTGTTGTTGTTGTTTTATTAGAGACAGGGTCTCAATCCGTCACCCAGGTGGGAGTGCAGAAGCCATCATAGCTCACTGCAGCCTTGAACTCCTGGGCACAAGCAATCCTCCCACCTCAGCCTCCCGACTAGCTGGGACTACAGGCATGTGCCACCACATCTGTCCAATTTTTTTTTTTATTTTTTGTACAGACAGGGTCTCCCTATGTTGCCCAGGCTGGTCTCGAACTCCTGAGCTCAGGCAATCCTCCCGTTTTGGCTTCCCAAAGGGCTAGGATTACAGGCATGAGCCACCATGCCCAGCACAAGTTAGTTTTGATAGAAATAGAATATAAATCTCTATATTCCCAGTCCAATGCTAAAACTCCCAAGAGAAGAACAGAGGACAGAATGGAGGCAAAAGCCGTAAGTAGGTAAAGCGGCTGCAGTCACTAAAATGTGAGTCTGTCATGAATAGGGCATCATCAGACATTTCTCCTTTCTTTCCCTCTGCACTCTTCAGTCTAAGGTACGTGATGTCGAAAATGTTTCAAGTAAACCTTGCCACTCTTGGCACACATCCAGTCTGTTCTTCCCGTAAAGACACACATGCACATTGACTCAAATTTCGTGCCCGAGAGAGAGCTCTACAAACCATTTAGATGCCAAGCAGTGATTTTTTTTTTTATCTTTCTTCAAAAAAACCACCAACACAAAAAAAATACTCAAAGAACTCTGCAACAGTGGGTGCATGTAGGTATGCGGTGTGGTTGAGTTTTTTGGTTGTGGTAATGGGCAAGAAAGAGACGAGCTGTCAAAATATATATACAATAGCTTGATATTTCAGCATAAATTCTACACTGCAAAGAGAACTGACTATAGACATTATTGAGTGGCCATATTTATATCTTGTTAATATTATATATAAAAATACTTTCCATCAATAAGGAAAGAAAAATTATATTAAATATTGTTAGAGACAGGGATAACTGGCCAAAGAATTATATCTATTTTTATTTGCTGTTTTTCAAAAATATATTTATTTGACGATGCAAAAAGCAAAACATACGCTTCCACCTTACAGAATTATAAAATATATCATATAATCATAAAAGCTCAGATTCTAGCCATCTAAATCACACCTCTTTTCCAAAGTAAAAATTTCTTCACTTTTTCCAATGTAAAAACTTCATTCCTAGATAGACATCTTACCCAACTTCAGACTATTTGGACAGCTACAATAATTAGAAAAGGTAAAAATATGTCAAAATCGCATTTTCTCCTGAACTTTCAATAACTATATTTTGATATATCCCTTTCTCACTATCAGACTAAACTTAAATTATAAACATTTTGGCATTTAAATATTATCTCATACAATCCTTCAATTCTTTTATCTATTTAAATAAATACCCTCTAATGATGAACTACTTTTAAAAATTCTTAAGGGAAAGAAATGGAATAGCCACCTTAAGGGGAGACGGAGCCAGAGGAACATTTTTATTCAAGGAAAAGTGATTATCTTGGCAGGCCTAATGGGAATGAACCAATGAACATGGATAATTTGAAGATACAAGAAAAAGATTTTTGATGGAGCAAAAGGAGCAGAAGAAAGGTGAGATCAAGAACACAGGCAGGAGAGTGCTAGAGATAAAAGGGAGGCAAAGCCAAGTCTTTCACAGTGAGTTTCCAAACCAAAACCACTACCTTATACTTGATGGGAAGCACAGCTGGCTCCCTTCCTACCCCTCCTTCTTCATCCCTCCTGATATTACTCTGGTTGGTTTGTGGAAATGGCTAGAGAATATAGGTAGATTTAAAGTAGGGAACAGAGGGTAATGGCTAAGAGTTGTTGGCTCAGTACCAGCCTGAAAGTCTAAAAATTTAAAGTCCCAACCTGGGAACCTGAGCTTTGAGCTAGGAGGCAGGGACCCAAAACTCTAGTTCTAGCTCTAACCAGCTGTGAAACCTTGAATGAAAAATGGGACTCTTCTTTTGGAATGTCACTTAAGTAAGCAGTTACAACTAAAGTAGGATTTCTTAGGTCTCTTACAGCTTGAGTCATTATTTTATGTACTTTATCACAACTGTTATACCAATTGGAGAGTGGTAATCAGATAATCATTAAAGAAGGATGATGGCCTTTGTACAAAAATCTTTATAAGAAATCTAGTTGCAGATGGGATTCTTTTTACTACTAAGGCATATTTGACTTAAGGAACGTACAGCACAGGAATCAGCCACAGTAAATATAATTCCATGGTTGAGGTTTTGTTTGTTTATTTCCTGAGCAACTGCCAATAGAAAAATTCATTGTTTGAGAATGTACTTTGGAATGCCCTGAATTGGCTGCTACTAAATACATAAAAAATACATAAAAAGTCTATTACTGTAAATGTGCTTATCATGTAAAATTCCATCTAAGGATGAAGACTCATCAAATATTGGGAACACCTTAAGAGAGGTGAACCTTGTGCCCTCAATTATAACTAATAGCAGTATTGAGGAGGGTGTTTCATTTTGGGTCAAATTACCTCAGACAACCTCTTCTTAGAGCCTCATAAAATCCTATTAAACCTAAATCCTCCCTGTGCTCTAATCTTCTGGCCCAGTTCTCTTTTCTCTCTCACCACAATATCACAGGGCAATGCTGGACTGCAAAAAATAAAGCAAGCATCTAATAGCCCCCTATTCTTCTGGACCTTGTGCTTAAGCCTCCCTCAACTTGCCATAGTTTAACTCCAGCTCATTCACTGTAAAACGTCCATCATTTCAGTAAATCAGAATCTTATTTCATTCCACCAACTTCTAGGTCACCAGTTAACACACAAAATGTGCACAAAGAAAATTCGGTCAATACACACATTCCAAATGGTTTCCAGCTTTGGAAAATACATGCTTCAAAACAGTAACAAGATACCTAAAACTTAATAATCCCACGAAACAATCCTACCTCGTTTTACACCTTAATTTCACAAGAACAGGCTACCAACTATGTCATACCCAAGTGCCATGCAACTGACTGATGAGCAGAATAAATGTGAAAAGAAAAATTAAAATATTCAAATTCCTATCTGAAATTTGTTTTTGGACTTAATTTTAAAGCTATTTAAGAAACTAAGTAGATCAATTATACCTCGATAAAGCTTAAAATTAAAAAAAAATTTAAAGAAGAAACTAAACCCCTATAGGCAGGATTTAGAATGTAAAAATTATGTATTTTGAAATTTATAGCAAGTATTGAGACATCAGCTCATTGGCGATTGAACAGAAAAGTTTCTTATACACATAGGGTGATTTGTTGAAACCTAAAAATTGGACCATTCTTGGGGAAAGTCTCCCCACCAACCCAACTGATCACTGTACTCTTGATAGTATACACCATCCTTTCACATCACTATTTTGTTGAAAGCTATTAAGAAACAACTTGTTTAAGATTCTTGCCACAAAACCCTAAAAGTTGACTAAGGTAAACGCAGAAAAAAGTGATCTGACAAGTTCTATAGGGTAAAACTTGAAAGGCGAGACTTGAAGTAGATGCTCTGAATCTTTCTAAGAAGAACCCTCTCACTTCATAAAGTTATATTCAAAAAATGTTCCTGGAAAAAAACAGAAATGTAAGTTTTTGTCTTGGTCATGTTCTCTGGAAGAGTAGGTACCTTTGGCAAGTGATGCTGTTTAGTCTAATACCTGTATCTACAGTTTTATCAATCAGAATTAGTTCCCCACCCAGTGCTTTAAATCCCTTCATGTGAATATGTGCAGCTTTGCAACCTGTAGTGTTATCCAGATGATGTGATGCTTACCTTTTGAAACGTGAAAACCAATCTTTCAAAAAGGTTCTTTATCCACACGATATAAAAGTACTAAGTGTAATTAGTGAAATAACAATAAAATTCCATATACACCCATGAATCTCATAAACTGTGGGCATATTTTTCTGAAGAGAGGTGGCTATAGTTTTCAGCCAATTCTATAAAGGGTCCATGAGGTACCCTGCTTCAATAAAGTTTAAAACCCACTTTGAAGATGCATTCATGGTAAAACCATTGAGAATCGAGTCCCAAAACAGGCTAATAGCCAGTTCACATTCTAATGGTATTACTGAAGATGTAGTTGTGGAATTTTTTGACTTCTGTGATAACAAAAAGTTCTGCTATGAACAGAGAAGTAAAAAGAACTCATCTCATGAAAGTCACACAGATATCATGGAGTCTGACTCAGACTATCAAGTCAGAGTCAGACACATTCTCTTAGCCACCAATAACTCTCTATCTATAGCTACTAATTACACTAGTACCTTGCAGCATTGTTTAAATAGTAAATGATTGAAAAGACCCTACATATCCATCATTACTGGTGTGGTTATATAAACGACGGTACTTCTGTGTAATGGAATACTATGTTAAAATTATAAAAAAGATACAGCTCTTAATGTACTGATAGGATAAGGCTGCCAAAATATATACAGAACAGCAAGTATAGTATGCCACCATTTGTGTAAGAAGAAAAGCAATGTATTAGCCCATATGATTGTAGATGCATAGAAGATTTCTAAGAAGATACACAAGAACTCTTAAGGTGGCTGAGTCAGCACAGGGCAGTGGGGGCTGGGGGACAGCTGAAGAAGGAAGACTTACTTTTCAAACTGTACCTTCTTTGACTTTTTGAACTTTGTACCATATTTATGTACTACTTAGCAACAACATTTTTTATTTAACAAAATAAAAGCAAAAGAACAACTTAAATAAAAGGAAAAGGACTTGCTATGTCTACCATAAGTATAGCAATGACAACATATTTGAAGTCTCTTCTGAGTCTCAATATGAAAGGAAAGTACCTGCACAATGAGTATAGCCTGATGGGTATGAGTAGGGATAAAAGAGTAGCTTAATACAATATGCTATTTGACTCCATCATAATGACTACCAAATGTCTGAAAGATATTTAACAGAAAACATACAAAGGAAAACCAACTACATCTGTACCTAGAAGAGTTGTTAACTTCCAATGGAATAAATATATACAAAAATAACATATCAGGAAAATGTAAATAATTCACAGAAGAGTGGTAGTCTTATTTTTAGAAGCACTTTTTAAGTGGTTGTCTTAATATTATTGTTGCACAATACTCACTGAATTAAATTTATGCAATTTACCTTCAGTCTAAGTGATTAGCTCTAGGAATTTGTAAAATTAATCTTCTGCCAAAGTTTTTGTCAGTCTAGATCAGTGGTTCCCCAAATGTGGTCTGAGGGACCCTAGGGTTCCCCAAAACCCTTTCAGGGAGCCTCAATGGTTCTCAACAATTTTTTCTAGGACCTCTTTTTAAGAAACAACGAAATCGGTCAAAGTAAATGTAGCTCACTATGAAGATTTCTCATATCCAGAAAAGCTTCCTGCACTCAGCTTACTGTAACTTCACTTAAGCAGTTTGACCACTATTCACTGCAACATTTTTGTTTGTTTGTTTTGTTGTTTTTTTGTTTTGTTTTGTTTTGTTTTTGAGACAGGATGTTGCTCTGTTATCAGGCTGGAGTACAGTGACGCATCTCGGTTCACTGCAACCCCCGCCTCCTGGGTTCAAGCGATTCTCATGCCTCAGCCTCCGAGTAGCTGGGAATACAGGCGTGCACCACCACGCCTGGCTAATTTTTGTATTTTTAGTAGAGACACGGTTTCACTATGTTGGCCAAGCTGGTCTCGAACTCCTAAGCTCTAGTGATCTGCCCGCCCCAGCCTCCCAAGGTGCTTGGATTACAGGTATGTGCCACTGCGCCTGGCTACACCACAACTCTTAAATTGGCTTTTCTTATGAGATTGTTTTTCTACTCGTACAAAACCTATTCTATCCAACTAAGATTTATTCTGAAAACTAAATATTATTATGCACCTGTAAATAAGTTTCTTAAACTTCCTCTTTAAAATATTGCACTCATTAACGGCAGATCTAACTGCTTTGAAGCTTTCGTTTTGTCCCAAGCATCATTTTGTGAAATTCTGACAAGATTGTTTACCCCTGAATAAAGCAGTACTGTATCTCACTCAACAAAGAATACATTCTCAATGTCTCTCCCTTATACATAGAACAACATACACTGTAGCACATGCACATACACGTGTAAGTCTAGCTCAGCATACAGATGTAAATAATAATCAATAGTTGTTGCCTTTTCAGAGACCCTGCAATAGAAAAAGCCTCGTGTCACCTTCAATTAGCAAAGGGTAAAGGAGGATCTAATTTCTGCTTGGAGGTCCAGAATTTAGGCTTACCATGCTGTACTTCCAAGAAATAAAAGTAAAAGCTGAAACAACTTATACTGAGCAACTTCTCTGCCACAGCAAAGATGGCTTATTGACTGGATGGCCGCCACCCCTCCAAGCAGAGAAGCTGTCTCTATGGGGAGGAATGCATTAATTTATCCATAAGCCTCCAGAAGCAAGTGGGTAGATCACAACTCTCCCATATTCTGCTTCAATTCATCTACACTTTCCTCTAGAGTGACTGGCATAGACTTGAATGGTTTCAGGCTATCTATGCTTCTTTAATTAAAAGTCTTCTCCACTAAATTAGCATGTGTGTATCAATGTCTTTTGCACAGGGGGAAAAAAGAGAAAGCAAAAGCAAGAAAAGAAAAATCAAAGACTATTCTAAATTAAGTTTTGCTTCAGATAGATTTTGCATTTGGCGCTATTTCTCCCTAGAGTTGGTGCTTCAGGTAGAAAACAATGAGCAAGAATAGACAAGGTTCCTACTTCCCCCTTGAAAGCATCCTGCACTTTGGAGTTAATTGACTTCTAAAATCAAAGGAGTTGTGAAGAGAGTATGGAAGCAAAACAGGAACCTAGATAGTTCCTTTTATGTAAAAATTATTTTATATGTTATTAACACATATATTCACAATAATTCACTTCCATTCTATGCATTAGGAAATTACCAAAAATTGATTATCTGACCCAATACTATTACAGTGAAATTGCAATATATGGGGACTAGATTCTGATGTTACTGAATAAGGCAAAACATGAAAATACCAAAAATTACCAGCTAACATCCCTTAGCGAGGCATTTGTTGGAAACCAACACATTTTTTTTTTCTCATTAAGTTGGACAAAACAGCTGAATATCCAACAAAGCAGTAGGCACTTGGGGTTAGGATGTACAAAAAATAATATATGTCTTCAAATGCAAGAACTACTTTCAGCACAGTGAGATACCCACACTATGAGAGGCTGGTGGAAACAGTAGGTATACATCTGTAATTCCTGAAGAATAAACTCAAAATTATCCTAACCTTGCAAATTGTCTTCCCTCTCTCCATCTCTCCCTTTCAATCTCTGGTTTTAAGGGGGCAGATAAGGCCAAGAATATATACAATGAATGAAATGACTATACAAAACTGGAGCTCTCTTCAGAATAACTACCCTGGAGGGGCTTCACAAACGTTACTAATTATACACTGAAATCTGCACGGAGTTCCAAGTAAATTATATTTCCTGCTTTCATAGAAAAGGAATGTAATACAGGTAAGCCATCCAAGAGACAACTCAAGTAAAATTAAAGACAGATTTTTCCATTAAGTAAACATGTCTGTGTTTCTAAAATGTTTTGAAAACCCACAAATACAGCACACAAACACTGCTAATTAGAATTCAATAATAAACATCATCCTCTGCAGAAAGAATTTTCAAAAGTGAGGGAAAGGATGATGATAGAATAGAAACCAAACAAATACAAGCATTTGGATTTTAGGTAGACCTGATCATACTAATATTAATAACTATATAATGAACTCGTAAGGAAATTAGCAGCAGTAACTTCCAGCTCTCCCATATAAGTTGCTCCTTTCTAGAGAACTTTCAGCTTTAAAAATCTGACCATATTTAGTTCTGAAGGCTCCCAAAAATATGCATATTATAATTAAAGTACACTTAAAATATGAGAGTATTTACCTTAGCACTAGAGAATCGTTCACATTTACACATTGTTTACTGAGAGAATAAAGTTATTCTCTCCAAAAAGCTGCCACAACCTTTTCTATTATTTGTTCTGAGAATGTAAACCTTAGAGTAAGAAAAAAATAAAAGGGACGCTATGGTGCTTGAATTAAATATTTTATATGATTATATCACAATGACATCTTCTTTAGTCTAACATAATCAGTATTCTATATTTGTTGCTTGCACAAAACCATAATTACTCGTTGATTTGATCAAAATTACTAGCTGACTTGAGCAATTCAGTCAGCCAGCCAGCCTTCAGGGTAATTAGTCAAATCAACAGTCTATCAAAGTGACTAATATATCTCTGAATCATGGGTTAAACTACCTACAACATCAAGGCAATTCTTAGATTTGTTCCAAAACCTCAGTTCATCTTGTTTAACTCCATAGGTTATTTTTCTCATAATTTAATTTGCTCTGTACACAGTTGAGAGTTTTTCCTCCCCTTCAAGGAAGAAAATAAAAGTGACAATAAAAACCTTTTAAGAACTTTCTTATTTCAAAAAAGTAAAATAAAAAAGTACAGAATTCAATGAAATCAGATACTCTTGTTTCAAAAAATAAGAGGAGGAGGAGAGTTGTTTTTGTTATTGTGTAAGTGGGGGCATAGTCAAGGAGAAAGAAACAAAAATGGATCTTACCAATCAAACCACTTCACAGTGCCTCAAATTCCATTAAAGGCCACAATTCTGTTGATTTGATGCCAGATGCCTCTAAAATGTTCTTACCCAAGAAAAGTATGTTTTTTGAAAGAACAAGGAAAGCAATACATTTAAAGGCTAGAGAAAATTTTCTTCCATTTACTTGGGTCAGTGTAACATCCATCATACAGAGACACAAACACCTTACAGAATAAAAGATCAGAGGAGCTACACTAGTAGAAGATCAAAGAGCCAATGCCTCTGGGGGAATCAAACAAGTAACTGCCTGAACAGAGCCCCCTGTGATTTCTCTCATAAATCTAGCTTCTGTGATTGGGGGGGAGAACCACAAAGCAGAACATGCTATCCCAAAAAAGTGATTAAAAAATAATTAATTCCAGTTTGGCTCTGTCTCTCTGGAGAATGAATCTTTTCAAAGTCATTAAGTAGAATAACTATATAATGGAAGTCTTAAAAAAGCAAAAATGTTTGAATTATCTACACACACTAACTACAAGGCATATGAAACTATCATATATATTCGGTCTAATAGCAAACCAGAAGACATGAAAACATATTTAGTAAATGGTTGCAAAAGTATAAAAAGAAACTGGATGCTTTTAACAGAAGCCCTCAGATTTAATTCCACCTGCGTGGGCTAAAAGGGAGCACTCTGTCCATCCCTGTCACATGTGCAGTTAAAAGAACAAGTTGTCATTAAAACTGAAGGGTGTAAAATTCACAGTAGAAATAGAACATGTCCAAAAATTTTCAGCATCCCATAACCTTTGGCTACCAACATCAAAAACACTACACTGAACAAAGTGCCTACTAAGTACCTGCCTTAAACCTGCCTATTAATATCTTTCTCCTCTAAACCTTTTAGTTTAACTACATCTCCCTATGGTGATGTAGTTTCTGCTTTCTGCTGTGATTATTTCAGAACCAGAGTCTGGTCTCCTTGAAGGTAGGGATCACATTTTTATGTTATTCATGTATTGATTTAGTAAGCATTTAATCCAAGAGCCCAAGATGTGCAGTGTGGGAATGTGAATAAAATCTAGTCCCAGGCATCAGGGAATAAGCAGCTTACTATGGAGAGGTGTTTGCATCAGCAGATAACAGTAACAGCCACCAGTGAGAAAAGCCACTGCTTATTGGGCACTTACTCTGTGCCAGGCACCACAATAAATTGTCTATTCAATTCTTACAACCACCCACTGAGGTAGGGCGTCATCTCCATTTACAGATGAAGAAACTGAAGCCTAGAGAAAAGTGACTGGTCACATGGGTAGTAAGAAGAAAAGTCAGAGGACTGGGAGGACTGGATGGGAGCCAAGAGTCAATGGGCAGCTGTGATCATAAGAGGGGGTTAGGAATGGCTTTACCAGGAAGGAGCTCCTGCATAAATACCTTGCTTGCATAGGAATAGATCCGAGGGTGATACAAAGAAGCAATTCACCTAAGCAAATAAAAAGAGTGCTGATAAAAACATGATGTGATTTCCTGCAGTTCAGTCTCTAATGAAACCTCTACATTTGTTTTTTGTTTGTTTGTTTGTTTGCTTGGACATAAGGTCAACAGAACAGTGTCTTGGAATTTTCACCTATCACATATCCAACTTTCAGAGAGATTAAAAGATTGGAAATAGGCAAAACAATGACTTGAAGAAGCTGTAACAACTGGTTTACTAGTCATTGCTACCACCACAGTGTATCACTCAAACAGTCTAGAAACTTGGCATTTCAGCCACTACAGATATTCCATTTCCCTGGTTAAGTCAAGTCTAGCTATAGAAATCAATTCCAACTGGTTAGTAATTCTAATACATGATAGAAATATAAACAAAACTGATTATCCTACCAGTTAAAAGAAAAAAACACTAAATATTAATCACTTAAAGTATCTCAATTAATTACCTCATTCTAAAGGAAAGAATACATAAACTGTATTGAGAGATAAATCACCCAAAATGCAGACTCAAAACATTTTTGTTTCTTCCCTTTCATATGGCAGATACTGATCAATAATACAAGGAATACCCACAAATTCAGTTGTATATATTCCCTGTTTTTATACAATTTAAATTAGCAAATTAAGATTTAATTATATGTACTTTTCTTGTAATTGTTTATGAAATATAAAACCATGTGATATTATAAATAAAAATGCAGGTCATTAATCATTGATCTTCATATTAAATCTCCCACTGTGGATCAGATTCTGCAATTTGACTCCTGGCTTTAGAAAATTTCTGTAGATCATGTTCATCTTCTCCATGCAGCATACTCCCAGATTTTTCCTCAAATAATTATAATACAAAGCACATTCCTGTATGTGCAATTTAAAGATCTGTGGCTTAGCCAGGTTTGGAATTAAACACTAGAACAAATCACATCATGAATCAAATAAATTGTGTAAGAAAGGTGGTTCTATTTTTACAGGGTTATGTACCAAACCTCCTTAACATAAACACACACATACACACACACCCGGGAGAAATGGATCTGTTAACAGATTACATCTTTTTGTTTTTGCTTTTTTCTTTTTTTTTTTTAATTATACTTTAAGTTCTAGGGTACATGTGCACAATGCGCAGGTTTGTTACATATGTATACATGTGCCGTGTTGGTTTGCTGCACCCATTAATTAATCATTTACATTAGGTATTTCTCCTAATGCTATCCCTCCCCCATCCCCCCACCCCACGACAGGCCCCGGGGTGTGAAGTTCCCCACCCTGTGTCCAAGTGTTCTCATTGTTCAATTCCCACCTATGAGTGAGAAATGTGGTATTTGGTTTTCTATCCTTGTGATAGTTTGCTCAGAATGATGGTTTCCAGCTTCATCCATGTCCCTGCAAAGAACAATAATTCATCCTTTTTTATGGCTGCATAGTATTCCATGGTGTATATGTGCCACATTTTCTTAATCCAGTCTATCATTGATGGACATTTGGGTTGGTTCCAAGTCTTTGCTATTGTGAATAGTGCTGCAAAAAACATATATGTGCATGTGACTTTATAGCAGCATGATTTATAATACTTTGGGTATATACCCAGTAAAGGGATTGCTGGGTCAAATGGTATTTCTAGTTCTAGATCCCTGAGGAATCGTGACACTGTCTTCCACAATGGGTGAACTAGTTTACAGTCCCACCAACAGTGTAAAAGCATTCCTATTTTTCCACATCCTCTCCAGCACCTGTTATTTCCTCACTTTTTAATGATCACCATTCTAACTGGTGTGAGATGGTATCTTACGTGGTTTTGATTTGCATTTCTCAGATGACCAGTGATGATGAGCACTTTTTCATTTGTTTTTTGGCTGCATAAATGTCTTCTTTTGAAAAGTGTCTGTTCATATCCTTCTCCCTTTTGATGGCGTTGTTTTTTTCTTGTAAATTTGTTTGAGTTCTTTGTAGATTCTGGATATTAGCCCTTTTTCAGACGGGTAGACTGCAAAAATTTTCTCCCATTCTGTAGGTTGCCTGTTCACTCTGATGGTAGTTTCTTTTGCTGTGCAGAAGCTCTTTAGTTTAGTTAGATCCCATTTGTCAATTTTGGCTTTTGTTGCCATTGCTTTTGGTGTTTTAGACGTGAAGTCCTTGCCCATGCTTATGTCCTGAATGGTATTGCCTAGGTTTTCTTCTAGGGTTTTTATGGTTTTAGGTCTAACATTTAAGTCTTTAATCCATCTTGAATTAATTTTTGTATAAGGTGTAAGGAAGGGATCCAGTTTCAGCTTTCCACATATGGCTAGCCAGTTTTCCCAGCACCACTTATTAAATAGGGAATCCTTTCCACATTTCTTGCTTTTGTCAGATTTGTCAAAGATCAGATGGTTGTAGATGTGTGGTGTTATTTCTGAGGGTTCTGTTCTATTCCATTGGTCTATATCTCTGTTTTGGTACCAGTACCATGCTGTTTTGGTTACTGTAGCCTTATAGTATAGTTTGAAGTCAGGTAGTGTGATGCCTCCAGCTTTGTTCTTTTGGCTTAGGATTGTCTTGGCAATGCAGGCTCTTTTTTGGTTCCATGTGAACTTTCAAGTAGTTTTTTCCTATTCTGTGAAGAAAGTCATTGGTATCTTGATAGGGATGGTAGTGAATCTTAGTTATACTTGTACAATTACCTATCTACCTTAACGCTATGTTCATCACACAGAGATTATCTGATGACCTTTTGTCCACTTCCCCTACCCTTTTACTAAATTTCAAGCTTTAATAGCACTGTAATGGATGCTCTCAGGTTCCCCTAAATCCCTCCAGGACCAAAAAATTTATTCTCCCAGCTGCCAGGAGTGCTGTTGGCTGTCAGCCCTCTCCAGAATTTTCCCTCTGCCTAAGACAGCTGCTTTGCCCATGATTAAGCCCTCCCCCTTAAGGGCAGTTCATATCCATGACTAAAGGAGGATGTTGCCCCCATCCCCAATTCAGGACAACTCTGAGGGAGTCAACCCAGTTTCAGAGCTTCCTGTAGGGTTAGCCTAGGCCTTAGAAAGGACTTGATGGTTGTCCAACATCATCCTCTGCACAGTCCTGCTTCTCTCCCTGACAGGTGCTGATTCAGAGAACATACCCTAACAAACTCCTGCATGCAAATCTCCACCTCAGAGTCTGCATCCCAGGATGTCAAGCAACTAGAACCACCAGTATCCATCAACTAAGAAACTACATATCTAAGGTTATTAAAGACACTTAGAGAGAGGGAAAATATTAGTTTTTTAAATTCAGAAATCTTTTAAATGGTACAAGCCTTCAAACCAAGAAAGAATATTACCTTTGCTAGGCAAACTAACAAAAACACACCAAAGCTGTTTCAGTAAGTTCAATCAATATTTTCTAATATTCCATCTTTAATAGTTCTAAATGACCCCAAACCAATCTTAAGAATTAACACAAAAACTGGCTTTTACTCTACGTACTGAATTACCATTTTAAAACTATTTACCCTTCATGCGAGGCTACTAGGTAATTTGGCTAATTTAAAAATACACACATAGGGGTTGGGGGGGAGGTGGGGATGGCTAATGGGTACAAAAAATAGAAAGAATGAATAAGACCTACTCTTTGATAGCATAGTAGGGGTGATTACAGTCAATAATAACTTAATTGTGCATTTTAAAATCAGAGTACAATTGGATAGTTTGTAACATGAAGGATGAATGTTTGAGGGATAGATACCCCATTATCTATTATGTGATTATTTTACATTGCATGCCTGTAACAAAACAGCTCATGTACCCCATAAATACATACGCCTACTATGTACCCACAAAAATTAAAAATAAAAAACTTAAAAATATAAACAGGCAAACAAATAAATACCAACAACCTGGAGAACAAGAAAAATCATCCTGTCACTCACTTGTTCTTTCAAAAATAAACCCTTTTTAAAGATTTTTCAAGTCTTCTGATTACAAAAGGTAGAAAGTAAGGGAGAAAAGAGAAGGAAGGAGAAATTTTCCCCTTTACTTTAACACATACTCATCTCTCTTTCAAAGACTACAGGCTAGTCTTTTTTAAGCTACATTTAAAAAGAACATGTGTCCCATACTACATGTATTTTTAAGGAAACTTACCAGAAAGGGGTCCCGATCCAGATCCCAAGAGAGGGCTCTTGGATCTCATGCAAGAATTCAAGGTGAGTCCATAGAGTAAAGTGTAAGCAAGTTTATTAAGAAAGTAAAGGAATAAAGAATGGCTACTCCATAGGCAGAGCAGCCCTGAGGGTGGCTGATTGACCATTTTTATGCTTATTTTTTGATTACATACTAAACAAAAGGTGGATTATTCATGAGTTTCCTGGGAAAGGCATGGGTAATTCCCAGAGCTGAGGGTTCCTCCCCTTTTCTCACTACATAGGGTAAATTTTTTTTTTTTTTTTAGACAGAGTCTCACTCTGTCGCCCAGGCTGGAGCACAGTGGTGTGATCTTGGCTCACTGCAACCTCCACCTCCCAGGTTCAAGCAGTTCTCCAGCCTCTGCCTCCCAATGTTAAATATAGTGAACCCCAAGTTTCTCTTCAAAGAATCAGTATGTCAGTATGTTCAGCTCTCTTATTCTTTGATTCTCCATTTCAAACTTCCTGGTTCTCTTTGCCCACTTGATTCTAGTTTCACTAAACAACTTTCCCACCAGTCTGAATCAGTAGTTCACATCTGTTCCCCTGATCAACTGCTCTGTCCTGACTCATCCCAGTCACCTGCTGTGACCTAAGTCACCTTTAGTTACCTGTTCCTAACTGTCCTTCCTGCCAAACTACTCACCCCGCCACTCTGGCTCATACCCCTGCCCTCTTTAAAATAGCCAATCGTAATTAGTTTAGACTGTGCAGTCCAACCCTAGCCAATAGGGGAACGACACAACAGTAGAGGGTACCTGCATCAGGAATCAGAACTCCTGCCCCTCCCCTGTCCAGGTGTGCTCTCACCATTGTTCCATCTGCCAGGGGCACCCTTTCTGCAGAAAGTAAAAGTTGCGTTGCTGAGAAAATTAAATTTATGTTCGAGTGCTATTTCTCTACAGCACCGGGGAACAAGTATTTTGCATTTCTAACACCAAGTAGCTGGGATTACAGGCGTGTGCCACCACGCCTGGCTAATTTTTGCATTTTTAGTAGAGATGGGATGGTGCCATGTTGGCCAGGCTGGTCTCAATCTCCTGACCTCAGGTGATCTATCCACCTCAGCCTCCCAAAGTGCTAGGATTACAGGCGTGAGCCACTGTGCCTGGCCATATAGGGTAAGTTTCTGACATTGCCATTTCATTTGTAAACTGTCACAGTGCTGATGGGAGTGTAGCAGTGAGGACCACCAGAGGTCACTTTCATTGCCATCTTGGTTTTGGTCTTGGTTTTGGTGGGTTTTAGCTGGCTTTTTCACTGCAACCTGTTTTATCAGCAAGGTCTTTATGACCTATAACTTGTGCTGACCTCCTATCTTATCCTGTGACTTAGAATGCCTAACTTACTAGAAATGCAGCCCAGCAGGTCTCAGCCTTATTTTACCCAGCCCCTGTTCAAAATGGAGTCACTCTGGTTCAAAGGCCTCTGATAAAACTGTTTCCATGGAATTAGCCCACTTATTAAATATTACTCTGATATTTCCAAAGTAGTTACCTATTTTGGTGTAGCACCAACAACACTAGACCAGCGGTTTGAATTCCTGGGTCCCAGTGCTGGTGCTGGCATGAACCTGTGGCATCTAGTGATAAGAGTCCACTAGATTATTAATTAAAGGCATTGAGTGGTTAGTCATGGAGACCCAGATTCAAGCACAAGTTATATCACTTAGTAGCCATGTAACCTTCAGCAGGACATTAAACCACTCTAAGCTTAAAGCCTCATCTGTAAAATAGAGGTGATCATGATGGTGCCTACCTCATGGGACTACAGGGGAGATTCAAAGTGACACTGCGGATAAGTGCTCACCACAATCTTTTTTTTTTTTTTTTCTTTTTCTTTTGAGAGGGAGTCTCACTCTGTGGCCCAGGCTGGAGTGCAGTGGTGTAATTTCGGCTCACTGCAACCTCTACCTCCCAGGTTCAAATGATTCTCCTGCCTCAGCTTCCCGAGTAGCTGGGATTACAAGCACCCGCCACCATGCCCAGCTAATTTTTATGTTTTTGGTAGAGACAGGGTTTCGCCATGTTGGCCAGGCTGGTCTCAAACTCCTGAACTCAGGTGATCCGCCCGCCTTGGCCTCCAAAAGTGCTGGGATTCCAGGCATGAGCCACTGCGCCCGGCCCAGCACAGAGTCCTTCTCACTGCAAATACTAACAAAAGTGAGCCATTACTATGAGCTATCTTTCCATCTGTGCCTACCAGAATCCAAGAGATTTGGGGAGGAGTGGTGCTTCACATATTTTAAAAAATGGTGAATATTAAAACTCTCTAAGGTGTCAATTCACTGCTTTTTATCAAATTTGTATTCTGGATTTCCACAGGTTTTTTTGGGGGGAAAAAAAGAGTGTTTAAGAAAGTTCTAAGAACATTAGACTAGATGATCTTATAGCTTAAGCCTTACCTTTCTGTGAGCCTATGGCCTCTCTGAGGGGTGGCTCTTCTCTTGGAGCTACCATTTACACACTAAAATAGAGAAGTGTGTCTTGACTGTTTCAGACATACCTTCTTTCTAACATATCACCAGCACTGTATCTGCAGGTACTTCTGCCACTGCTCACACATACAGGATGCAATTGATGGCCTACAGTCCTTTATGACAACTCTTCAGGGGACAAGATACAGCCAATCAAGGGTACCACTGCACAAAAGCATGTCACACTATTCTCTCCTGGTTTCCGAGTAGCAGTAATCCACTCTAATCAGAATTGCCAACCTAGAGAAAAAACTGCCATGCAGTTTTCAAACTAAGGAACAAGTAGCAAAGCAGTGGGTGGCGGGTGCTGCTGGAACTGATGAAGTGGGGACCAAGGAGAATGTCTTTGTGATTGGAACCTGAGACCTTCAATCTCCCCCTACCTCTTGAGGCCAGCCCACCTGAAGAAACAAGATTTAGGCTCTAAAGTAGCAGAAAACATTTTTTGAGATAAAGACTCTGTTATTAAACCTAAATATTCTCATGGTTCTCCTTCTTTAACATGTTGCGTGTGTATGTCCACATTAACAGTTAAGCCAAATATTGAATCCCCACTTTCCCATTTCCAGATCCAATCACGGTAGGCATATTCTTCAGTCCTGGGTAACTGAGATTTCTCACTCCTCAGGTCTCAGCCTAGATGTCTCCACTACTAGGAAGAATTCCCAGAAGAACTTGTCTTTTTGCTCCTCAAGACTACAAACTCTGTGAAAGCAAGGTCTACATTTCGTTCACTGCTATATCCCCAATACCTTACACAATGAATATCACATAGCAGTCTGTATCAGTGAGAGTTCTCCAGACAGACAGATAGATAGACGAGAGAGTATTTACCAGGGGAATTAGCTCGCGCAATTATGGAGGCCAAGAAGTCCCACAGGAGTCCATCTGCAAGCTGGAGACCTTGGATGTCGGTAGTGTGGCTCAGTCCAAGTCCGAAAGCCTCAGAACCAGAAAAGCCAATGTTATAATTCTTAGTCTAAGGCCAAAGGCCTGAGAACCTGAGAGTGAGGTAGTGGGGGCTGCTGGTATAAATCCGGGAGTCCAAAGGCTGAAGAGCCTGGAGTCTGATGTCATAGGGCAGGAAAAGAAGAGTGTCTCAGCTTCAGGAGAGAGAGAGAGACAGAGAAAGGAAATCACCTTTTCTCTGCCTTTTCTGTCTACCTGGGCCACCAGCAGATTGGATGTTCCATGCCCACACTCAGGGCAGATGTACCCCACTGGTCTGTCCACCCACCCACATACTGATCTCCTCTGGGAACACCGCACAGACACACCCAGAAGTGACACTTTACTATCTAGGTATCTCTTAATCCAGTCAAGTTGACACTTACAATTAACCATCACATGGGCCCTTAAGAAATATTTGAATGAATAAAGTTTCTCATCCAAAAGCATAATAAACAGCATAACATCATTCAGGCATTCACCTTTCCCTGAAGGTAAGACATTTTTCAAAGCAGGTTTCCTTTTCAATTTTTTTAATAGGGAAATTTTAATTCAAAATAATTCTTATAATCAACTAGTTACATCCTTTGTTCTTTGTTAAGGACAGGAGGAGAGATATAGATAGGTTATTCTGCAAACTAAGAAGGATAAGGAGGCCGGGGGCAGTGGCTCACGCCTGTAATCCCAGCACTTTGGGAGGCCGAGGCAGGTGGATCATGAGGTCAGGAGATCGAGACCATCCTGGCTAACATGGTGAAACCCCATCTCTACTAAAAATACAAAAAATTAGCCGGGCGTGGCGGCGGGCACCTGTAGTCCCAGCTACTCGGGAGGCTGAGGCAGGAGAATTGCTTGAACCCGGGAGGCAGAGGTTGCAGTGAGCCAAGATCATGCCATTGCATTCCAGCCTGGGAGATAGAGCGAGACTCCGTCTCAAAAAAAAAGAGGGATAAGGAAATATTTTGCCTTGGAAATTTTAGTCAATCTTATTAGCAATATGGGTGGATATGAATTTAACATGTATGTTCTGCCTTGAAACTACTAGCTTTTTTATGGCTTAATTAACACAATATCAAAGAAAGATTAAACTGCAAAAAGTCATTGCATTTACTTTTCATTCCACATTATCAATACGTAAAAATATTAATCCATGCTACCCAGACCTTTCTGGGAAACCAACTGCTCTTTGGGAAAATACAAAAATAGTGAGGGCAGTGAGGACTTCCACACTTTTTGTTTTTAGACAGAGTCCCACTGTGTTGCCCAGGCTGGAGTGCAGTGGCATGATCACAGCTCACTAAAGCTTTGCCCTCCAGGGCTCAAGTGGTCCTCCCACCTCAGACTCTCCAAGTAGCTTTGCAGGTGCACACTACCACACCTGGCTAATTTTTGTATTTTTTTGTAGATAGGGGGTCTCCCTATTTTACCCAGGCTGGTCTCAAACACCTGGGCTCAAGACAAACTCCTGCCTCAGCCTCCCAACTTCCACACCTCTGAACCTGCAGAGCAAGGCTGTATTAAGATGACAGCTCAGAGAACTGGTTCCAGAGGCAAGATTAAGTCAAGCTGAGCCAGCTTCCATGGATTTCCTTTTCTCAATACCATGGCAGAAGAGGGGAAAGGCCACACAGCCAGACATTGCAACTACCACCTAAACCCATAACCCCTAAGAATCCTATTTCCAAGCACAAAGCACTAAACAGCATCACAGAGTCTGAGGTCTCGGTCTGTGAGGGACAGGCCATATTTCAGGTCCCCATCTTCACACTCCCTCCAGTTGATCTTAAACAGTGGCACCTGGGAAGCTCTAAGCAGGAAAAGGAGAAATTAAATAATGACAAAGTTGGACTGTTTGGTGAGGTTAATCAGTATCCCTGTATCTTAGACCCAAAGTGTTGAAAACATTGATTATTTTGGTATATGGTCATAAGCTGCACCTCCAAGTTTGGGCAGCTATGTCTCACTGTAAGTGAAGCCAGATCGGGGTCAATGGGTTAAGGTAAGTGAAAAACAATGTGACATAGTGAAAACAATCAGAGCTTGAAAACAAGAAACATAATACTTTTTCTGCTCCCAACCGGCTATACGAACTTGGACAGTTACTTCACTACTCTGTGTCTCACTTTATCTTCAAAATATGGAGCTTTAGTAAATGATTTTGTCCCATGTCCTCCAGTTTCTGAATCTCAGAATTCTACAAATCCCACCACATCACTATTGAAAATTAACCAAATAAGTACTCATGGAGTACCATGTGCTTATTACCCTAAGCACTTTGGTTCAACGCAATTTGAGCCATGACACTTGCCCTAGATCATCTATCACATTAGCAAAGATGCATCAAAATTTTCACAATCAATCAGTGCCTCGAAACACCCTAGAGTTTTCCACTACAGAAGTAATAAATAGATACAACCTACTGAAAGGAAATTTTGCAAACATACCAGAAGTCTTTTTTAAGCCACAATCTTTGATCCATTTAATTGCAGAAATGTTTCTAGTTATAAAAAATTAGAAGGAAACAATATGTCCACTACAGACAGTCTAAATAACAAATTAAATTGTTTGCATTCATTATAATGGTGACTTAGAATATTTAATGACAGGCAAATGCTCACACTATAATATTAAGCAAAAAAAGCAAGATGGAAAATTATATACATGGTATGATAATAATTATGTATAATGTGTGTACGTATAATGCCCTATATTGTGAAAGATATATGTATAATATTTACAAATAAGTTTAGGAACACAGATAACCTGTGAATAGTAGTTATCTCCAGGTGTATTGTATGCTATTCTTTGGTGTCTCCATATTCCAAATTCTCTATTATAGCATTCAATAATTATACTCAAAGAATTTTTTCATATATATACAGGACTGCAGGATACAAAACAATGAAGGCTTTAGCTTTTCTATGCCTATTAAATGCATTAGGAGTTCAGAAAGCCATCCCTATGGGCTGGCGGTGAGGGGCTAAGCATACAGTTTTGGAGGGGGTTCACTTTACAGCATGTTTATCATACAAGGAGAATTTAGGTTTACAGTACAGTGCTTAAGAGCACAGACTCTAGAGCTGGATTTCCTAGGTTCAAATCTTAGCCCTGCCACATCTGCTGGATGAGGTTAAGCAAGTCACTCCACCTCTGTGCCTCAGTTTTCTCATCTATAAAATGGGGTACCAGTTCTTTCTTCATGGAGTTATTGTAAGAGCTAAACAAATTCACATAGGAAAGAGTTTCAGAACAGTGTCTATCTGACACATAGTAGCAATACATAAGTGCTAACATAATTATTAGAAGGGCATTTTAGGCAACAGAATAACAATAGTAGTTCACCCTTTTGCTAAATTCTTACTGTGTCAGAAACATAACACAACTCATACCTCAGAAGTATATGAAGGATGGACTAGCATTATGCCCAATTTATAGATGAGAAATCTAAGGCACAGAGAGGTTGCCTTCCTGAGGTAAGTGGCTGAACCAGCATTTGATCCCAAGCAAATCTGCTCCCCCATGCTCTTAACCATGGTGCCATGCTGTAGGGCGCGGAAAACAAGCTTATTGTCCCCGGGGAAGACAACTGACTTTTGAGGAGCAGGAACTGCCACTGACAGAGTGCATGGAACCGAGTAATGACAGCCAGGCAAGGGAGTCAGGGGCTAGTTCATGAGGCAACTGGGAGCTCATAAAGAATTCTGAGCATAGTTATTGTAGGACAAAAGAGGGATGTAAGGAAATGAGTCTGGCAGATAAACATCGGATAAGTTGGCATGAGGCAAATGAGGCTGTTGAGAGAGAGAGAGAATACTGCAGGTAAAGCCAGGTAGTACAGTGATGAGGGACTGAGCCAGGTGATAGCAAAGAGAATATAGAGTGGGACAAATCAAAACAACTTTGAAGGGAAAATTAAGAGAGCTTACAAATACTTAATACTGGGAATAAAAAAAAGCAGGGGATGTGGAGGGGACAAGTCACATTCCACCAAGGGCTGGACAAAAAAATGTTTCCATGTATTTTGATTTCCTTAAATGTTGTTTTGTGCAATTACTTATTTTTAAAGCATTGTTTAAAAACCTAACCAAGAGCAGCACAAAACAGAGCACCACACACACAACACTGTGTTGTAGAAAAAACTGGGTTCTCGTCACACAACCAGGAAAAGTTAGCCACACACACACTTTGAAGGGTGAAGGGGAACAGAATTTACCGGGCAAAAAAGAAAAAAAAGAAAACCTCTCAACAAAGTGAGAGAGGTTCCTCTTAACAGGAAAGGAGAGGCCAGGCTCCTCCCCACTGCAAATGGTGTGAACTTCCCAAGGCTCCACCCCATCCTCCCAGTGCACAGGCCAGTCAGAGATTCTCCAGGGACCCCTTTTTACTTGGCTGTCTCAGTTGTACTCTGTATAAGCAATGCTTGATGACCGAAAAGGCGTACTGTAGTAAGTGACAAAAGTGTAATTAGCAAGGAATCATGGAGCATGAACATCTATTGTGTAAAGGAGCAACTATTTACAAAATCAAGATAAAAGAACCCACTAATGGCTACTACTGACAGAGCCCAGGTCTGATAACATCTCCCAGCATAAAGGCACGCTGATTTACCCCTTGTTTTAAAGAGGCAGCCAGAGCTTGCCAACAAAAATATGTGATTGATCTAATTAGCTCACTGAACTGAGGAAAACAGTGTGCCAAAATCATGTGTACTCACAGATTACTCCTTCCAGGACAAAGCAGTGTTGCATAAAAGCCTATCCTTCAACTTAAACGTCACACTCATTAAAAGGGATGAAACCCAGCAGTACTCGGCATGCAGGAGCTTAATGAATATTATTGGATGGTGATGACACAGACATGAATCTCAAAAGAATGAGCTCTCGTGATGGAAAAGAGAAAGAAACATAAAGGACTGTAAAAATGTATATGCAGTGGCTAAACTCCAATTACCAGCTCAGGCCAGGCAATTTTACTCCATTATGCCTGCATTAACATTCCCACTCTCAACTTAATGCTTTATTAACCTAACTGATAATGTCCCTCTTCACTCAGGGTTATTAGCAAATACAAGTCTTTTGAGATTGGCAAACCAATTCATTCATTCAACAAATATTCCTGGGTACTTACCATCACAGGTAATAAACAATGATCTCTAGCCTTTTTGTTACTAATGCAAGAGAGGGTCTAAAAACTAGTGTAGCATATCTTAAAAAAAAAATCCTTAATGGGAAGAGATGAACACCCTAGAGAAAAGTAACAACACTAGCTTCATCAAGTAGTCTGCTGATGACTCACTGGTTAGCTTTAGGGGGTACGTACATACTCAAAAAGCATGAGGATATTATTCTACTGTGTCTCACTCATGGACTGGAGCCAAAGTCAAGATAAGGAAAATTTTTATGTAGTTGTTTATCCAAATTGTCTTGTCTGTTCTACCTTCAACATCACTGCTTCGGGGGAACATTGGACCAGGAAGCCATAGAAGCTCATGCTCCTGGAGCCCTGAGAAGTCTGGGAATAACCTAAGCAGCAAAGCAGCTGCCTGACTCAGGAGAGCAAAACACACCCAGAAAATACAATGGGAGCAGAACAAAGATTTGGCCATATAAGCTGACTGTTAAATTTTTTATTTTCTAAACTTATTTTTACCACTAGGATTTTATATAAGAAACTCTTTATCAGTTCATGTCTGAAGTAAGGATAGTTTATTATACCCAATTTTACTGCTGTAGAGTATTCTGAACACCTTTGAGCTTAAAAATGAATCATTTTATATTGAATAAGCACCACTTAATGAGAAATTTTTCACAGGAAGATAAAGTGTCGATTTTACCATTTTATGAAATGTATACTTACTTATATTTAAGTATTTGAAAATCTAAAACTAGGTAGAACTAAGATATAAAGTGAAAGGATCAAACTTAAAAAAATATATAAGGTATTTCTGGATAGTCCGCTTTTGAAAGCACTGTTTTCTGTAAAAAGAGATCCTCTTTCCAAGTTGGCTGCAGGCTAGTCTTGGTCAACTACTCTATTTTATTAGCAATATAGCTCTGTGGGATGGAACTACAGAAACCCTGTTGCAACTGGGATGATGGTTTGTAGATTAAGAGAAAATACCATTTAAGGTACATAATCATTTTAAAAAATGACACATATGTTCCTATCTTAAATATTTAATCATGAAACTTAAAAAAGCAAATTTATTTGCCAACATTTTCACATAGGCCAAGGCTATTTCTTTAAGTACAGGTCTGCTGATTGAAGGTCAAAGTTGTCTTTCTTGCATAAACCTAACTTCCCATTTGGGTTACTTGAAGTTGAGAAGAACCTCAGTATGAATCAATTCAGTGCAGAATCTTTCCATATTTTAAACATCTTTCCCAATCAGTTAGAGTTCTCTCTTCCACATCCAATTTGACACCAATATCTTATGGCAAGTTGCCTTTAGTCTTTCCAATTAATTCAACTTCATCAAAATAAACAATTTCCTTTTCACACACATATTTCATCAGTATACTTGTTATTTAATGAAACTATGTAATTACTGTAACAATGCACACAACTCAGCAGTGGGAGGAAATGTTTGGAACCTTGAGCACACATGGGAAATAGCCTACCAGACAGGGCACTCAGCAGGGAGTGGGCATGAGAGTCAATGTACTTTCCAGAGAGAATGGAAAGCACTGGTAAACCAGGGAACCACATAGATTGGTTAAGAGAACGTCCACTGTATTTTTTTTTTTTTTTTTTTAGACAGAGTCTCCCTCTGCCACCCAGGCTGGAGTGCAATGGTGAAATCTCAGCTCACTGCAACCTCCACCTCCCAGATTCAAGCTATTCTCCCGCCCCAGCCTTCCTAATAGCTGGGATTAGAGGCACCCACCATCATGCCCGGCTAATTTTTTATTTTCACCACGTTGGTCAGGCTAGTCTTGAACTCCTGACCTCAGATGATCCGCCTGCCTCAGCCTCCCAAAGCGCTGGGATTACAGGTGTGAGCCACTGTGTCTGGCCACGTCTACTGTACTATAAAAAGAAGTCAGTTGTATTCTCAAAAGCTAGTCTCTAACTTAAAACAGTAACTTTAATCATGGTTATTCTTGCTTAAAAAAAGTATCAGTTAAGTCTCTCAGAGAAGGAATATCTGTGGCTTTCTGCCACATCCTTTGTGGGAGAAGTGCTACAGAGTCATTGTTTTTGAAAAAGGAAGCATATACTGCTATCTATATAGCCTAAGGTTATCCCCAGAGTTTAATTTACAATATTTACACTGGACAATAATCCCTAATAGAACGGCTGGTAGAAAAAATACTGGCCTTGAGCAGCACATTTACAAGAAAATTGACAGAGATTTGCAAATTTATATTCTCCCTCCCAACCTCACCTAAAGACACTGCTCCATACCTATGTAAAACTATTACAAATTGGCAGCCAGAATACTGAATCCAGCCCACAGATTTATGTTTTATTTTCATCTGGAGACCTTTGAATATAACATTTATGCTCTAGTTTGTCATAGAACCCATCACATTCTATGGTCTCACATCCGCCTGACCCCAGTGTGCATGCCACTGAGCCAGCTAGATACACAGTTCCACCATAACTTGACTCTGTATAGAAAGTTTGGTTAGTTTCTGGCAACACCAGAAGTGTTCTTAGAGAGGAGGTATGCGCTTTTGCAGAAGTACCCAACCACATCTCTAAAGAAAGACTAGAGAGCTCACTTACCATGGAGAAATAGTAATGGCTCAAGGTAACTATTCAAAAACTTTAGCATTCCTAAGAACGATGTGGGAATCTTTCTGAAATGCAATTCCTAGGGCCCTATCCCTTCAGATTCTGATTCGGAAGGTCTGGGAATGGAAATCCAGGAATCTGCATTTTAACAAGCACTTCAGGCGACAGGACAGATGCAAGAGGTGAAATAATAAAAATGTTAACAACTGTGAGCAGTTACCAGGCCCTATACCAAGCACTTGACATGTAACAACTTAATCCTGGAACAACGCTATAAAATGGGTACTATTATTATTATCCTCATTTTACAACTGAAGAAATTGATGAAAGGAGAGATTAAGAAACATGCCTGTGCTTATACAACTAGTAAGGGGAAGAGCCAGGATGAAAAACCAGGCCATCAGGTTAAAGAGTTCACCCTCAACCATCTCCTTATACTCCACTACTACTATGGTCTAACGGAACGTTCTCAACATGTAATACAAACCCCTCAAAGTTTGCTGCTTCTGACTCAGTTAAAGTCATTTATCCTTTACCCATGAATCCCCACTGTCACATTCACCACCACCCTTCCTGGTCAGGATGAAGAGTTCTTTTACATGTTACAATTACAGAAATTGTGGAAGAATTGGCAAAAGAGGCTATGACTGGGATGAATGCCAAGACTCAGATGCCCCCATTCTGAAGCAGGATTGCAACATTTCAGAAAAGCTCTGACAGCCTGAAATAAAAGAGAGCTGTACCATTCTCCAGCTAAAGATATGAGAAAGGAAAAAACAATAGTCTAGTTGTTAACAAAGCAAAGGATATTCCCAATTTCTAACACAGTTACCTCAACCTGCAAAATTATGACCAATGTTAGAGGGTCTCTAAGGGACGAGTCAAAAGTCCATACCAGCTAGGAAAAGAGTTCTTAGACTTGACACCACAAGCACAATCTGTAAAAGAAAAAACTGATGAATTGAACGTCATCAAAATTTAAAACTTTTGCTCTATGAAAGCCCATGTGAAGAAGAAGAAAAGGTAAACTACAGACTGGCAGAAAATATCTGCAAACCACATACTTGAAAAAGGACTAGTGTCTAAAATATTAAACTCTCAAAACTCAACAGTAAAAAATTAGAAAAGGGGCAAAAGACATGAACAGAGATAATTCTGAGGAAATACAGAAGGCAAACAAGCACATGAAAAATGTTCAACATTACTAGCTATTAGGGAAATGCAAATTAAAACCACAAAGATATATTACTGCATATCTATCAGAATGGCTTAAATTAAAAACAGTGAAAATAGTAAATGTCAGAAAAGATGCAGAGATACTAGATCACTTGCTGGTAAGAGTATAAAATGGTATAGTCACTCTGGAAAACATTTGGCAGTTTCTTAACTAAACATGGGCTGGGACAATGGCTCATACCTGTGATCCCAGCACTTTGGGAGGC
The DNA here is from genome assembly GCF_029281585.2 of Gorilla gorilla gorilla. Taxonomy (NCBI): domain Eukaryota; kingdom Metazoa; phylum Chordata; class Mammalia; order Primates; family Hominidae; genus Gorilla; species Gorilla gorilla. Next base: position 172,568,025 of record NC_073227.2, on the reverse strand, counting down.
TGAGGAGGGAGGATCACATAAGCCTAGGAGTTCAAGGCCAGCCTGGGCAAAATGGTGAAACTCTGTCTCTACCAGAAAAAATAAAAATAATTAGCTGGGTTAGTGGTGACCACCTGTAGTCCCAGCTATTCAGGAAGCTGAAGTGGGAGGATCGCTTGAGACTGGGAAGTCAAAGCTGCAGTGAGTCGTGTTCATGCCACTGTACTCCAGCCTGGGCAACGGAGTAAGACACTGTCAAAAAAACAAAAAAATAAAGAATAAAAAAGCAAACATGTAACTACTGTTCAATCCAGCAACTGACCTGCTGGGCATTAATCCCAGAGAAAGGAAAACTTACGTTAACACAAAAACCCATATACAAATGTTCATAGTAGTTTTATTTCTAAGAGCCAAAAACCAGAATCAGCTCAGATATCCTTCAATAGGTAAATGATTAAACAAACTGTGGTACATCCATACCATGAAATACCACTCAGCAACAAAAAGTAATGAACTATTGATACCAACAACAGCTTGAATGACTCTCCAGGGAATTATGCTGAGTGAAAAAAGCCAATCTCAAATAGTTTCATCCTGTATGATTCCACCTATATAACATTTTTTAACGATAAAATTTTAGAAATGGAGGATAGATTTGTGGTTGCTAGGGATGATGTATGGGAAAATGGGGGCAGGGAGGGCAGGAGGGAAGTGGTGTGATTATACGAGGGCAATAGAAGGGACCCACATAGTGTTGGAACTATTCAATATGTTGACTTTGGTGGTAGATATACAAACTTACACAGATTGCAAACTTCATAGAATGTAATGTGGACACACACAAAGAGCACAAGTAAAACTAAGGAAGATGTGTGAACTGTATCAATGTCAATAGCCTGGTTATGGTATTATGCCATAGTTTTGTAAAATGTTACCATTGGGGGAAACTGGGCAAAGTGTAGGAAGGATCTCTCTGTATAATTATTACAACAGCATGTGAATCTACAATTATCCCAATAAACATTTTTATTGGGGGGAAAAAAAAGTTCATGTTCTCAAGTGTGAACTCAGACAGTGCATTCTTTCACCGGGAATATAAAATGGCCCACTCTTTCCAGAAGGCATTTGGCAATGCTACCAAAAGTGAGAAACTCACATAACCTTTTATCCAACAATTCCATTTTTAGAGTATTAACTGTAACGAACAAATTGTAATGTGTTGAAAATTAAGGGACAAAAGAATTTATTTCAGCAATGGCTTTTATACTTAAAGACTAGAAACAACTAAATGTGGTACATACACACTATGAAGTTCTACCTAGTCATCAAAATAATCTTTTGGAATTAAACAGTGAACCTGGAATGATGGTCAAGATATATTCAGTTGTTCCACAAATATTTATTCAATTCCTTCTACAGGCCAGGCACTATTCTTGCACTGGGAATTTTAACAAATGCCAAATAAGGTATGATCCCAATGTTTCATTAAACTGTACAGTCTGAATGATTGTTAGTAAGTAAATAGGTGAGAAAGAACTAAACACATATTTCTGTGTGTGTAGTTACAAATACACATATAAATATGGACATACATACACATATGCACATAGATATACACATAGATATGTACATATAGTGTAAATTCCAGAAGGACATAACTGGAAATGTCAATAATGGTTCCTTCTGGAAAGTGGGATTGTGTGTGTTTAGTTTTGTTTATCTGTATATTCTAAATTCCTATAATTACTAAGTATAACTAGATTAATTTTTTAATTATTGGAGGAAAAAAGGCTGTCCCCAGAGAGTGCCATTTTATGACATATTTGGCATTAAATGGGTTTATTTAACCAATCTGCTCATGGCTGGGTATTTAGTTTGCTTTTAGGTTTTCAGTGTCATAAACACTGTGCAAGGAACTTCTTTTATTTTTCCCTTTGAGACAGGGTCTTGCTCTGTTGCCCAGGCTGGAGTGCAGTGGCACAATCACAGCTCACTGCAGCCTTGATTTCCGGGGCTCAAGCAATCCTCTCCACCTCAGCCTTCCATATAGCTGGGACTACAGGTGTGCACCACCACACCCGGCTGATTTTTTTACTTTTTGTAGAGACAGTCTCCTTACGCTGCCCAGGCTGGTCTTGAACTCCTAGGCTCAAGAGATCCTCCTGCCTCAGCTTCCCAAGTGCTGGAATTACAGGTGTGAGCCATGATGCCCAGCCAAGGAACATTCTTTTAACTAAGCATTTGAACATACCCATGATTTTGTCCTTCAATTAGAATCCCAGAAGTGGAAACATCAGCTCAAAGAGTATGAATATCTGAAGGCTTTTGATGTAAACAGGCTCCTCAAAAGTTGTACTGCTTTATACTCCAATAACTAGTGATCCATTTTCTCCATGCTCACTAATGCTGCTAATCAACACTGAGGATTAACTTGTTCTTGGATTCTCTAGAATTTCACTTTTGAGGGAAAAAATTATTTTAACAGCAGATAAATACACTATAATTACTTGGTTGTCAGTTAAATTTGAAAATATAATTTGTCAATTTTACTTTAATTGCAGAATTTTGACAGACCCGCTAAGATAAACAAAAAATCATCTCTGTAGAACTCTATATTTAATTCAATGATCTTTATTTAGATAATCATTGTGGATTCATATCTGACATCTCTAAATCTTCAGCTTACAGAGATCAGCCTCCCCAACAAGAATTCCCAAGCTAAGGACAGAGGTGGCCTTTTTATAGTAACTACCTCATAGGAGCAATATGGGGAAAGGTGACACAATAGAAGCTCCATGTGCCTCCACGGACGTATTAAATGGTTCCCAGATGTTGTTTACTATTAGTGTTTCTATTATAAGTAACATACCTTTAACATAACATAGTGAGAACTTAAATAGTTGCTATTTCAATCCTCTTTTCATTTTACAGATGAGAAAACTGGAGTTTGCAAAGGTGGGCCTCGAATTCAGGTTTCCTTAACGCCAGTCTGATACTCTTTATCTAACACTATTTTGTCTTTTGGTAGGTTTTCTATGGACAGACTGAAAGCTAGAGACACCTTAATTCTCACAATTACACTTAATCAGAGCAATCTACAATCTGAGATTTAAGTCTACATGCTCAAAATATACTTCATTTACAGATATCTGCCTGGTTAATAATAATTCTCTAAAGCAGATATTTTAAGTTGCAGGCTAAAAGCAAATGGGTTTATATCTGCCTCAGAAGATGATGAATGATTGATTACAGATCTCTGCTCTGATACAGGGTTTCTGATTGCATTAGACACAGGCATGAAGACTAATTTAAAATGCTCATATATTCATCATGGTTGATTGTGCATAATCCACTGCTGAAAGTACAAGTGCAGCACCTTCTCTAAAATGACAGAGGAAACAGATGAATTTCCACTCAGAACTCCAGGAGGCTACCTGTCTTGAATTCAGGGTAAATGGGCTTTCCCTAATAACCTAAATCACAAACAGAATGACAGTTAAAAAACCCTACACCAAATTTTACTATTCTATCTGAACAGGGGCTGGCTAGGCCTGGTCACATGTTATGTGATCAATAAATAATTACAGATGGATTGGTAAACAGATCTATAGGCATACTCTACAAATTTTCAAAACTAATTTTTCTAGATGCCTACAAAATTGGAAGTCACAATTATGTGTTACAATGAGCCAAAGGAAATATATCCTTTTTTTGTTTGTTTGTTTGTTTGTTTGTTTGTTTGTTTGTTTGTTTTGAGACAGGGCCTCAATCTGTTTCCTAGGCTGGAGTGTAGTGGCACAATCACAACTCACTGCAGCCTCAACCTCCTGGACTCAAGCAATCCTCCCGCCTAGGTGCCCCCCAACCCCGACCACCAGCCCAGTAGCTGGGACCACAGGCATGCACCACCATGCTCAGCTAATTTTTAAAAATTTTTGTAAAGACAGGGTCTTGCCACGTCAACCAGGCTAGGGAAATAAATCCTATATACCACCAAAAACACTCCTTAAACTGACTCCCTTATATACATGCTCCAGCCCTAGAGTGGGCAGCTAGCACGGATCTCTCTCCACAGCTAAAGGGCTACAATTATTATCTGACAGTCGAGTGTTGCACTCACCTGCAAAAACATCAATAAGGTTGATATGGTTTGGCTGTGCCCCCAAACTTCAACTTGAATTGTATCTCCCAGAATTCCCATGTGTTGTGGGAGGCACCCAGGGAGAGGTAATTGAATCATGGGGGCAAGGCTTTCCCATGCTATTCTCATGACAGTGAATAAGTCTCACAAGATATGGTGGGTTTATCAGGGGTTTCTGCTTTTGCTTCTTCATTTTCTCCTGCTACTGCCATGTAAGAAGTCCCTTTCACCTCCCGCCATGATTCTAAGGCCTCCCCAGCCATGTGGAACTCTAAGTCCAATTAAACCTATTTTTCTTCCCAGTCTCGGTATGTCTTCTCCTACTATCTGTTCTCCTATTATCTGTTTCTCCTATTCCTCAGGAAATGTCTGTCTTCTCCCTGACTCTACCGCCATCCCAGAAAGCACCCCCCACCAGGTTCCTCTTTGATCTGATTCAGGAGTTAGAATCCTTACCTAGCTTTAGGACATAAGGATGGCACTCACTGTGTTGCCTGAAAGTGCCCCAGTACTAAAGGAGCACATACTAACCTTCCTCCAGGAGGCTCTTGTGGCACCTCTGGATGTCTGTAATGAGAGTGGCCATGAGGGTAGAAAAAGAAAGAGTACCTTGTCCATGAAAACTGCACAACAGAATGTGTGTTTGGAGGACTGGCTTAAAACTCAAAATCCTGTTGAATGAAGATGCTTGAGGTACTAGCTTTTGACCCACTTAATGTACAAAGGATCTGGCAAATGAAAGTAGATTAGAAATTACACAATCTGTGTAAATAGCAAGAAAAAGATTTATGAAATTCAACACAGCAACTATAAACCTAAGGTGGAAAGGGGAAAAAATAATGAAGACTCGGAGCTTGAAAATCATCCCAGTTTCGCAACGACAAAACCAAAAAAACGATATAGACCAAACAACAGCAGAGTTGTCATGTAGCTACTCAACTTCTGCTTTTAAAAAAATACTCAAATAGCAGCATTGAAATATGTGATGCCACATATCCACATACTCTACATTTCTTCCATATAAAATGCTACTGAGCAAAACTTACCTTTTTTATTTTGTAACTTTCTTTTACATTCCTTATATATTTCTGTGTTGATTTTTTAAATTCTTGCCTTCTTTACCTCATTCTCTTCTTCATATACTTCTTTTTTGGGCCCTGGAGATCCAGATTCTGACCTAGGCTCTGTCCTTGTAGATACCAATGTAATTTACGTAAGTGGCATGCATTGCACATAAATTTATTCAGTAAATTCTACTCTGTACTAGGACCAGTGCTAGGTACAAGGAAGACAACAGTGAACAAGTCAAACATGGTTCCTCTCTTTATGGAGCTGAGATATGAAATCAACAGTCTCTTTCAGTTCTCAGAGAACTCTTCTTCTCCCTCCCTCATGGAATGAACTTCATCTTTTTCATTTCCATTATTAATCACCTTTAACACTCCCATAACAGTCTGTCTCATATGAAAATTTTACTTTCTAACAGAGATTCAGCCAGACTGGTTCATAAGGCAAAAAAAAAAAGAAGAAAAAAGAAAATGCGGTACAGGGATTCTACAAAAATCAAGGCCTTGAAAAAATACGCACAGTAGTGTTGTTTTAGATGAACACAGAATGTGAGTAAATGTTATAGGAAAAACTGGGCAGGGGAGAGGAGGAGAAAGCACAGAAGGCCCCTCCGCCTCAACAATTGGAACCTGATCCAATGAAAGTGTGGTCACTGGGTCATTCAGTCCTGATTGCTTAATGAAAGTGTGCAAATCAGCAGATATTATGCCTGAACGTTCCAAATGTCCCTAATTATGACCAAGCAGATGAAGGCCTTAAAAATCACACTTCACCCTATTTGAAAGGGTTGCTGGCACATCATTAATTAAAATACCTCAGCTCCCAAATACATTAGAAGCATGATAATTATCTTCATACAAAATGTGCTTTAAAGCACTTGAAATGCTTCAAACCCTAGGGTGACAACAGAATATAAACAAAAAGACCATGCATTAAGGCTCCTGTCCATTACTGTGTTGCTGCAGACAAAGTTAACAGCTCCCCCCTTTGGGAATAAGAAGCGTTGACAGCCCTGAGAAAGAAATGTGGCAATTATCCTGATTATTATTATAATAATATTAGCACCACGTAACTTTTCTTGAGACATTCCCATATGCCATGCACTATGCTAAGTGTTTTTGTACCTGCCCCAAGCTCAGAGAGGCTGAGTAACTTGCCAGAGGTCACCCAGCCAGAATGTTTCAGAGCAGAGAATTAAATTCAGGTCTGTCTGGCTGCTCCAAAATCTATACTGTTTGTTAGTCACTACAACGCCACCAAAGAGGCCATGTCAAAAGAGGGGAGGAGGCAGGAAGGAGAAGGAGTTGACAATTGCAAACGTTTTCCCAGAGATCATTTACAAGATTAAAAATGGTCAAAACCACAGAAGTTGAATGTTGAACCACTAGAGAAGCCCAAACAGAATTCCAAAGATTCCCTAAACAGGTTACAGAAAACTTGCCTTCTCTTCCAAGACTGGTAAAATTTGAACAAAAAGAAATGGTAAATCTGTAGCATAAGGAAAGAGTGATTCATCAGGAAGGTACCTAACTGAGGAGAGGCAGTGGAGCCACATGGGTACCCACTTTCAACCAGTTACCCAACCAATATGAATCGTATGCCTACCATGTGCCAGGTGCCTACCTACTGCCCTGGTCTCGGGCCTCCATGTGCTTGAGGGTAACCATAAAACCCTAAAGGAGGAAAACAACCTGTGTACAGAACCTGTGAAGGGGAAATGAGCAGGACTGACAGGATCTACTTCAGGAATGCTCAGTTCTAGTGTTCTCCAACTCAGGAGGAGACTTCTCAATTGAAGAACCATCCCCACTCTAGTCCTGAATTTAGTTGTACTATAGTGAGGACAGTATTGACTCCAGAGCATTGAGTTCTAACGACTTATTTTCAATAAATGCAAACTCAGAATCTTTCTTAGAAGGCATTTTCCTAAAGATGAAAACATAGGAAGCTACTCTGGTTGTGTGACACTAGGGAAAACAGTTCTGAAATCTTACAGTCTCTCCAAGAATAAGAAAGGGCCAGTACTGTTCGTGAAGTTTCAATATGGCCCCACCTCATCTTTGAAAAACTCAAAATTGAAAAACAAGCCATGGCCTAGTGGAGTCAAATAAATCTGGCTTCAAATCACAGTTTTGCTACTTACTAAGTCTGTAACTTTAAGCAAAGTACTTAACCTCTTTTGGCTCCAATTTCCTCAGTTTCAAAATGGGGATAACCTCCATCCTTCTGGAATCTTATGGACACGAGTGTACTCTTCACCCCAGCTGTGATGCATCATTCCCTGCCCACAGCCCCCACAAAGGGCACAGGTTATGTTGCCAACCACTGCTCGGGGGCAGCCTTAGACATGATTTCCTGTACCAAAACATACACACACCATCAACCTGCTAGTCACAGGGAATGGAACCTGACAGAATGAGTGATGGGAACCTGATTTAGAAGCAACCAATCCCCAGGCTGGCCTTTAACCTATGATGTGCTCTAATGTCAGAGATAATCATGAATTAGCTCAGCCTTTCAAATTATCCTGGGGATTTGAACTAGGAGGTAAAGCTGGATGGCAGCAGGCAGCGAAGCAGGTAAATCTGAGACACAAGGGCAACTCAGAGAGTAGCAGGCTACAATAACGGCGGGCTCCCAGAATGACAGTCCACAATCCCTCAGCCTTTTGATTCCAGCCTCTTAGGTGACTAGCTCTCCTCAGCCCTTGCCCTTCCTGAAGCCTGGCTATTCCTTTTTCCTAGGATCTAACAGTAAGCTTCCCACTACCTGAGGTCACAGGAGGGTATCTCTATTCTTTATCTCAACCAGAGATAAAGCAGGTGGGGAGCCTACACCCACCTGTGAAAGAGGCCATGAGGAGGCAGAAAGCCATTTACCAAGCTGCTTTGTTGGACTTCACTGAAAAGACTGGGAGGGAGAAATGACATGACCCATCTAACTGAGAAGGGCTCAAGATGCCTCTCACAGAGACAGGCTACCAGAGGAAGCAACCAGAGGGCAGGTGGAGGGTAGAACACCCCAGTTACAATAAGTATAGGATAACTTTAAGAAGTTCCATGAAGTGAAACACCAAACAAAGTCCAGAAGCTCTCATACTTTTGCCACAATTTGTAGCCTCAGCTGAAGGGGGGGAAAATATTACTCTAACACTTCTTAAGACTGAAACAAAGCCAAATGTTGCTGGTTTTCTCCTTGAGATAAGGTTCCATTAAGGAATGAAAAAAGAAAGACTATTCAACACCCTCCAAACAAAAACCAAATGACAACAGTGAAAAAACCTAAAAGCAAAGTTTCCCTCTGCTCCCCCATCCAAATACATAATTTTAAAAATTACAGTCAAAATAACAAGCAGTATCAATCCTGCAGGAGGCATTACATGAAGCCTTACCCAATGCTCACCTCCTCCTAGCCTGGCCTCCAATCCTATGCCAGCTTTTCTGGAGCACCTTTGGGGTCCCTTTCCATGTATCATTTATTTTATTACCTAGCTTCCAACCAAAATTTGTTCCACTTCGTGTTTTCTGGTTTAAATATATGAGTTCTATATTTCGACAGAACGGACAATGGGTTTCAGCAGATACCCATGATGTACATTTCATAGCTATCTACTTCAGCGCCTTTCTCAAATTTGCATATAACAGAAAATTTGTTTACCATAGATTTTAAAGAGGCAGTAGAGGAGCACTACTGCATAAATCAAAGCTGGGAGTGAAACAGGGGTACTCTAACAGGCCAAGGCATAATTTATCCAGATTTATTTTTCGTCAGACCACTACTCAACTGGCCATGAAAATTATTGTTCCTATTAGCTCTTCCTTCAGTCACCAAAAGAACCAAGCAGCTGCTGTATTGACAAAGTATTCACTTCTCACAGAGGCGGGGAGAAGCAGAAAAAATCAGATCTGAAGCCACTGGCCTGGGTCCATTCAATAAGCTATGAGAAATACCTGAGATAACGCTTGGGCTTCTGTTTGGAGCTACACGGTTTTTATTCTACTCTCTCACTGTACAAAATTCAATACCTTCCTGGCATTGAGTGGCAATAGCCCAAGGTGATAAGCAGTGAATCACAACCAACTTCATTGAGTGGTTTTTTGCAGCCTATAAATAAAATCAGAATCTTTGAAGCTAGTAAACCTTGTGAGGTCTGAGTATCTCAAGGTTATCCATTTCTGAACCTCTCTGGAAAGAGTATAAACACAATCAAAAGAACTATGGTTTATGATTCACAGAATTTCTTCATGCACAGAAATTCACCTTTTAATTATCAGAGCATTATACTGAAGCATTGCAGACCTTTAACTTCTCAGCCCCTGTGTTACCAATAAAAATAATAACAATAATAAAGTCAATTTTCCAGCAGTTAAGAAGTACAGAGGTGAGCAGCAAAACATTAGCTTCAGGAAAACACTACAGATCTAAATTGTTTTTAATATGATTAAATTGATTAAATGGAAAGAATAAATGTAATTCCTCATTATGCCACAATGAAATTTCAAAACAGTTATTCAACAAATGGCAAACACCTCTTTAGAAATCTGGGTAACTTGAAGTGGGGATTTTCAATTTGTTGGGGACATCTGCCAAGACCCCCTTCTCTGTCCCCCAATACTTCCAATTCAAGGATGAGATCTGGCACTGCCATTTTGGCATCAGATGAGCCTGGCTGCTCTACCTCCCACCTTTGCTGGGCAAAAAATGGGCTGAGTCAATCCGATTTTTCCTCTCAGGAATTGAAAATACAATTGGAAAATGCTCAATGTGTTTCTCAAGTTGCTTCAATAACTGAAACATAAACTCAGAAGCTATAGTGCAGCCTGGTTTAGCCATGTGGAGTGAAAGCCAGTTTAATGAGAGAAAGAAAGAAAACAGAATAGGGTGCTGAGCTGGCATTCTAATTCCTGATGTAAGTCCTTCCTTAGGCCCAGCTGAGCCTGAATTCCATAACCTATCAGAATTCTTTCAGTAAATTTTCCTTTTTGTTTAATTTAGAAGATTTCTCTTAATTTCAATCTATTTTAATCAGGGCTGGAGTCACGTAAGTATGGGATGAGAGGTAAGCAATGCTAGAATGATCTTTCTGCAAGTGAAAATAAAATAAGATAATCATCAAAATTCAGAGCCAGAAAGCCCTTTGATCAAAAGAGATGGAGCTGACGCACCATTTGAGAATTTGATTCCCATTTCTGTCATGTATTTATTATAGTATCTTAGTTCAAAACCAAAGAGCCTCAAGTTTCTACATGTCGAACAGGCAACACTTCCTTTCCAAAGGCATTTCCTGCTGTCCTCCCTGCCCCCAACCATACTGATACTCAGCAGGTGTCTCTTGCATCTTCCCTCAAGTGTTAATTTGCTCATGTTTAGCTTCTTCTCAGAAGCCTACAATGGTTTCCAACTGCTTCATATGTCAAATTAAAACTGATAAAGTGTTGCATCCTTTAGTTCTGCATTATCTAACCACTGTTGTAACCCATTATGCCTAGTTCAGTCCTAGCATCAGCCCTCTGTTCACCATCCATGGCTACAAGACTCCCACTTTAAGTTGACAGCACAGCAGCTGCTGGTGCCTCCTCTCAGAAATGGCCCATGAAGAGTAAAGAAGAGGAATCTTGGAGTCTAGACACTTCGATACCAGTCCTGATTCTTTTATTAACCTGTCATCATTTAATTTCTACAGGCCTGACTTCTCTATAAAATGAAGATGCTGAGGTTTGACCACTGGATTTCAGCTTTTTTCCTGCCCCAAATCATCTAAGAGGGATGGCAAGGACACATGAAAGATTAAGTAACAACTTTTTTTTTTTTTTTGAGACAGAGTCTCACTCTGTCACCCAGGCTGGAGAGCAGTGGCACGATCTTGGCTCACTGCAACATCCGCCTCCCGGGTTCAAGTGATTCTCCTGCCTCAGCCTCCCAAATAGCTGGGATTACAGGCACGTGCCACCACGCCCAGCTAATTTTTTGTAGAGACAGATTTTCACTGTGTTAGCCAGGACGGTCTCGATCTCCTGACCTCACGATCTGCCCGCCTCAGCCTCCCAAAGTGCTGGGATTACAGGTGTGAGCCACCATGCCTGGCCAGTAATAACATTTTTAAAAAACAGAACAAAATATGTCACATCAACTGAGTAAAAAAATAGCCAGAAAGACATTGCTGTTGGCTTGGATGGCATCACAGCAGAGGTAGAACTTGGCTAAACTATGAAGGAAAAGAAGGACATGGATCAATGGAAGGGCTGCACTTATGTCAATTAAGCTTTCATTTACTTTTGTGTTGGTTGTTCGCAAATAGTATTAATAGATCATTGGAAGAAACATATATTAAGAGACTGGACTGGAAAGGAAGAAACTGTTCTAAACACTTACCAAACACATATTGAGAAGGTTCTTGATAAGGCTAAGGATAGGGCTAAAGGAGAAACTCAAAGACAAATGGACATAATCCACCACAGTCTAACCTCTGAGGGCAAGGACCATATCTGCTTTGCTCACACTGTGCTCCCAACCCCTAAGAGCACCTTGCAACAAATAAATATTTGTTGAAAGAATACAAAAACATAGCCCCTACCTTTAAAAACTTATGATTGTTTAAAAAAAAAAAAACAGAGAACAAAAGAGAGTATGTTGTCCTTTCCCTTCGGGATCCCTAATAAACCCGGTATCAATTTCACTTATGGGGAGCCCTCCAGGGAATAATAGAGGGAGGAATGTAAACTTCACACAATAACCATTTTATACAATAAATGAACAAATCCCACTGTGTCAGCAAGTAAACAAATCTGTCACTTGACTCATTCTCTATGCTTACCATTAGCTGAGAATGAGCCTTTTAATAGAAAAGAATAAGTCACTCCACAATGTTAAGCCCAAAAAAAACCCTGAAATATACATTAATTTACTTCAAAATGCCACCTCTTCTTAAGTTGATTTTCTCCTGCAACCGCCTCAACCACAGGCAATTATGTCACATGTGCCAGATCCATGTGGTCCAAATGACAAACAGCCCCCCTAACCAAATGTATTACCATAGCAACAAAGGGACTGCGTTTGCCATTCTCTACCTGCCAGGGCCTGATCAATTATTTAACATGCCTATACTACAGTGACAGTGTATAAATGATCATGTTCATTAGCAGCAAGAGTCAGCTCTCAGAAAATCACAAACCCCTGACAGCTAAATTGATCACAAAACCAAACACACTCTCCTTGACGGTGATGTTAAAGATCACAGCGTAAAGGGATGGAAGGAGAACAAACTGTTCTTAGTTTTAAGCTTCCACTTTAGAACTGCATTAGCATTCGCTCTCCCAAGACCTTATTGTGAAAAAAGGAAGAAAGAATGAAAGAAAAAAGAGACACAAATTGATTTTATACAAGCAACACATGTTATCAAAAGTTGCTGAAAATAATATGATTAGATGAGAAGATTGGAAAGCCAAAGGACAAAATTTGTCTTAAGCTTGTTTGATAGTTTTGGGTTTTGTTTTTCTTCTGTTCCACTTCTGGGTTGTTTCTCATTAGAAGAATAGGCAGGGAAGTGAAAAATTGGATACTGAAGGGAATTCACAGTAGGCAGCAGCTAGCAGTGACTGTCCTCTCTCCCAACCTGGTTAAACCTCCACCGACTTTCCACAGGGAGATTCCTGAACAGAGAACAACTGAGGATGTCCATTTGGTTCTGTGAGAAAGGAGAAATCATTTCATCAAGAATTAACCAGAGATTGAGTTCAGTCCAGGACTCTGACAATTCACTACACAAAACTTCAAAGCCAATACAACTAAAACAAACAATTCTATTTCACGAGCTGAATCCAGGAAGGGATTAAAGTCGGTTAGAGTGGCCCCCATACCCTGTATCCACAGTGATCCAGAAACTGGATCAGCACTGAAGGCTGGAATCAGCACTGGGGCTAGCAGGAAGGGCAAATAAATGGCTTTTTTACTCACTTCATTGTGTTCTTTCATGGAGGAAAGAGAGAAAAAGGGGACAGCCTGCCTAAAGATTCTTATTGATTTATAATAGATCATAGTGTGATAGTGAAAGTTTCAGACATCTAAGAGTTTTTATTTTGCTAAAAATAACCAACATCAGCCAGGCATGGTAGCTCACAACTGTAATCCCAGCACTTTGGGAGGTCGAAGTGGGAGGGTCACTTGAGCCTAGGAGTTTGTGACCGGACTGGGCAACATGGGGAGACCCCACCTCCACAAAAAATTTTAAAAATTGGCCAGGCATGGTGGCACATGTGTGTGGTCCCAGCTACTTGGGAGGGTGAGGTGGGAGGATCACTTGAACCTGGGAGGCCAAGGCTGCAGTGAGCTGTGATCATGCCACTGCACTCCAGTCTGTGTGACAGAGCAAGACCCTGTCTTGAATAAATAAATACATACATACATACATACATACATACATACATACATACATACATGCATACATACATACAAACTGACATACCCGGAAAGGAAGCCTCCAATTTACTGACAAATTAGAAGGCAGATATAACAGTCTGAATAACCCATTCTTATACAAGGTTCCTATGATACTGTTCTAGGTATAGTCCTTGGTCTTTGTGCTTTACCAAGATCTAACTTCCTACAAGCTACAGCTATCAGACCCTGATTAGACCGCAGAGATGACTAAATAATTTATGAAAAGTGTAGTTTTCCAGTACAGTAGTCCTTCCATCACAGATATTAATTGTTGTTATGGTAAATGCAAGAAAATCTCTTAAAAGGTTATGATATACATTTATTTCACTGTTCATATGGACAAGAATATGAAAAAAATTATTAAATATTCATCCAAAATGACTATTCCTCCCTTAAAATCCACCTTCCCCAAGAAAAGAATCACAAACACTTAAAATGAAATCTAGGGTGGCCTATATACCACAAATTGCTTCTCTAAGTGGATAAATTGTTACATAAAGAAGCTAAGCATTTACAAACACTTCATGCGGTGGTATAATTTTATTTATACACACATAAAATAAAAACATGCACCTCAGGGATCATTTACACAACTAAATGTCTTTCTGATTACCATATACAAAAGCTCAAGACAGATAACCTCTCACATCTGACAATACATAGGACATGAGTTATAACCACTGTTCTGTTTCCATAATTGAGTGAATACCTTTAAACAATCGGTCAAATATCTGACTCCCATTTTCAATCTTGCAACATGCATGCAAATACATGTTTACAATATATTATGGAACCCATGGAGAACACTAAGTTCTAAGAAAGACTTTTTGAAGTTTTTGTTCTTTATACTTCTCTACTCTAATAATTTTAGTTACTAGTATAATAGTAACAATCCATGAATGACATTTAGAAGCAAAGTGAATTTTCTTCTGCCAGCTGACGAGGACTTCATGGCTGCTGGTCACAGTACTCACTCTACCTTCTTGTTAATAGTAGGTACTGTCATTTGTCACTGAACTAAAAATTAGAATATATTATGTAATGTTATACATATTTGTCTTGAATTTTGTTTATAAATTATTTCTACCACTTGCACTCAAGTAAAGATTAAACAACAGAAGTAATATACATCACAGTACAGTTTTTAATAATAAAAAATTACAAACTTAAAAATGTCCAACAATGGCAAAGTGATTCCATATGATTTATGGAACATTCATAGAATATACCACTACTAAAAATGGCACAAGACCAAAATAATCAAAGTAGATCAATAGAACAGAAAGAGTCACAGAAACAGACTCCCACACACACAATCAGGATTTTCAATAAAGGCACCAACACAATACAACAAGGGAAGAAAAATTTTCTCAACAAATGGAGCTGGAATAACTAGATATCCATATGGAGTGATATTAACCTTGACTTCTGGCTAACATCACTCAAAAAAACTGACTTGAAATATAATATAGATAACATAAAAGCTAAAACCACAATGCTTTCAGAGAAAAACACAGGAGAATATCATCCTGACATGTGGCAACAGGCCGCAGAAAGCAATAATATAAGGAAATTAGTAAAGATTACTTTATCAAAATTAAAAACTTCTCATTAAAGACATGGTTAGTAAAGAGAATAGGCAAGTCACAAAATGGGAATAAAGATCCACAAAACATACATCTGACAAAGAACTGGTATCTGAATTTAGAACTCTTAACAGCTCAACCCAGTTTATAAATAGAAAAAAGATGTAACTAGACACTTCAAAAAAGAAGATATACGAATGGCCACTAAGTGCTTGAAATAGGCTCAATATCATTATGCCACTACCCACCAACCAGAATGACCAAAGTTTAAAAACTGGCAACCCCAGGATATGGAACAACAGAATTCTTATACATTATGAATGGGAATGTAAAATAAAAAAACCACTTTGAAAACAGGCCTGTCAGTTTCTTACAAAAGGTAAACATAAATGTCCTCTATGATCAAGCCATTCCATTCCTGGGTATTTACCCAAAAGAAACAGATATAGAAATATAAACACACATATATAAATGTGGATGTGTATATATACATATTCACATATACACTTACTATACACACACACACACACATATCCATAAAAAGACTTGTAGAAGAATGTTCATAGCAGCTTTTTTCTTAATAGCTAAAAGATGAAAATACCCCCCAGATGTCTATCAATAAAATAAGGAAACTGTGATTCATACAATGAAATAGTACTCAGCAATAAAAAACAAGCTACTAAAACACAACCTAAATGAATCTCAAAAACATTATGATGAGTGAAAGAACCACCACATAAAGAAGTACATATTGTATGATTTCAATTACATAAAATCATAGAACAAGCAAAACTAACCTATGGTGGAAAAAATTGTAATAGCGGTTGTCTTTGGAAGGGTGGGAGGTAGGGATTGACTGGGAAGGGTCAGAAGGGAACCTTCCAGGGTGATGATGATGTTATATAATCTATATTATGACAGACTTTGGGTTACGCAGGTGTATGTGTTTATTAAAACTCAGCAAATATATAATTAAGATGTATGCATTTCATTTGAGTACAAATTTTGTATCAAAAGAAAAACTAAATAAATATTGAGTTCATGTTAATGATAGATATGCTGAAGAACTTAGAGGATATTTGCAATTTACTTAGAAAGGTATCAAAAAATTAAGATGCAGCTAGGTGCGGTGGCTCAAGTCTTTGGGAGGATAAAGTGGGAGAACTGGAGGCCAGGAGTTTGAGACCTCGAGACCAGCCTGGACAACATATCGATGTTTTGCAGATTGACAATTTTTTGTCACAATAAAAACAGTTTTAAAAAATTAGCTGGGCATGGTGGCGCATACCTGCAGTCCCAGGTATTCAGGAGGCTAAGGTATGAGGATCACTTGAGCTCAGGAGTTCAAGGTGGCAGTGAGCCATGATTGCACCACCGCATTCAAACGAAAGAAAGGGGAGGGGAGGGGAGGGGAGGGGAGGGGAGGGGAGGGGAGGAGAGGGAAGGAAGGAAGGAAGGAAGGAAGGGAGGGAGGGAGGGAGGGAGGGAAATGGATAGTTATGTGACAAAGCAAGTACAGAACAATGTTAATGGTAGAATTTGGATGATGGGTTAGGTCTTTCTTTACTATAAAATTCCTTCAACTTTGCTCTATGTTTGAAATTTTTCATGATAAAATATTGAAAAACATAGTATGAGAAGAATATCTGCTGAAATGTAAAGAGTATATGAAAACATACAGTCATATGTTGTTTAACAATGGGCTACATTCTGAGAAACGCATCCTTACATGATTTTGTCATTGTGAAAATATCACAGAGTATACTTTCATAAACCTAGATAGTACAGTATACTACACACCTAGACTATCTGGTATAGCCTATTGCTCCTAGGCTACAAACGTGTACAGCATGGTAGTAATGAATACTGCAGGCAACTGTAACATAATGGTAAATACTTGTGTATCTAAATCTATCTAAACATAGAAAAGGTACAAACAGAGTATGAAAAATAAAAAATCGTACACCTGCTTAGGGCACTTACCATGAATAGAGCTTGCAGGACTGAAAGTTGCTCTGGGTGTGTCAGTGAGTGGTGAGTGAATGTGAAGGCCTAGGACATGACTGTACACTGCTATAGACTTTATAAATACTGTACACCTAGGCTACACTAAATTTATTCTTAAAATATTTTCTTTCTTCAATAATAAATTAACCTTAGCTTACTATAACTTTTTTACTGCATAAACTTTTTAATTTTTTTAACTTTTTGACTCTCTGTATTAACACTTTGCCTAAAACACAGACTGTACAGCTGTACAAAAATATTTTCTTTATTTATATCCTTATTCTATAAGCTTTTTTGGATTTTTAATGTTTTTTATTTATTTTAATGTTAAAACTTTTTTGTTAAAAGCTAAGACACAAACACACACGTTAGCCTAAGCTTGCACATGGTCAGAATCATCGGAACATTACTAGAAGGTAGGAATTTTTCAGGTCCATTATAATCTTAGGGGACCACAGTTCTACATTCTGTCTATCATTGACCAAGGCATCTTTATGCAGTGCATGAATATATATATATGGCAGGATATAAAACAGCATCTACAAAATAACCACATTTAAGTTTTATAAAGGTAAAAATATGCACAGAAAAAGGGCTGGGAAGACAACCAAAGTCGCCATATTGGTGCATTTAATGAATATATATATTTTTTAATTTATTACTATTATTATACTTTAAGTTTTAGGGTACATGTGCACAATGTGCAGGTTAGTTACATATGTATACATGTGCCATGTTGGTGTGCTGCACCCATTAACTCGTCATAATTTAGCATTAGGTATATCTCCTAAAGCTATGCCTCCCTCCTCCCCCCACCCCACAATAGTCCCCAGATGTGATGTTCCCCTTCCTGTGTCCATGTATTCTCATTGTTCAATTCCCACCTATGAGTGAGAATATGCGATGTTTGGTTTTTTGTTCTTGCAATAGTTTACTGAGAATGATGATTTCCAAATTCATCCATGTCCCTACAAAGGACATGAACTCATCCTTTTTTTATGGCTGCATAGTATTCCAAGGTGCATATGTGCCATATTTTCTTAACCCAGTCTATCATTGTTGGACATTTGGCTTGGTTCCAAGTCTTTGCTATTGTGAATAGTGCCGCATTAAACATACGTGTGCATGTGTCTTTATGGCAGCATGATTTATAGTCCTTTGAGTATATACCCAGTAATGGGATGGCTGGGTCAAATGGTATTTCTAGTTCTAGATCCCTGAGGAATCGCCACACTGACTTCCACAATGGTTGAACTAGTTTACAGTCCCACCAACAGTGTAAAAGTGTTCCTATTTCTCCATATCCTCTCCAGCACCTGTTGTTTCCTGACTTTTTAATGATTGCCATTCTAACTGGTGTGAGATGGTATGTCATTGTGGTTTTGATTTGCATTTCTCTGATAGCCAGTGATGGTGAGCATTTTTTCATGTGTTTTTTGGCTGCATAAATGTCTTCTTTTGAGAAGTGTCTGTTCATGTCCTTCGCCCACTTTTTGATGGGGTTGTTTGTTTTTTTCTTGTAAATTTGTTTGAGTTCATTGTAGATTCTGGATATTAGCCCTTTGTCAGATGAGTAGGTTGCAAAAATTTTCTCCCATTTTGTAGGTTGCCTGTTCACTCTGATGGTAGTTTATGTTGCTGTGCAGAAGCTCTTGAGTTTAATTAGATCCCATTTGTCAATTCTGGCTTTTGTTGCCATTGCTTTTGGTGTTTTAGACATGAAGTCCTTGCCCATGCCTATGTCCTGAATGGTAATGCCTAGGTTTTCTTCTAGGGTTTTTATGATTTTAGGTCTAACGTTTAAGTCTTTAATCCATCTTGAATTAATTTTTGTATAAGGTGTAAGGAAGGGATCCAGTTTCAGCTTTCTACATATGGCTAGCCAGTTTTCCCAGCACCATTTATTAAATAGGGAATCCTTTCCCCATTGCTTGTTTTAGTCAGGTTTGTCAAAGATCAAATCGTTGTAGATATGCGGCATTATTTCTGAGGGCTCTGTTCTCTTCCATTGATCTATATCTCTGTTTTGGTACCAGTACCATGCTGTTTTGGTTACTGTAGCCTTGTAGTATAGTTTGAAGTCAGGTAGTGTGATGCCTCCAGCTTTGTTCTTTTGGCTTAGGATTGACTTGGTGATGTGGGCTCTTTTTTGGTGCCATATGAACTTTAAAGTAGTTTTTTCCAATTCTGTGAAGAAAGTCATTGGTAGCTTGATGGGGATGGCATTGAATCTATAAATTACCTTGGGCAGTATGGCCACTTTCACAATATTGATTCTTCCTACCCATGAGCATGGCATGTTCTTCCATTTGTTTGTATCCTCTTTTATTTCATTGAGCAGTGGTTTGTAGTTCTCCTTGAAGAGGTCCTTCACATCCCTTGTAAGTTGGATTCCTAGGTATTTTATTCTCTTTGAAGCAATTGTGAATGGGAGTTCACTCATGATTTGGCTCTCTGTTTGTCTGTTATTGGTGTATAAGAATGCTTGTGATTTTTGTACATTGATTTTGTATCCTGAGACTTTGCTGAAGTTGCTATCAGCTTAAGGAGATTTCGGGCTGAGACAATGGGGTTTTCTAGATATACAATCATGTCATCTGCAAACAGGGATAATTTGACTTCCTCTTTTCCTACTTGAATACCCTTTATTTCCTTCTCCTGCCTAATTGCCCTGGCCAGAACTTCCAACACTATGTTGAATAGGAGTGATGAGAGAGGGCATCCCTGTCTTGTGCCAGTTTTCAAAGGGAATGCTTCCAGTTTTTGCCCATTCAGTATGATATTGGCTGTGGGTTTGTCATAGATAGCTCTTATTATTTTGAGATATGTCTCATCAATACCTAATTTATTGAGAGTTTTTAGCATGAAGGGTTGTTGAATTTTGTCAAAGGCCTTTTCTGCATCTATTGAGATAATCATGTGGTTTTTGTCTTTGGCTCTGTTTATATGCTGGATTACATTTATTGATTTGCATATATTGAACCAGTCTTGCATCCCAGGGATGAAGCCCACTTGATCATGGTGGATAAGCTTTTTGATGTGCTGCTGGATTCGGTTTGCCAGTATTTTATTGAGGATTTTTGCATCAATGTTCATCAAGGATATATGTCTAAAATTCTCTTTTTTGGTTGTGTCTCTGCCAGGCTTTGGTATCAGGATGATGCTGGCCTCATAAAATGAGTTAGGGAGGATTCCCTCTTTTTCTATTGATTGGAATATTTTCAGAAGGAATGGTACCAGTTCCTCCTTGTACCTCTGGTAGAATTTGGCTGTGAATCCATCTGGTCCTGGACTCTTTTTGGTTGGTAAGCTATTGATTATTGCCACAATTTCAGAGCCTGTTATTGGTCTATTCAGAGATTCAACTTCTTCCTGGTTTAGTCTTCGAAGGATGTATGTGTCGAGGAATTTATCCATTTCTTCTAGATTTTCTAGTTTATTTGCATAGAGGTGTTTGTAGTATTCTCTGATGGTAGTTTGTATTTCTGTGGGATTGGTGGTGATATCCCCTTTACCATTTTTTATTGTGTCTATTTGATTCTTCTCTCTTTTCTTCTTTATTAGTCTTGCTAGCAGTCTATCAATTTTGTTGATCCTTTCAAAAAACCAGATCCTTGATTCATTAATTTTTTGAAGGGTTTTTTGTGTCTCTATTTCCTTCAGTTCTGCTCTGATTTTAGTTATTTCTTGCCTTCTGCTAGCTTTTAAATGTGTTTGCTCTTGCTTCTCTAGTTCTTTTAATTGTGATGTTAGGGTGTCAATTTTGGATCTTTCCTGCTTTCTCTTGTGGGCATTTAGTGCTAGAAATTTCCCTCTACACACTGCTTTGAATGTGTCCCAGAGATTCTGGTATGTTGTGTCTCTGTTCTCATTGGTTTCAAAGAACATCTTTATTTCTGCCTTCATTTCGTTATGTACCCAGTAGTCATTCAGGAGCAGGTTGTTCAGTTTCCATGTAGTTGATTGGTTTTGAGTGAGTTTCTTAATCCTGAGTTCTAGCTTGATTGCCCTGTGGTCTGAGAGACAGTTTGTTATAATGTCTGATCTTTTACATCTGCTGAGGAGAGCTTTACTTCCAACTATGTGGTCAATTTTGGAATAGGTGTGGTGTGGTGCTGAAAAAAATGTATATTCTGTTGATTTGGGGTGGAGAGTTCTGTAGATATCTATTAGGTCCACTTGGTGCAGAGCTGAATTCAATTCCTGGGTATCCTTGTTAACTTTCTGTCTCGTTGATCTGTCTAATGTTGACAGTGGGGTGTTAAAGTCTCCCATTATTATTGTGTGGGAGTCTAAGTCTCTTTGTAGGTCACTCAGGACTTGCTTTATGAATCTGGGTGCTCCTGTATTGGGTGCATACATATTTAGGATAGTTAGCTCTTCTTGTTGAATTGATCCCTTTACCATTATGTCATGGCCTTCTTTGTCTCTTTTGATCTTTGTTGGTTTAAAGTCTGTTTTATCAGAGACTAGGATTGCAACCCCTGCCTTTTTTTGTTTTCCATTTGCTTGGTAGATCTTCCTCCATCCTTTTATTTTGAGCCTATGTGTGTCTCTGCATGTGAGATGGGTTTCCTGAATACAGCACACTGATGGGTCTTGACTCTTTATCCAATTTGCCAGTCTGTGTCTTCTAATTGGAGCATTTAGTCCATTTACATTTAAAGTTAATATAGTTATATGTGAATTTGATCCTGTCATTATGATGTTAGCTGGTTATTTTGCTCGTTAGTTGATGCAGTTTCTTCCTAGCCTCAATGGTCTTTACAATTTGGCATGATTTTGCAGTGGCTGGTACTGGTTGTTCCTTTCCATGTTTAGTGCTTCCTTCAGGAGCTCTTTTAGGGCAGGCCTGGTGGTGACAAAATCTCTCAGCATTTGCTTGTCTGTAAAGGATTTTATTTCTCCTTCACTTATGAAGCTTAGTTTGGCTGGATATGAAATTCTGGGTTGAAAATTCTTTTCTTTAAGAATGTTGAATATTCGCCCCCACTCTCTTCTGGCTTGTAGAGTTTCTGCTGAGAGATCTGCTGTTAGTCTGATGGGCTTCCCTTTGAGGGTAACCTGACCTTTCTCTCTGGCTGCCCTTAACATTTTTTCCTTCATTTCAGCTTTGGTGAATCTGACAATTATGTGTCTTGGAGTTGCTCTTCTCGAGGAGTATCTTTGTGGCGTTCTCTGTATTTCCTGAATTTGAATGTTGGCCTGCCTTGCTCGATTGGGAAAGCTCTCCTGGATAATAACCTGCAGAGTGTTTTCCAACTTGGTTCCATTCTCCCCATCACTTTCAGGTACACCAATCAGACGTAGACTTGGTCTTTTCACATAGTCCCATATTTCTTGGAGGCTTTGTTCATTTCTTTTTATTCTTTTTTCTCTAAACTTCCCTTCTCGCTTCATTTCATTCATTTCATCTTCCATCACTGATACCCTTTCTTCCAGTTGATCGCATCGGCTCCTGAGGCTTCTGCATTCTTCACGTAGTTCTCGAGCCTTGGCTTTCAGCTCCATCAGCTCCTTTAAGCACTTCTCTGTATTGGTTATTCTAGTTATCCATTCGTCTAAATTTTTTTCAAAGTTTTCAACTTCTTTGCCTTTGGTTTGAATTTCCTCCTGTAGCTCGGAGTAGTTTGATCATCTGAAGCCTTCTTCTCTCAACTCGTCAAAGTCATTCTCCGTCCAGCTTTGTTCCGTTGCTGGTGAGGAGCTGTGTTCCTTTGGAGGAGGAGCGGCGCTCTGCATTTTAGAGTTTCCACTTTTTCTGCTCTGTTTTTTCCCCATCTTTGTGGTTTTATCTACTTTTGGTCTTTGATGATGGTGATGTACAGATGGGTTTTTGGTGTGGATGTCCTTTCTGTTTGTTAGTTTTCCTTCTAACAGACAGGACCCTCCGCTGCAGGTCTGTTGGAGTTTGCTAGAGGTCCACTCCAGACCCTGTTTGCCTGGGTACCAGCAGTGGTGGCTGAAGAACAGCAGATTTTCGTGATCCGCGAATGCTGCTGTCTGATCATTCCTCTGGAAGTTTTGTCTCAGAGGAGTACCCGGCCGTGTGAGGTGTCAGTCTGCCCCTACTGGGGGGTGCCTCCCAGTTAGGCTGCTCGGGGGTCAGGGGTCAGGGACCCACTTGAGGAGGCAGTCTGCCCGTTCTCAGATCTCCAGCTGCTTGCTGGGAGAACCACTGCTCTCGTCAAAGTTGTCAGACAAGGGCATTTAAGTCTGCAGAGGTTACTGCTGTCTTTTTGTTTGTCTGTGCCCTGCCCCCAGAGGTGGAGCCTACAGAGGCAGGCAGGCCTCCTTGAGCTGTGGTGGGCTCCACCCAATTCAAGCTTCCTGCCTGCTTTGTTTACCTAAGCAAGCCTGGGCAATGGCGGGCGCCCCTCCCCCAGCCTCACTGACACCTTGCAGTTTGATCTCAGACTGCTGTGCTAGCAATCAGTGAGACTCTGTGGGTGTAGGACCCTCTGAGCCATGTGCGGGATATAATCTCCTGGTGCGCCGTTTTTTAAGCCCATCAGAAAAGCGCAGTATTAGGGTGGGAGTGACCCGATTTTCCAGGTGCCGTCTGTCACCCCTTTCTTTGACTAGGAAAGGGAACTCCCTGACCCCTTGCGCTTCCTGAGTGAGGCAATGCCTCGCCCTGCTTTGGCTCGCGCACGGTGCGCTGCACCCACTGTCCTGCGCCCACTGTCTGGCACTCCCTAGTGAGATGAACCCGGTACCTCAGATGGAAATGCAGAAATCACCCGTCTTCTGCGTCGCTCACGCTGGGAGCTGTAGACCGGAGCTGTTCCTATTCGGCCATCTTGGCTCCACCTCGGGATTGCATTTAATGAATATTTTAACTCTACCCCATGGACGAATAATATATTACCCATTTGTAAAATACCAAAGGACTGATAGTCCCGTGAATTTACCTAGGCCATCTGAATTATAATTTTAGATTCAATAACACATATTATTTCACAGTTTCCAAAGAGCTCTCTGTCTAGTTGGAGCAGCCTAATGGGGATTTGTCATATCAGGCTGGAATTCAGGGTCTCCTTCCATGTTTTCCAGAGCAGCCTGTAAGTACCTCTACCACAGCATTTTCATATTGTTTTGCAATTGTATACTTCCCCCAAAAGATCATAAAGTCTTTAAAGGCAAGAGCTGCATCTTGAAATTCAACTTAGTTATCTCGAGAGATTAGTATGGTATCTGTCACATATCGGACAGTCAATAAATGCTAAATGAATAGAAAAATCAATAAATAAACAGCCATTTCAAGAGTCCCAGCAAAGACTCTCAATTCAAAAATGTCTCCTTCATCCAGATTCTACTGTAGCTGAAATTTGATCACTAGAAACTGTTACCTTTAGATTCCTTACTGCTGTTACCAGAAAAACATTTTTAAATGTAAAAGTGAGAAGATAAAACATTAAGTCACTAAAACCCACTGCTAGATTGCTAGCTCCTTGAAGGCAAGAGAAAGGAACCATGTCAACGCTGAATCCTGACTATAGTAAGATCCCTAGGACGGATGAGGTTCAAAAAATGCACTCAGTAGAAATCACACATCAAACTGCTAACAGGTTAAGTAAGAGGTTAACATTAAGGGAAGCTGGGTGAAGGGTCTACAAGAACTCTCCATACTATTTTTGCAACTTTTCTGTAAATCTAAAATTATTTCAAAATAAAAAAATCTCTTTTAAAATGCTGATAGGGCCAGGCACGGTAGCTCATGCTTATAAATCCCAGCACTTTGAGAGGCCAAAGTGGGAGGAAAGCTTGAGGCCAGGAGTTTGAGACCAGCCTGGGCAACACAGTAAGACCCCCATCTCTACAAAAAATTGAAAAAAATATTAGTGGGCACAGTGGCATGCATCTGTGGTACCAGCTACTCAGGAAGCTGAGGCAGAAGGATCACCTGAACCCAGGAGCTTGAGGCTGTAGTGAGCCATGACTGCACCACTGCACTCCAGCCTGGATGACAGTGAGACCATGACTCCAAAAAAAGAAAAAAAATTGCTTGCAGGGAGGGTCCCAGGCCATGTGTAAAGTGAGGGAGCTAAAAGCAGCAGGAAGTTTGCAGGCACATGGAAAAGGAAAGGGCCAGAGTAGGAACAGCAATCTCTCCTTCCAGTTTCCAACCCTGTCCAGGACCTGCCATGTTTTAAAGATACTTTAGATTGCAGGAAAATTATTGGGCCTCCCAAAAAGTTCCTGCCCAATAAAGAAAGATAAATCATTCCTTGACCAAGCTGATGTTTCCAATCCAGATCATTATATTCCAGAGAGATATATAGTGGGGGGAAATTAATTTCTTTAAATGTATATATACCTACACACACACACACACACACACACACACACACACAGAGACAGTATTTTTAACGTACTTCGAGCAGCTCAACAGGAAAGGAATGTGGAATGAACAAAGGAGGTGCCTGAGGTGCAGTCTACCTGAAAGCTAGCCTTCTACTGGTCACCATTATTCCCTGTCCCGACCACTATTTACTTGTGTGTCAGCTGAGAATGACAACCGAGGTACATTTCACACAAAAATGAGCTCACAAATGGTGCCCTCGGTCTCCAAGGGCAGAAGTCATATCTGCTAATGTAGTCTGTACCATCCCTGGCTCACTACCCCAGGAAGGTAAAGAACTTGGCCAGGCAAGGTGGCTCACGCCTGTAATCCCAGCACTTTGGGAGGCCGAGGCAGGCGAATCAAGAGGTCAGGAGATCGAGACTATCCTGGCTAATGTGATGAAACTCCGTCTCTACTAAAAATACAAAAAAAAATTAACCAGGTGTGGTGGCGGGTGCCTGTAGTCCCAGCTACTTGGGAGGCTGAGGCAGGAGAATGGCGTGAACCCAGGAGGCGGAGGTTGTGATGAGCCAAGATCACGCCACTGCACTCCAGCCTGGGCGACAGAGTGAGACTGTCTCAAAAAAAAAAAACAAAAAACAAACAAACAAAAAAAACACTTAATAAATGCTTCCAGTCATGCCAGTGACTGAAAAAGTCAGTTTGCTTCCCAGCTCCTTTACTCTCCTCCAGTAATATTTATTTAGTATTCATTTGTACATGGGAAGCCCCATCCTAGCGCTGTAGCGCTGCTTAAGAATGTCTGACACCTGCTCAAAGAGAGGAATTTCATCCAAACCCAAAAGGAGGAAAAACTGTTGTTTTAAGGGTTTCCTAGATTTTCTGGGGAGGGGACAGAAGTTTTAAGAGGAGTGCTCTTTCAACATTGTGGGTAGTTTTTAGGGAGGGCTGGCTGGGGAGAAAGAGAGTATGTAAATGCTGACTGGCAGGGAAATGGGCTTTTCCAATCTTTGAGCAGGCTGTTTGCTCCGCTCTGTCTCTGACAGGGTCAAGTCAGTCCCAAGAAACCAGCATTACCTGGTTCCAGGACTCAGTGGGTTCCAAGTCCAAGTCACCTATTTTTGGTAAGCCCATGATTCTAAGCCTTCCAAGAGTAAAAGTGTCAAACCTTGATTCTGAGAGCCTTTCTATGCAAGTATACTGCTGAATTTTTTGGTTTAAACAATGGTTAGGGATAGAGGGTGTGCTACTGTTCACCTACAGGGCGAGAAGAAGGCAGCCTGTTCTTTCTCACCACTCATCATTTACCTATAGCTTCAGCCCGGAACCACCTACAGCCATGTATTCCTGATGGGAAATTTCTAGATGGGCCAGATCCCAGCTCAAGGCAAGAGACTAACAATTCCAGAACCAGCAACCAAAGGAGACAACCCTGGCCAGTGGACAGACCTCAGTACACCTAACATTACTAGGCTGCACATGAAGGCAGGACCCACGAATCTTTCTCCCCAAATTATTGTGCCTGCTTTGTTCTTTCCCAGTTCTTAAGTTCCAAAAGAGGTTGTTTTCCATTTGTAAATATTGCATCTCTCTGAGATATTCTAAGATTAAATAAAAATTGAGTTACTCAAAAGCACAGAGCCACGTAAAATTCTGCAATCCTGTTATATAAGTCCTGCTTTACCTACCTAGTTCCATCTCTGTGCCTCTTCCAACCCTTTTATAAACCTGCTGGGTAAGGCCTGCCTGATTTCTTGGTCTTCCTGTACCACTTCCTCCAGTCTTTACCTCAAAATAGCCTCTTCAGTTTTCATTCTATATTCTATCTTCTTCAGAATCCTTCAGATTCAAAATGCCTCAAGAAAGAGACTCTAAGTTCAGTACTACTCAAGCTTCCAGGATCAGAAACATTTACCTCCCCTGTTTAAATACTACATAACACAATCTCGCTGGTAAGCACTAGCCTTTACCATTCTTTTCAGCTCCTGATCCCTTCTATCCCTGTAAATATCTCCATCTCTCTCTCAGAGGACAGAACTGTGGTTCTCAACATGTTTAAACCATAAGGAGGTGGGGGATGAGGAGAGCAGTAGGGATTTTTCTATGGGTCATTACAATTTTGAAAATAAATATCGAAAACATCATAGATGCCCTTGTTCACTTAATAGCCAAGAAAGCATATCCTATAACATACAATATGCATCTAAGATCATCTGCCACAGCACTTGGCAATGTATAATGATATGAAAATTAAAATCCACTAGATAATCCTTAACTATCAAATACTAATAAATACACATATTAAATGGAAAGAGGGAAAAAATAAATAATCTAGGTTAAAAATAATAGATAACATGTTCTAACTTTTCACATTTTTTCTTATTTTCTCATTTTTTCCTCACTCATTCCTTATTGTAATCCTAGCACTTTGGGAGGCCAAGGCAGGAGGACTGTTTGAGCCCAGGGGTTGGAGACTAGCCTGGGCAATATAGCGAGACCCCATCACTACAAAAAATTTAAAAATTAGCCAGGTGTGGTGGTACAAGCCTGTGGTCCCTGATACTTGGGAGGCTGAGCTGGGAGGATCACTTGAGCCTGGGAGATCAAGGCTGCAGTGAGCTGTGGTTATGCCACTGCACTACGTCCTGCGTGACAGAGTGAGACCGTATCTCAAAAAAAAAGTAGGGGGGCAGGGGAAAGGCTTTCACAGCATAAATAGAGGTAGTGGAATGAATCACTTAATGAAGCAGTGCCATTCTGGGTAGGAAATCTCAACTAGAAACAAGTACCTTGTGTTCAAGATTATGGAAGTCTCATTTTTGCCTTATGTGCTAATGGCATGTCATATTTGATTTATTTTTTGTTGAAATGGGAAGACCTGTCCTCTGTCCCAGGAAGCAAAGTTATTTGTAAATAAATTTAAAAAATAATTACAATTCTAAATCTCTTCCCATATTACACAACTGGTTTCATATTTTTATGTTAATTCAGCACTCTTTGAAGGCATGTGATATAGTTTAGATATGTGTCCCCTCCAACTCTCATGTTGAAATTTGATTCCCAGTATTGGAGATGGGGCCTGGTGGGGGATGCTTGGATCATGAGGGTGGATCCCTGATGAAGGGCTTGGTGCCATTTTCTTAGGAGTGAATAACTTCTCACTCTTAGTTCCCACAAGAACTGACTGTTAAAAAAAGCCCGGTACTCCCTCCCCTCTCTCTCTTGCTTCTGCTCTCTTACCATGTGACCTCCACATACAGCAGCTTTCCTTCACCTTCCACAATGAGTAGAGGTTTCCCAAGGCCCTCACCAGAAGCACATGCTGGTGCCATGCTTATTTTACAGCCTACAGAACCATGAGCCAAACCAACCTCATTTCTTTATAAATAACCCGGCCTCAGGTATTTCTTTATAGCAACATAAATAGACTAAGACAATATACTGCAATATACTTTTTTTTATTTAGTGAAAATACTTCCTTAACAAAGTTCATAGAAAACTCAGTGTAGCCTTGCAGTCATTGTAAATATTTTATTAACTATCCTGTTCCAAAAATGGCCCTTCTCTACCTACTCACCACCGAGGTCAATTTCGTTCCCCCATTTAGGCCAGGCACAGTGGCTCACACCTGTAATACTAGCACTTTGAGAGGCCAAGACAGGAGGAATGTTAGAGGCCAGCCTGGGCAACGCAGTGAGACACCCACCTCTACAAAAATGAAAAAATTAGCCATGCATGGTGGCATGTGCTGTAGACCCAGCTACTCAGGAGGCTGAGGTGGGAGGATCACTTGAGCTCAGGAGTTCGAAGTTCCAGTGAGCCCTGATCATGTCACTGTACTCCAGCTTGGGTGACAGAGCGAGACCCTAACTCAAGAAAAAAATTCCTTTATCCAATTTCCCACAACATCATTCAACAAAAAAAGAAGGGTAAACTGGCTGTTGGAAAGTAACCAGTAGTTATAGATGGACAGCAAATCTTTTGTGTAATCTTCCTTCAATTTTTAAAAAATTTTCACTATGTTGCCAAGGCTGGTCTTGAACTCCTGGTCTCAAGTGATCCTTTCTTCTCAGCCTCCTGAGTAGGTGAGACTACAGGCTCACACCATGCCCACTTGAATGTTATTTATTAAAACTAAGCTTTTGATATAGACTCAACAGCAGAGAATTAAAGATTTTTCTTTTTGTGAACATTCAGGGTTCAATTATTCAAAATTACCGATCAAGAATATATTCATATGCTTCACAGTGGTCATCTGAGTGGCAGATTGCTGTCCCCTTCTGAAAAATGTTAAGAAGTCTAGCAATGACACTGGAATAAATGGCCACTTCACCTTTGCATGGAAGGGGTCAATGGTAGACTGTAACAGGTAATGATTATGGGTGTCCTGAATGTTTTTCCCTCATTGCCATTTGGTAATAGCAGCCCCTTCCATTTGGGGACTCCTTTCTTATTTCATGTAGTTTTGTAAGGATAATAATCATGTTTGTCTATAGCCTCCCCAATTCCTATCTTCTATTCCTCATCACGAAAGTAGGCAATGTGACCCAGGCCTAGCTAATCAGAGACCCCCATTTTCCAGGCTACAGTGATGTGTTCAGGGAGAAGCAAATGATCTCATTAGACAAGTGAGAACCCTCCCTAGAACTTCTGTGATACAATCTAGTGGGTAAGACATTTACGTTTTTAGGATAGAAGTACAGGACAATTGACAGCCTGGAGCTTACTTCCTGTGTCACATGGAGGACATACATACAGTCGAAGAAATGGAAGCAAGGAGACACAGAGACAAACAGAGACTGGGTAGGGGGGTAATGGGCAAGAGCAAATGAATTTCTCTGATAGTAGAGTCCTGACAGTTTTCTTCTATTTTAAGAGTTAAAATTTCTTCCCAGGCTGGGCGCAGCGGCTCCCTCCTATAATCCTAGCACGTTGGGAGGCCGAGGTGCGTGGATCACCTGCAGGCAGCAGTTTGAGACCAGCCTGGCCAACGTGGTGAAATCCCGTCTCTCCTAAAAATACAAAAATTAGGCATGGTGACACATGCCTGTAATCCCAGCTATCTGGGAGACTGAGGCAAGTGAATCGCTGGAACCCAGGAGGCAGAGGTTGCAGTGAGCCGAGATCGCACCACTGCACTTCTGCCTGGGCGAACAAGACTCCGTCTCAAAATAACGTAACATAACATAACATAACATAACATAACATAACATAACATAACATAACACAACATAACACAACATAACATAAAATTTTTTCCCAGCTAGATGAGCTAATAAATTTCTCGTTCTGCTTAAACAGGTTTGAGTTGGGTTTCTATCATGTATAACTTCAAACATCTTGATTAATATACTGTCTGAGGAAGTATCTGGGGATACAGTCCTGATTTTCTTTTCTATTCACTTAAATAACTGGCTTAATAAACCACTGAGGGCCCAGTGTTCCATGCTGAAGGAGATACTCATGTTAAGTCTAACCTAGAATTTTTCCAAAGCTGGTATTACTAAATCACAGTCAGAGGAAAAAAAATCTCAGTGTGGAAATGATCAGTAGCCAACTGTACAGGCATTGTAGCTTGTTCCTGATAAATGTTTGAGGATAAGTGAGTTGCAAACATTTTCCCTGAGAGATGCTTTTCCAGTTAAATGTAGGGAGATATATACTTTAAAAGGTAATTGAGGAGAATCACCAGACTAAAGGGAATAGGTTTAGAATAGTTGATCTCGAGTTACTGTTGGTAAGGCTAATTTGGTAAGGAAGTTTTCTCTTTGGGCTATTGTTTGTACAAATATGACCATATAACAAGTTGGAGAACATTTACCTTTAGGTTTTGTGCAGTTAGGATTCATGCACCCAGGGGACATTCCTATTGTTCTGCATTCAAAGTAAATCTGAGTGGAATTCTGATTCCTAAGGATGGGAACAGAATTGAGAGAGGTTCTAAGAACGAAGGATTTGAGGTTAAGATCTGCCCACAGGGAGTCTAGGCTATAGAGAAAGTCTGGTGTTGTTACAATAAAGTAGGCCTCTGGAACCTAGTATGTCCTAATACACTTGGGGAGAAGCAATGAACTAAATGGAACCTGAAAGGAATAAGCATGCCAGAAGAATTCAGCATTTTTTTCATTTGTGGGATTGTAACCAAGTATTCCCATTTTTCTAAGAGAAAGAGAATGAGTTGGGTTTTTTTTTATTTTTTTTCTCTTCTTTTCTCTTTCCTCCTTTCCCCCTGTTCCCTACTTTCTACTTGGCTCTTTAGAAATGCAATTAGAACCTCTATCTTCCCTTCACCAGACACTTTCTACAGATCAAGCTTATCTAACTGTGTGCTTGGAAGCTCCAGAGCCAAAAACCTCTCCCACCAGGAGATTGCCTCAAGAGATGACAGTCAATTTACAACCTAAAGTATGCCCACTACAAAACTCTTTCCTACCTGGAGAGTATCCTGAGACAAAGACCACTTTAAAAACTAGTTCTGCCCATGATGGCGCCAGCTCAACCATCTGGTAGATAAGGTACCAAAGTGAGTCACATGGACCCTCACGTGTTCACTCCCTCCCCTGTATGCCATTCATGCCAAGTTCTCCCTTTAAAAGCCCCTGCTTTGTGCTCCCAAAGCAAAGCAGTATCCATAAGGTAGGAGTACTTCTTCCCCTAACCTACCTTTGGAATAAAAAGTCACTTTCTTTATACTAGACCTCACTCTTGTTAATTAGACTCCACAAGTGGTGAGCAACTGAACCTGTAATTTGGTTACAGAATGTTGGTGAAACTTTTATTTGTTTCCTCAAAGACAAATAAGGCGCTGTGGAGAAACATAATGGGCCCATTCCAATTTCAGAAGAAGAATAAGAAGTTAATGTAGTAAACCAGATGTTTCAGTATAACGGTCATTAAATTTCTTTACCTGTATTGAAAATATGGGCCAACACCAACAATGTAAGGACTGCGTGAAGACAGAGAAATTACACCTCTCTAGCATTCTCTGGTCTGCACCCAGTAGAGTGTTTTTAATTGTCCTCGCCTGCTATGAATTGAACACAAAATTGTATATTGTTCAAGAACATTAATAATAAACTGAATGGCCTCAAATGAAACTCTCCTTCTGTACTCAATGTCTAGCACATTGCCCCTTTCTCTTCTCCTTTTAGGATTCCCATAATGCATGTTTTAGGTTTGATGGTATCCCATAGGTCCCTTAGGCTCTGCTCATTTTTCTTCCTTCTTTTTGCTTTCTACTCCTCAGATTGGGTGATTCCTGTTGCCCTATCTAGAAGTTTCCTAATTCTTTCTTCCACCTGCTCAAATCTTCTTTTGAACCCCTCTACTGAATTTTTCACTTCAGTTCTTGTATCTTTCAGCTCCTGAATTTCTACATGGTTTCACTTTATAATTTCTATTTTTTTTACTGATATTACCTATTTGGTCATGAATTGTTCTCCTGATTTCCTTTAGTTTTTTTGTTTGTTTGTTTGTTTGTTTTTTGAGATGGGGTCTTGTGCTATCACTCAGGCTAGAGCACAGTGGCACGATCACAGCTCACTGCAGCCTTGATCTTCTAGGCTCAAGCAATCCTCCCACCTCAGCCTCACTAGCAGTTGAGACTACCTGGCTAATTTTTTCTTTTCTTTTTTTTTCTTTTTTTTCTTTTGTAGAGACAGATTCTCCCTATGTTGCCCAGACTGGTCTCAAATTCCTGGGCTCAAGTGATTCTCCCACACTGACCTACCAAAGTGCTGGGATTACAGGCATGAGCCATTGTGCCTGGCCCCTTTAGTTCTTTATCCATGGTTTCTTTCAGCTCTCTCAGCATACATAATTTAAAGTCTTTGTCTAGTAAGTCTAATATTTGGACTTTCTCATAGACAGTTTCTGTCCATTTCTGTTTTTCCTATGAATGGCCATACTTTTGTGTTTCTTTGTAGGCTTTGTAGTTTTTGTTGAGAACCAGGTTTTCTAATAAAGGTTTAGTATCCAGAATATATTTCAAAAAAAAAAAACTCTTACAACTCAACAACAAAATGACCAACAATTCAATTTAAAAATAAGCAAAGGACCTTGAATAGACATTTCCCCACAGTAGATATACAAATAACCAACATAAAAAACATGAAAAAATGTTCAAAATCTTTGATTATCAAAGAAATACAAATGAAAACCATGAGATAACACTTTATATCCACTACAATGGCCATAATTTAAAAATTAAAATTTTAAATTAAAGAAAACAGAAAATAACAAGTGTTAGTGAGGATGTGGAGAAATAGAAACACTTGTACATCAGTGTTTCTATTAAATAATGTATTAAATATTAAAATAGTGTAGGCATTGTGAAAAAGTTTGGTGGTTCCTCAAAAAGCTAAATATAGAATTACCACATAACCCAGCAATTTCAGGACTAGCTATATATCTGAAAGAACTGAAGACAGGTACTCAAGCAAATACTTGTTTGTGAACGTTCATAGCAGCATGATTCACAACCAAAAAGTTGTTGATTCAAATGTCCCAAATTGCCCCCTCCATATATGGCAAGTTTATTTTATAAAATAACCTAAATGTGGGTGTTTATATTGCCTTTATTACTGCTGATATCACCAAAATTCAAACAGAGTATTTTGTTATCTATGCCCAATCTAAATCCCACAGGGAGCTTCACTCCAATGCTTTTCAGAAAATCAATATTCGTACAGTGAAACCTGAATTTAAACGAGTGCCATTTTAACCAACACAGCAGTACTTTTCAGTGCATCGGCAATTTTTGTCAGCTAAAAATACTTTAAACATAAAAGTATATGCTGGTGTGTCCGTGGTGAGTAACCTATCTGAAAAATATATAATTTAACACCTCAAACAATTTCATGTATCTTTCTGATGTAAGGTATTTCAAAGAATTAGGATTAGGCTTTTTTCCTGGAAATGTCTGAACATGTTTCCTGGAATGATCTAAAAATATCTTTGGCTAGATTAGGGCCTTAACTCTAAGACCACAATGAATACCATTAATAGTACCTTAGGCTTCAATAGCAGTTACAATGTGGCCTGCACTGCTTAAATTACTTGACATATAAATAAATATAGTCCTCACAACAACCCTATGAGGTATGTAGACTATTATTTTCCCAACTTTATCACTGAAGAAACTGAGGCAGGGAGAAGATAAGTAACTTGCCCCAAGTGACATGGGGCAGGGGTCAGGATTCAAACCCAGGCAGGCTGTCCAAAGTCTTTTTTTTTTTTTTTTGAGAATGGCTGACCTCAATACAATCGAAGAATAAAAAAGAGAATTCTCTTTATCTATGAAATTAATAACAAATAGTAAATTAGTAGATTCTACCTAGTTACTTAACAGATAGATGCCTTCTTTTA
This sequence comes from Gorilla gorilla gorilla, assembly GCF_029281585.2. Taxonomy (NCBI): domain Eukaryota; kingdom Metazoa; phylum Chordata; class Mammalia; order Primates; family Hominidae; genus Gorilla; species Gorilla gorilla. The sequence goes on along the minus strand of NC_073227.2, from coordinate 172,533,134 downwards.
TTGAGTTGCCAGGACACCTAAATGGTCTTTTTGAGGCCTAGAAAATTAAAGAGTGGCCATAAAGTCCCCTATTCTGCTAAGTACAAATCTCCTTCCTTTTTCCGACCAAATTTTAAAATTTCCCCATGTCCTCTGAACATTTTCTATATTGTCAATTACATGTCATCAAAACAGTGTCTAATACAGGCCTGACAGTGGCCATAATATCCATATGCAAATATTCTACTTGACAATAGTCAAAGACCTATAAACAGTAGCAGGGTCTGCTCTAATGACTTCCAATTATTAAAATGAAAGACTTTCAAAAGAAAATGAGAAAAAAGTAGAATCTATGTGGAGAATGGAGGGGGACTCATATGGTTTGGCTGTGTCACCACCAAAATCTTATCTTGAATTGTAGTTCCCATAATCTCCACATGTCATGGGAGGGAACTGGTGAAAGGTAATTTCATCACGGGAGGCGGTTACTCTCATGCTGTTCTCATGATAGTGAGTGAGTTCTCATGATATCTGATGGTTTTATAAAAGGCTTTTGCCCCTTTTGCACGTCTCCTTCCTGCCATCATGTGAAGAAGGATGTGTTTGCTTCCCCTTCCACGACGATTGTAAGTTTCCTGAGGCCTCCCCAGCCATGCTGAACTCTAAGTTAATTAAACCTCTTCCTTTAAAAATTACCCAGTCTCAGGTATTTCTTTATTAGCAGCATGAGAATGGACTAATACAAGGATGCAGATATAAGTTCAACTGGCATGCACAAGGACTTTGTAGCCAGTGTGTAACTATGCTTACTTCATGAAATCATATTTCAGAATCTGGTCAGGAATAACATGGTCAAGGAAAGTTCAAGATGTACAACAACTGGAATCATCAGGTAGAGTGGTTCAGATCACCAGGCTGAACTTGTACTGGGCAGATCCGGCTTCACGTAAAAATAAGAGAAATTAAGACCAATAGGTAGGCCACAAGATCTAGTTTTTAGCCCAGAGAAGAAAGCTTTAGTTAATTTCAAAGTCACATAGACAGAATAGACTTCAGAGCTCCAATTTTTAGGAAACAAGTAGGCAAAAAAAAGAGGTTCTGGGACTCAGGTATATAAGAAGGGTGAGTCAAGTCACAGCTTTGAAATTCTTCCATTGTCTCTAGCTTTCTCTTGACTCTCACCCACTAATGAAGATCTCTAACCTCCCTAATTTCTAGCCCAAAATATAGATACACATTTTCAGACTCCATGTGCTCTCTTGTTCTCTTCAACCACACCTCTAAATGAGAACCAGGGCAGATATAATCACTTCTATTCATTGCTTAATAACTGTTTAAATCTGTCTTAACAAGCTCATACATTTGCCTTTCTGTGTTTTACCTTAAATTGAAGACTGCAAGCCTTCATCTTTTAATGAAGATACCAACAGGCAGAAAAACAATAAGGAGGAAGGGAGGTTGATGATGAAATCCCCCTAGACATAGAATCAACCGTATTTCATATATATTTTTTCTTTTTTGAGACAGTGTCTCGCTCTGTCGCCCAGGCTGGAAGGCAGTGGCGCGATCTCGGCTCACTGCCAAGCTCTGCCTCCTGGGTTCATGCCATTCTCCTGCCTCAGCCTCCCGAGTAGCTGGGACTACAGGCACCCACCACCATGCCCGGCTAATTTTTTGTATTTTTAGTAGAGATGGCGTTTCACCGTGTTAGCCAGGATGGTCTCGATCTCCTGACCTCGTGATCCGCCCACCTCGGCCTCCCAAAGTGCTAGGATTACAGGCGTGAGACACTGTGCCTGGCCCATATTTCATTTTTAAGGATACCCAGGGAGTAGAGTGAGGGCCAAACACAGCACAGCTACACCTATCCAAACCGCCCTCCCCTACCCTGGAGATGTTGGGGTAAAATATCTTTACAACTCGCCTCTTCCAAGGCCTTAAGACAACTGTTCCCTATTACATGTTTGTGTTGGTCAGTTCCCCTTCCCTAACACTGGAACCCCAGAAGGGAAGAAAGTTGTTGCAGTCATTTGTAGAGGTAGTCCCTGAATTCATACGGGTGGGTACCAAACATTACTTTAGCCCAGGGTTCCTCAATCTCTGCACTAATGACATTCTTAAAGAAACAATTAGTCTGACAATTGTTAAAACAGTAAGAAAGATTTTATTTAGGACTACTGCAACAGGTATCAAGATTACCACAATAGATCAGAGAGATCAGGGACTCAACTCTGAATACAAAAAACACAGATGGGAATTACAGCCAATGAGCAGAGAGAGGGGGTCAGTGGATGGAATATTACTAAGAGGAGACATTGAGGGTAGGGGGATTCTTGATAATCTGACAAACAGGATTCTTGATGAAAGCAGGCCAGAGTGATCAGATATCAACTTTGGGGGATGAAGAATTTGATCTGATATCAAATCTGATCAGGTATCAACAGTTGGAGGATTCTCACCAAACCGATTTAGCAGAATTCTCGCTAAAACTTAGCTAGACAGACTAAAGACAGGATGGGGCCACAAGTCATGGCTGAGTCGAGAAGAGGGCTCAGAGGAGCCTAAATAAAGCATGGTCAAGGACAATGCTTGTCAACATTTTGGCTCAGATAATTCTTTGTTGCTGGGGGCCTTTCTGTGCATGGTCAGCAGCATCTCTGGCTTCTACCTACTGATTGCCACTAGCGTGTGTGTGCATCTGCACACACACACACACAAGTTGTGACAATCAAAAATAACACATTGCTAAATATCCTCTGGAGGCAAAAATCATCCCTGGTTGTGACAACTGCTTTAGACTACAAGCTGATAAACTTTTCCTATAAGAGGCCAGAGAGTAAATATTTTAAGTTTTGCAAGATACATACATTCAATATGCCTATTCCTTGTCTTTTTTTCCCAACTATTTAAAAATCTAAAAACTATTCTTAGCTAGTGGGCCATAAAAAAACAGGTGACTGGCCAAATTTGGTTCATGGGCCATAGATAGTTTGGGGAAATCTACATTAGACTAATTCCCACTCTTCGAATAAATATAGATGGCATATAGATAATGTCATATTTAGCAAAATATGGATTTATTTAAAAGCATAATTAGAGTTTAAGTAACTTTCTATCAATATTATTTTCTCAGTTAAGAGATAACAGAATTAGAGGCAGAATCTTGTAGCATTCTGAAGTATGTTTTTACATTAGAAAGGTTTGCTCATTCTCAAACAGCCTAAGGAAAACCACTCTAAAATGTTTACATGAATCTGCCTTTTTCCCGCTAAACATAATCTAAACCTTGCATTCCCATCCCCAGGTCCCAAAATTCCCAGCTATATATTGTTGCTTTCAGGATTTGTTTTTATTGTTTCTTTTGGTTTATATTTATATTATATTTATATGTTTCTTTTGGTTTATATTTAACATGTTTTTCATACTTGCTCTCTTTATCTAGCATTCTGGAATACAGCTCTATAATTAATCTATTCCTGGCCAAGGGCAGTGGCTCACGCCTGTAATCCCAGCACTTTGGGAGGACAAAGTGGGCAGACAGCTTGAGCTCAGGAGTTCAAAACCAGCCTGGGCAACATGGTGAGACTTCATCTCCATCAAAAATACAAAAAAAAAAAAAAAAAATAGCTGGACGTGGTGGTATGCTCCTGTGGTCCCAGCTACTAGAGTGACTGAGATGGGAAAATCAATCACTTGAGCCGGGGGAATGGAGAATGCAGTGAGCTGAGATTGTGCCACTGCACCCTAGCCTGAGTGATAGAGTGAGACTCTATCTCAAATAATAAATAAATAAATAAATAAATAAATAAATAAATAAATAAATGTAATCTATTCCTGACTATAGGGTCTGTGAATATGAAATAGGGCAGTGGGACACATTATCTTTCTTAAGGGTCAACTACATGAGAGCACAAATGTGCCACAATCTTCTCAGCTTTCCCTCCAAAAACAAATATATATTCATATCAGGATTGCCCTGGAAATGGTGATGCTAAAAGCAGCCACAGGACTACAAAGCTACCGAATATGAGTATTTAAGCTTTTAAGCTTTCTGGTGCTTTTGTTTTCAACAGCTACAACAAATGCCACAGAAAGAAAGAAAAAATATATATATATATAAATATATATATATATAATCTTTTGTTTATTTAATGTACTAGATTCCATTAGGTGAGATCTAAATTACTAGAATAAAAAGGAGGAAATATCTCTAAACAAATGCAGGAAAACATGTCCAATATGTAAATCCCAAATCCTATAAGATATATATGCCATGGGCTTATTCTTCCTTGATTAAAACATCAATATTAAAATTTCAGCTTTCATGCTGAGACCCTAAATAGCAAAGCAGCAGCTGATCATCAAAACAGTAGACATATTCTTTATTTTTAACAGTATTTTTAAATCATAAAACAATATATAATCATTGTAAGAAAAGAATATATAGGCCAGGCACAGTGGCTCATGCCTGTAATCTCAGCACTTTGGGTGGCCAATGCGGGAGGATCATCTGAGGTCAAGAGTTCAACACCAGCCTGGCCAAATGGCAAAACCCTGTCTCTACTAAAAATAGAAAAATTAGTCAGGCATGGTGGCACATGCCTGTAATCCCTGGTACTCGGGAAGCTGAAGCAGGATAATCACTGGAAACTGGAAGGTGGAGGTTGCAGTGAGCCGAGATCACACCACTGCACTCCAGCCTGGGTAACAGGAAAGAAACTCCATCTCAAAAAAAAAAAAAAGAATATATAGCAAACAAAAAGATAATAAAAACCACTCATAGCACCAACATGAGAGACAAACCACTTTTAAAACTTCAGTATCTTTCTTTCCAGTCTTTTTTCTTTTCTTTACTTTCTTTTTTTTTGAAACAGTCTCACTCTGTTGCCCAGGCTGGAGTGCAGTGGCACAATCTCGGCTCACTGCAACCTCTGCCTCCCAGGTTCAAGTGATTCTTGTGCCTCAGCCTCCCGAGTAGCTGGGACTACAGGCGCGTGCTACCACATCCAGCTAATTTTTTATTTTTAGTACAGATGGAGTTTCGCCATGTTGGCCAGGCTGGTCTCGAACTCCTGACCTCAGATGATCTGCCCGCCTTGGCCTCCCAAAGTTCTGGGATTACAGGGGTGAGCCACCGTACTCAGCCCCTTTCCATTCTTTTTTCTATACTTTCTAATAATTTGATCAATTTTATAAAATCAGGAGCATAATCCAAGGAGAGAGGAAGTCAAACTATCTCTGTTTGTGCACAATATGATTCTATACCCAAAGAATCCCACAGTCTCTGCCCAAAAGCCCCTAAATCTGATAAACAACTTCAGCAAAGTTTTAGGATACAAAATTAATGTACAAAAAACTGTAGCATTTCCACACACCAATAACATCCAAGTTGAAAGCCAAAGCAAGAATACAATGCCATTCACAATAGCCACAAAAAGAAAAATACCTAGGAATACAGCTAACCATGAAGGTGAAACATCTCTACAATGAGAAGTCCAAAATCGTCATTGTAAATTTCTCAGAGAAATCAGAGATGACACAAACAAATGGAAAAACATTCCATGCTCATGGAGAGGAAGAATAAATATTGTTAAAATGGCCATACTGTCCAAAGCAATTTACAGATTCAATGCTATTCCTGTCAAACTACCAATGACATTCTTCATAAAATTAGAAAAAAGTATTTCAAAATTCATATGAAACCTCAAAAAAACCCAAATGGCCAAGGAAATTCTAAGCAAAAACAACAAAGTTGGAGCATCATGTTACCAGACTTTAAACCATACTACAAGGCTACAATAACCAAAACAGCAAGGTACTAGTACAAAAACAGACCATAGAGCAATGGAACAGAATAGAGAGCCTAGAAATAAAGCTATACATCTACAACCATCTGATCTTCAACAAAGTTGACAAAAACAAGCAGTGGGGAAAGGACTCCCTATTCAATAAATGGTGCTGGCATAACTAGCTAGCCATATACAGAAGATTGAAGCTGCACTTCCTCCTTATACCACATACAAAAATCAACTCAAGGTGAATTAAAGACTTAAATGTAAAACCTAAAACTATAAAAACCCTGGAAGATAACCCAGGAAATACCATCCTGGATATAGGCCCTGGCAAAGATTTCATGACAAAGGCACCAAAAGCAATTGCAACTGCACAGCAAAAAAACTATCAACAGAGTAAACAGACAAACTACAGAATGGAAGAAAATATTTGCAAACTATGCATCCAACAAAGATCAAATATCCAGAATCTATAAGGAGCTTTTTGGATGAGTTTTTAGGGTTTTCTAAGTATTCGATTCTGTCATCAGTAAACAGGGACAATTTGACTTCCTCTTTACCAATCTGGATGCCCTTTATTTCTTTGTCTTGTCTGATTGCTCTGGTTAAGACTTTCAGTACTATGTTGAATAGAAGTGGTGAAAGTGGGCTTCCTTGTCTTGTTCCGGTCCTCAGGGGGAATGCTTTCAACTTTTCCCCATTCAGTATAATGTTGGCTGTGGGTTTGTTATAGACAGCTTTTATTACCTTAAGGTATGTCCCTTCAATGTTGATTTTGCTAAGGATTTTAATCATAAAGCAATGCTGGATTTTGTCAAATGCATTTTCTGCATCTATTGAGATGATCATATAATTTTTGTTTTTAATTCTGTTTATGTGGTATATCACATTTATTGACTTGTGTATGTTAAACCAATCCTGCATCCCTGGTAGGAAATCCACTTGATCATGGTACATTATCTTTTTGATATGCTGTTGGATTCAGTTAGCTAGTATTTTGTTAAGGATTTTTGCTTCTATGTTAATCAGGGATACTGGTCTGTAGTTTTCTTTTTTTTTTTTTTTTTGGTATGTCTTTTCCTGGTTTTGGTATTAGGGAATACTGGCTTCACAGAATGATTTAGGGAGGATTCCCTCTTTTTCTGTTGGAATCATTTCAGTAGGATTGGTAGCAATTCTTCTTTGAATGTCTAATAGAATTCGGCTGTAAATCCATCTGTTCCTGGACTTTATTTGTTGGCAATTTTTTTATTACTGTTTCAATCTCACTACTTGTTACTGGTCTGTTCAGAGTTTCTATTTCTTCCTGGTTTAATATAGGAGGGTTGCGTATGTCCAGGAATTTATCCATTTCCTCCAGGTTTTCTAGTCTGTAGCCATAAAGGTGTTCATAGTAGCCTTGAATAATCTCTTGTATTTCTGCAGTATTGGTTTTAATATCTCCAATTTCATTTCAGATTAAGCTTATTTGCATCTTCTCTCTTTTCTTGGTTAATCTAATGATCTATCAATTTTGTTTATCTTTTTAAAGAATCAAGTTTTGTTTCATTTATCTTTTGCCTTTGTGTTTGTTTCAGTTTTATTTAGTTCTGCTCCAATCTTTGTTATTTCTTTTCTTCTGCTGGGTTTTGGTTTGGTTTGTTCTTCTTTCTCCAGTTCCTTGAAGTGACCTTAGATTATCTATTTGTGCTCTTTCAGACTTTTTGATGTAGACATTTATTTGCTATGAACTGTCCTCTTAGCATCGCTTTTGCTGTATCCCAAAGGTTTTGATCAGTCGTCACTATTATCATTCAGTTCAAAGAATTTGTTAATGTCGATGTTGATTTCATTGTTGACCCAAAGATCATTCAGCAGCAGATTATTTCATTTCCATGTATTTGTATAGTGTTAAGGGTTCCTGTTGGAATTAATTTCCAATTTTATTCCACTGTGGTCTGAGAGAGGAGTACTTGATATAATTGCAATTTTCTTTTTTTTTTTTTTTTGAGACACAGCCTCGCTCCGTCACCCAGGCTGGAGTGCAATGGCACGATCTCAGCTCATTGCAACCTATGCCACCCAGATTCAAGCAATTCTCCTGTCTCAACATCCCAAGTAGCTGGGACTACAGGTGCACACCACAACACCCAGCTAATTTTTGTATTTTTAGTAGAGATGGGGTTTCACCATATTGATCAGGCTGTTATCGAACTCCTGACCTCAGGTGATCCACCCACCTCAGCCTCCCAAAGTGCTGGGATTACAGGAATGTAATCCCAAAGTGGCTGGGATTACACAACCGCCCCCAGCTCAATTTTCTTAAATTTATCGAGACTTGTTTTGTGGCCTATCTTATAGTCTATCTTGGAGAATGTTCCATGGGCTGATGAAAAGAATGTATATTCTGCAGTTGTTGGGTGGAATGTTCTGTAAATATCTGTTAAGTCCATTTGTTCTACGGTATAGTTTAAGACCACTGTTTTTCTGTTGACTTTCTGTCTTGACGACCTGTCTAGTGCTGTCAGTGGAGCACTGAAGTCCCTCACTATTATTGTGTTGCCATCTATCTGATATCTTAGGTGTAGTAGTAATTTTTTTATACATTTGGGAGCTCCAGTGTTAGGTGCATACATATTTAGAACTGTGTTATTTTCCTGCTGGACTAATTCTTTCATCGTTATATAACGTTCCCCTTTGTCCTTTTTAACTGTTGTTGCTTTAAAGTCTGTTTTGTCTGATATAAGAATAGCTACTCCTGCTTGTTTTTGGTTTCTATGTTTCCATTTGCATGGAATACCTTTTTCTATCCCTTTATCTTAAGTTTATGTGAGTTCTATGTGTTAGGTGAGTCTCTTGAAGACAGCAGATACTTGGTTGGTGGATTTTTATCCATTCTGCCATTCTGTATTTTTTAAATGGAGCATTTAGGTCATTTACGCTCAACGTTAGTATTGAGATATGAGGTACTGCTCTATTCATCATGCTAGTTGTTGCCTGAATACCTTGTGTTTTTTTCATTGTGTTATTGTTTTATAGGCCCTGTGAGATTTATGCTTTAAGGAGGTTCTATTTTGGTGTATGTTGAGGTTTTGCGTCAAGATTTAGAACTCCTCTTAGCATTTCTTGTAGTGCTTGCTTGGTAGTGGCAAGTTCTCTCAGCATTTGTCTGAAAAAGAGTTTATCTCTCCTTCATTTTTGAAGCTTAGTTTCACTGCATACCAAATTCTTGGATGATGATTATTCTGTTTAAGGAAGCTAAAGATAGGACCCCAATCCCTTCTGGCTTGTAGGGTTTCTGCTGAGAAATCTGCTGTTAATCTGATAGGTTTTCCTTTATAGGTCACCAGATGTTTTTGCCTCACAGCTCTTAAGATTCTTTTCTTTGCCTTGACTTTAGATAACCTGATGACTATGTGCCTAGATCATGATCTTTTTGCAATGAATTTCCCAGATGTTCTTTGAGCTTCTTATATTTGGATGTCTAGATCTCTAGCAAGACCAGGGAAGTTTTCCTTGATTATTCCCTCAAATAAGTTTTCCAAACTTTTAGATTTTTCTTCTTCCTTAGGAATACCAATTATTATGTTTGGTCATTTAACATAATCTCAAATTTCTTGGAGGCTTTGTTCATTTTTTTAATTCTTTTTTTCTTAGTCTTTGTCAGATGGTTAATTCAAAAGCCTTGTCTTCAAGGTCTGAAGTTCTTTCTACTTGTTCGATTCTACTGCTGAAACTTTCCAGTGTATTTTGCATTTCTCAAAGTGGGTCTTTCATTTCCAGAAGTTGTGATTATCTTTTCTTTATGATACCTATTTCTCTGGAGACTTTTTCATCCATATCCTGTTTTTTTTTTTAATTTCTTTAAGTCGGTTTTCACCTTTCTCTGGTGCCTCCTTGAGTAGATTAATAATCAACCTTCTGAATTCTTCATCTAGCAATTCAGAGATTTCTTCTTGGTTTGGATTCATTGCTGGGTAGCTTGTGATCTTTTGGGGATCACATTCTGTCATATTACCAGAATTCCTTTTCTGGTTCCCTCTTATTTGGGAAGACTGTTTCAGTGGAAAGATCTGGAACTCAAGAGCTGCTGTTCAGATTTTTTTGTCCCACAGGGTGATCCCTTGATGTGGTGCTCTCCCCCTTCCCCTAGACATGGGGCTTCCTGAGAGACAGACGGCAGTGATTGTTATTGCCTTTCTGGGTCTAGCCACCCAGTAGGCCTACCAGGCTCTGGGCTGGTGCTGGGGAATGTCTGCAAAGAGTCCCGTGATGTGATCCATCTTCAGGTATCCTAGCCATGGATACCAGCACCTGCTCTGGTGGAAGTGGGAGGGGAGTAAAGTGGACTCTGCGGGAGTCCTTGGTTTTAGTTTTGTTTAGTGCACTGGTTTTCTCAAATGCTGGTTATGCTAGCTGTGAAGCTGTCACATAGACAGACTCACGACCTCTGGTTAGCCAGGGTGTTGCAGGTGGTGGAATTAGCTGTTGTCTTCTCCTTCTTTGGAGCAGGGTTCTGTTATGAGTTGCTATAATAACTTCAAGTGGTTGGTTTCCAGCCAGGAGGTGGTGCTTTCAAGAGAGCACTTGCTGCAGTAGTAGAAGGGGGATATAACCTTGCCCTACATAGGCAAGGATAAGTGCTCTGGTTTCTCAGGTGATGGGTGGGGCCATAGAACTTCCAACCAAGAGTTTATGTGTTTTTGGCTACTAGGGCGGGTAGAGGAAAAACATCAGGTGGGGACAGGGTTAGGCAGGTCTGAACTCAGACTCTCCTTGGGTAGGATTTGCTGCGGCCACTGAGGAGGATGGAGGGTAGTTCTCAGGCCAATAGAACTATGTTCCCAGGAGGATTATGCCTGCCTCTGCTGCACCCTACAGGTCATCAGGGAAGCAGGGAAAGTAGGCAATGACAGGTCTCACCAAGCTCCCAGCAAGGCCAGTCTCACTCCCGCCATGCCTCGATAACAGCACTGAGTTTATATCCAGCAGCTGGCAAGCAGGGCTGAGATCTTGCCCCAGGCTACAAGCCTCCCTGCTGAGAAAGCAAGCAGGGCTCTCAGGCCTTGCCCCTCCCCACCTGCCTGTACCTTTGGCTGTAGCTTCTGCACTCCTATCCGCGCTTCCTGTTCACTCCCCAACCCTACATTCTACTCAGGAAAATTCGTGCTCAGTCAAAATTATTACAAAGTTCAGCTAGGAGTTTCCTTCACTCTGTGGCCCCTCCCCAATTCTGCTGGCTGCCTTCCCTTCCCCAAAGACCCCTGTGATATAAGGCCAGGAATGGCTTCCCTGGACTCTAGCTGGGGACCTGGAGTGCCTACAGTGCTCTTCCCACTACTTCTTCTACTTTTGTATTTCACTCAGCTCCCTAAATCCGTTTCAGCTCTAGGTGAGGTTAAATCCTTCTCCTGTGACCTGGATTTTCAGGATTTTCAGGTTCCCAGTGGGATGTGGGTGCAGAGGCAGACTTCTCCTCCTCTCACACCTTGGGAACTCACGTAGAGTTTGCAGCAGTAAGCTGCTTCTTTCAAAGGGTCTGTGAATTCTTTCAGTTTTCCTGGTATGTTCCTGTGGTGGTTCTTGGAGCAAAAGTTCACAATGTGAGTCTCCATATGCTGTTCTGTCTGTCTAAGTGGGAGCTGCCTGTTAATCCTGTCTCCTATCTGCCATTTTCCCACTCTCTCTCCACCAGCTCGAGTTATTTTACAAAAGTAGGAAGCATGTAGAATTGGTAGAAATCAGTTGGCTCATTTAAATATTCATTTGTCCTTTCATATAATCAATATTGAATACTTATGTTGGGTGATAGACGCACAGAAATAAATAAGATGCAGCTCACGGTCTAAAAGAGGTAACTGAACAAACAACTAAAACAGTTTGATGAGTCAGATGAAAGGAAAAGAATGGAATACTATGGCAGCATTTGCAATCCCATTACTGGGTATATACCCAAAGGAAAATAAGTTGTTCTGCCAAAAAGACACATGCACTCACATGCTAATCACAGCACTATTCACAATAGTAAAGACATAGAGTCACCCTAGGTGCTCATCAACAGTGGACTGGATACAGAAAATGTGGTATATGTACATGATGGAATATTATGCAGCCATTAGAAAAGAATGAAATCACATCCTTTGCAACAACATGGATGCAGCTGGAGGTCATTATCCTAAGAGAATTAATGCAGGAACAGAAAACCAAATGCTACACGTTCTCACTTATAAGTGGGAACAATAGACACTGGAGGCCATTAGAGTGGAGAGAGAGGGAGGGGGGAAAGAGCTGAAAAATTACCTATTGGGTACTATGCTCACTATCTAGGTGACAGGACCATTTATACCCCAAACCTCAGCATCACACGATATACCCATATAACAAACCTGCACATATGGATAAAAGAAAAGCGTTGCCCACAATGGATGACTGATTGTGGAGGAGCTACACTGGTGAATGCAGAGGAGTGTCATGATCAGAATACACCAGCCATAACATAAATGAATGGAAAGAAAACACCAATTATAGTAGTTGAGAAGAGAGATGATGAAGGTCTGGACCAGAACCCTTACAATGGAATGTAGAGAAGCAGAAGTGCAGTTTTAAGAGAGATTTAGCAGGTGAACTCAAGAGTCCCAAGCAGATATGCAGAGGGAAGAAAATGAAGTAAAGGATAATCCTAGATTTCTGGCTTGAGCCACTGAAAAAGAAAGGCAGCAAAGCACAGTAATTAGGACTACATGCTCTAGAACCAGACAGCCTGGCTTGAATTCCATCTCCATTAATTAATACTTTTGTGACCTTGAGATAATTTCTTAAACTCTATGTGGTTCAGTTTCCTTATTTGTACGATGAGAAAAATAATAGAATGTATCTCAAAGGATTTTGTAAGGAATTACATGGAAGATCTTAGAATAGTGCCTGGCACACAGGAAACACCTGATAAATGTTAGCTACATTTGGTTGATGGTTGATGGTGATGCCATTCACCAATACAGGGAATATGAAAGAAGGCACGGATTTCAGGTGTGAAGAACAATGAGTTCAATGCCAGACACGATAACCTGACCTGCCTGTGGGACATCCAGGTCTAAAGCTTAGGAGAGAGTTGTGGGAGTTGGATGCTACTTTATAAGGTGGATGCTAAGGTGATGTCTGAGCAAGTTCCTAGCCAACATGAAAAAGCAGGCCCTGAGGGAAGAACATGTGGGTGAGATGTGGAAAGAAGAAAAAGCTTGGAAATTTCCTAAATCCAAGGGATGAACAGAGAAAAAAAAGACTGAAAAGAAGAGGAAGACTCACAAACGATTCTTCTAATAAAGAAGTACCATAAAACTAAAGAAAAAAACAAAAATATGAATGACATTGAGATGAGGAAAATATACCATCATCCATAGGGAACAGGCTTAAAGATAAGAAATACAGGGCAGGGACAAAAAGATACATCTCAATAAAAAGTGACATTCCCTAGAATAGTGTTTTAAGGTTTACTATTTGAAAGAATTACCTAGAAGAACTGCATAATGAAATCTCCAAGTTAAGGGCCAAAGGCTCTTTTCCTTACCAAGAAGGAGAAGCCTCAGAAAAATATTATATAGTAAGCAAGAAAATATTTTTCTTTTTTTTTTTTTATATGGAGTTTTGCTCTTGTTGCCTAGGCTGGAGTGCAGTGGCGCAGTCTCGGCTCACTGCAACCTCTACCTCCCAGGTTCAAGTGATTCTCCTGCCTCAGCCTCCCGAGTAGCTTTGGATTACAGGTACCTGACACCACACCCGGCTAATTTTTGTATTTTTAGTAAAGATGGGGTTTCATCATGTTGGTCAGGCTGGTCTCGAACTCCCGACCTCAGGTGATCCGCCCGCCTCGACCTCCCAAAGTGCTGGGATTACAGACATGAGCCACCACGCCCGGCAAGAAAATATTTTTCAAGGAAAGAAATCAGAACATAATCTGACTTCAGCAAAAAATAATCCAAACTGCATTTTACAAATAAATTTCTGGCCCCAAGTTTTCAGTTACTAAACCCAAAGAGCCATTTAAAATCACATCAATTTTGGGCTTGAAGAAAGTGAGAGACATCCATTTAATCCAGATCATAGATATGAGAACTACTTTGGAGAGTTCATTAAAATGCACATAAACTGAGTTATCCAAGACGTATTGAATCAAAATCTCTTGGTATGTGGTCAGGAAAAATTCTCTGCTTCTTGAAATGTCTAAAATAAGCTTACCAGATGATTCATGTGCACACAGTTTGAGAACCCGTAATGTATCTGCTCAGAAGACCAAGGACAAGAAAAAATAAATGGCTTGCACAATAGCACATATCAGAATCACCTAGAGCAGGGGGTCCCCAACCTCCGAGACCCAGACTGGTACCAGTCTCTGGCCTGTTAGGAATCAAGCCACCAAGCAGGAGGTAAGCAGTGGGTGAGCTTTACTTCCTGAGCTCCACCTCCTGTTAGATCAGCAGTGGCATTAGATTCTCATAGAAGCGCAAACCTTATCGTGAAGTGCACATGTGAGGGATCTAGGTTGCACACTCCTTATGAGAATCTAACTAACGCCTGATGATCTCAGATGGAACAGTTTCATTCTCAAGCCACGCCATCCCCGTCATCCATGGAAAAATTGTCTTCCACAAAACCAGTCCCTGGTGCCAAAAGGTTGGAGACTGCTGACCTAGAGGGCTTGTTAAATATAAACTTCAGCCAGGCACAGTGGCCCACGCCTGTAATCCCAACACTTTGGGAGGCTAAGGCGGGCAGATTGCTTGAACTCAGGAGTTCAAGAAGGTGGGGCAACATGGTGAAACCCGTCTCTACAAAAAATAAAAAAATTAGCCAGGCATGGTGGCAGGTGCCTGTCATCCCAGCTACTCAGGAAGCTGAGGTGGGAGGATCGTTTGAGCCCGGGAGGTCAAAGCTTCAGTGAGCCAAGAATGTGCCACTGCACTCTAGTCTGGGCAACCAGAGTGAGGATTTGTCTCAAAAAAAAAAAAAAAAAAAAAAAAAAAACAACTCTGAGCTCCACCCTCTGGGCTTCTGATTCAGCCCAAGAATTTACATTTCCAACAAGTTCCCAGGTGAAGTTTGCACTGTTCATCTGGGGACCGCACTTTGAGAACCTCTAGTCTAGACTAGAGTTGTTAGAGACTTTTCTCTGAGTACATCAGTTCAGTGTGGCACTATACACTTAAAGACCAAGACAAGGGTATTTCAGAAATGATGTTAAAAATGAAATGGAAAACATGACCAAACATAAATTATACATATTTATTTTAAGCCATTCTGGTCAATTAGAACAGACAAAAAAAAAAAACTGGAAAAGATCCAAACTATGCTAGAAAGAAATTATAAGGGTCTTAGAATATGTGAAGAGACCAAAATGGATGAATTAATTAAAAAGACTAAATTTACAAAAGAAGGCAGAGATAGATTATAATTTAAAAATTGATAAAATTATGAAAAGATATGTGCAAAATGAACAAATTTCAGATTTACAGCATTATGTAGGTGGTTTGCTTATTTGACCCTAACAAGTCACTTTTTAGGTATATTTTTGTGTTATTTACTAAAACAGTTTTGGGGCTAGATTTTTATTCAAAACCACTTTTGAAAATGGCTTCCCACTGGCTCCCCACGCAAAGCCAGGGAAGCCACAGAGAAACATTCCTCACTCACCATCCCAATTCTGCATGACTCAGACATTCTTGGCATTACATTGGAAAGGACAGCCTTCTAATGCTGCCATAACTGCTCTTCTTTTCTCATGTAGACGACTTTTAACCCTGAAATAGCATATTCAAATATACAATTATCTCAACAGCTCAGAATATCTGTAATTGCCTCTATCCACCTGCTATTTGTCTCACTGTTCTGAGAACACAACCAAATTTCATAACAGATGAATTCTACTGACAGCCTCTCCTGAGGACTATCATACACATTTTGCATCATACTGTCTTCAAGCTTTCAGAGTCCATCTTCAAACCCATTTTCCACTTGGGTGGTCCTTGTTATGCTACCTTTAGTATCCACCATCATTTCCTCGGAAGAAACCAATACACCCAAGTGTTACATCCTTTCATTATCCAAGTCAGTCCTACAACCACCTAAGCTACTCCCTCTTCCTTCTTAGTATCCTTGCCAGGCCTTCCCTTTTACATATATTTGCTTTTGTACTCTTCACATCCCACTCCCAAAGTCTCCTGCACAACTCAAAATAACCTCACGTCTAAGGCAACAATATTTGGTTTCTGACCTTTTCCAAACCAGTATAAATATCATTCTATCACTCATGCTGCTTTCTAGAGCTAAGATGCAAGAACATGTTCCAAACAACTTCTGCTCTACAGACAGGTGAATGGTTGTAAACGACTATAGATTATCCCCAGGATTCATAAGTGGCTAATTCTTTATCATAAGAATGTTCATTCTGCTAAGGACCTTTAAATTAAAGCTCCCTAAAACATCAGAGGAGCTCTCATTGGTTGGAGTTAACTGGGAAAAGCCCTGTAACAGAGGATACACACACACATTCCAAACTTAAGACCAAAACTCAGAGTTCATCAGAGTCAAATCCCAAATTTAAGAAGTCATTACCCAACAAATGCTAACATAAAACTTAAACACAGTCTCAATGCCTATTAACAATTATTAAATCTTAGTCTAAAATGAGCTCCAAATTTATGCAATACCACTTTGTTCCTGAAATACCTTAATTAGAAACAGAACTTCATAAGAATTCCTATGTGGACATGAAACTGCTATTTATGATTATCAGCTTTTCTGTTCCTTATCTTAAACTGTCTCTAAAATGATAGACTTGGAAGACTAGGGGGAAGGGAAGGTTAGGGAGAGATTTCCTAAAGGATACAAAATTACAGCTAGATAGTTAACTATAGTCATCCTACCATGGTATAGAACAGAAGAACTTATTTCTCCTATCTAGCTGTAATTTTGGATCCTTTAACAAATCTTTCCCTAAGCCTCCCTTCCCCCTACTCTTCCCAGAAAAGCACACAATCATAAACAGCTGTTTTGTGTCTACACAATAAGTTGCACTAAATTTTTTAAACAACAAAGATCCTAGGTAGAGGTCTGATTTTACTGGACCAGGGTGTCAATCTCTGTTGACATTCACTTGCAATATGCAGATTCCCAAGTCCTGCCCCTACCATTCTGATTCTGATTTTGATACACTAGTTTCAGGCCTACTAATATGAAATTTTTAATGTGTTTTTTTAGCAAGCACTCTAGTAACACTTTGGGAAATATTGCAAAACACCCCCCCACCCCCACAAGAAGATCATTTATAGAGGCAAATCATAAAGCATTAGAGGTATATCTAATAAGGAAGTTTCTCATTAACATAGGAACTCTTCTACAATACTAAAAGATTGACTTATTGATTTTAATAAGAAAGAATATCAACATTTTTAGTCAAATAAATAGTACACGCCTCTGTAAATTATGAAGCCTGAACAATTATTTTAACAATACTACCATTGCTTGAAACTCAGTCACTTCTTAGAATTTATTTTCAATACAGTGTATGAGTCTTCAAATTACAAAAAGAAAAATTGGTTTCCTTATGTTATTGCTCCTTCTTGGTTTTGATCAAAATTAGAGAACCCCAGGTATGATCATCACCCAAGTTCTAAATGAGTTTAGACTATTTCCTAAGTATATCCTTACAAGGTTGATATTTGCCACTAGAGAAAACAGGATGCTTAGAAGAATGCTACCAGAGGGTCAAGATGCAGTTCTTAAGAAAAGATTTTTTAAATGCTTTGCATAGAGGATAGAGTACAGCCTCTCCCTAAGACATTTTAAACAAGATAATGTTCACATGGATGTGTAAGTTCAAGTAGACTTGCTTTAAAAAAAAAAAGTATAACATATTATTGAGCATTACTGAACACATGTCAATAATAATGAGAAAAGAAGACATTACCTGGGGCTGCTGTCTTCAATAACCTACTGCTGGGTTGTATTTGCTCACTTCACTCTTCAGAGGAGCGGAAAGATTTCTCTAACATTTGGCTCTGCTGGAAACCCCTAGAAGAAGACTTTAAAAATCTATGAAGAGGAATAAAAACAATAATTAATAAACTGCAAAATCCAATCTGAGTATCTCTATTTTTTCTCCGCTCCCATTTACCACTACATGTTGTACACTGAGTGGGTTCTCCCAGTGTGCATTTGTCTTCACCATAAAAAAATAAATAAATAAGCAAAAAGCAAATCTTTATTTAGAAATCTGAATGCTAGCCAAAAATGAGAAACTCCTGCTGGGTAACAGAAAATAGAAAAGGATTCTTCCATCTTATAAGAGATGTCAAACAATTATATGCTTCTTTTAGGAGTGAAAAAAAGTGTGAAAGTAAATCCATATCCATGGGTCAACAGCATCATATTAAGATAATAATTATAGCATAATATAAAATAGCAAAGAAAGGAGCACAAAAAACTTTTTATAAACAATTTCAAAAAATGTACACATTCCCAAATATTTCTGAGTAACTTTGACCTCTCTAGATACTGACAATTCAAAGTTCAGGTTTTCACCATCCAACGGGTAAAGTCTACTTTGGTCTTAGACACACATCTCCTATCATCAGGCCTAACTGGCAAGATAATTTTCGTAACACAAATGTGTGGCTTAATGCCTACCTTACAACCAGAAAAACATGAGCTTGAAGAGAAGCTTGCAAGGAAATTATCCTACCTGGGAGAAACACAGAGAACAAAACGTAGAGGTGTGCAAGACAGCAGTAAGAACATCTAGAGGGACTAACCCTTAGCAGTTAGCCAGAAGCTAACACAGATACTAAACAAAACCACAAGAAGCCACTATTTGATATCACAATAAGTGGAAGCCAGAGAAAATGTCCAAGAGAGTACATTTTTTAAGGAAATAATAAATACTATACTTAAATTTAAAACATGGAAACAGGCTGCTCTGCCTATGGAGTAGCCATTCTTTTATTCCTTTACTTTCTTAATAAACTTGCCTTCACTTTACTCTATGGATTTGCCCTCAATTTTTTCTTGCGTAGGTGCAAGAAGCCTCTCTTAGGGTTCTAAAAAAATAAAAAATAAACATGGAAACGATTTAAATGCCAATAACTGAGGAAGTCAGTTTGTCACAAACTGTAAATTTGCCACAACCACATAATTTACTTAATCACAATTCTGTTGGCCATTAAAAACTTTTCATTCCATAATATGTATATATAAATATACTTCAAAACATCAAGCTGTACATAATACATACAATTTTATGTCAAATTTTTAAAGTAATTTTCAAATAAAAAAGAAAGATGTTATGAGTTACAATAAAATGGGAATATGTAGTTTATAATACAAAATGGAAAGAAAAAGCAGGGTACAATGTTGTAATTACATATGATCACAACTACTTATGCAAAAGAAAAAAACAAGATGCAATTTCTTCTGATATAGTTATAAATAATAGGTAAAATAGTTCCTATCTTTAGATGGGTTGAGGGGAGCAATTCAAGTCAGAGTCCTGTAAAACAAATATGTCTTTTTGAAATCTCTATATAGCCATGATTTCTCAAGCCTCAGAGGGTAAGCCACTCGTTCACATAATAATTTTTCTGCAATAGTCCAACATAATAAAAGATGGCCCTAGAAGTCTCTACAAAAGGTGTTGTGTATGTGTGTTTAACCTATGTGTGCATGTGTGTCAAAGGCTTAGAATGTACCTTTTCTTATAACAAATATTTCGTGAAAAGAAAAAAATGGGGGTGGGGGGACACAGTGTGACCTAAATCTTCAAAACTAGGCACAGGAGTAGCAGTGGCAAGGCATGAGAAGAGTGGAGTATGAAAAGTAAAGGATAACGTTTTGCATGCAAAAAACACATTCTTCATATTCAAATTTCCTCAATACCCTCAAATCAGCCTTCTTCAGTCTAATCAATTAATCATTTATTAACCACCTGGGAACTACCAGTATCACCTCATAACCAAATCTCTGGCCATTTAATCACAAGGGGTTTTACAAGTAACAGAATTCTCCTTCTTCCATATCCCACAGGAACAGTTTTATCATCATGTGCTGGAGAGATACAGGCTCTTTTACCTCCTCTTAAGAATTACAGATTGCTGCTAGATGCTTTTCAGGTGATTTCAAGCCTTTTCTCATCTTGCAATTTGTGAATTATGAAAGGGCATCCCTAATTCATGAGAAAAACTTCTCCCATCTCAATGTCCATTATCATATATCCTCCCCTTACACTCTACAATTTTAGGCACTCGCACACATATGCTTTTACTTAGGTAATAAGGCATTGCTGGGTATCAGTTAAGGGCTTTACTAAGAACCACTCTTATATTTTACCATCATGATCCCGCCAGCAGCAACGCTTCATGACTTCAAAGGAAGCCGAGTCCTTTGACAGTAATGCACAGAATGACATCGAAAGCAAGGTTAAATGGAATTCAAGTAAATTGAAAGAACTCTCTTTAAATTCACTGGTTCTTGATAATTCTCTTGGTTGTCATCTCATTTAAAAACAAAATATGTCTCCTGCCAAAAAGGGGGGAAGCTGGCAGTTAACAATTCAGTCACACTCAAATCTCTCCCCAGGCAAATGCTTTCCTTCTAACAAAACATTCTACCTCCACATAATAAAATCAAATTCAGGCTCACAGTCCTTCTGTGTAATAGCTATATCACATCCCTAATTTCAACAAAGGAACAAAATTTAAAGCTCATTTCCAGATGGCATAAATTCAGTGAATTTAGACCTCTATTATGTCAAGTTCAGAAATATGCTAATAGGCAGAGAGTACACAAAAGCACAGCAAAACCACCAAATGAACACTTTGTTGGGGTGGGGAGAGAGAATTAATATCCACATGATGGATTTCTCCATACACCAGAGAAACAAATGTGGGTGGGGTGCACATTTATACAAGAGGTGTGGATTATCCATAGCATTGTATTAATTGATCTGTAATATAATCAAACGCTTTCCTGGAGGATAATTAACCAACCATCCAACGAAGAGAGAAGTTTCAAACAATTCAATAAGTTTTCAAACACATGAAGCTGACTATGAGCTAATTATTGAATAATTTCATTCTCAAAAAGGATTGAACTGGGACAGGTAATACATTATATTCACATGTGGAAACTCCCATAGTAGAACAAAATATTCTACACAGGTCCACAAACTTCACTGATTCCATTAAGCACGCTAATAATAACTTAAAGTCTTAAAATGGATGGACCCATACTTATCACTTAAATGCAATCCCTGAGTTTTATAGAGGATAAAACTGAGGCACAGAGAGGATGAGTGACCTGTTCAAAACTAAGTTGTGGTAAAAGATGAAGACAGAGGTAGAAGCCATGTCTTCTAAGCCCCACAGTAATACTGTCTTCTCCATATCAAGCTCACAATTCCTCAACAGTGTATCCATTAAGTTGATTTTATTCCTCCTCTCAACAGCAAACCTTCTAAAGCTTTAGGAAAAGTCGAACCAAATGAAGCTTCAATCTTCAATTTCTATTCAATCAATCCCTGAGATTTCACATTAATTTCATGCAATTCTTTTTTACCCAAGAAACTGAGTGTAATTTGGATGACTTTGGGAGGGTCTCAACTACAAAACAAATTCGTGAATTGGAGCATACCACAAGGGAAGGAAAAGGAAGCAGGCAGAGACCACAAGCATCTTAGAAATACACCAAGAATACTGACTTATTAAAATGAATAATGAAGGTGAATGAAACCAAATTCTAGTATTAAAGTGATGTTTCCCAATGTGACAACTACTCATAAGGTGTTTTTTTTAAGTAGTTATTGTCCAAGGTTCTGTAGTTAAATAAATTTAGGGAAATGCCACATTCTAAATGTTCTTCTTGAATATTCACAAAACACAGTATGTATATTAAGGCTCTAAGAAGGCCTTGTAGAAAAGAAGTCTGCTTAGTTTTGTTTAGCCCAATATTGTTTGACATCTTTGGTTTGCACAGCTAGTATTGATAACCTCCAAGAAACATACTTCAGGAAGTATATACAGCATTCTTGGTGAAAAACCCAAGTCTGACACTCATTAAGCAGTATTTATAATGAGATGACCGCCTCTTCCAGACTCAGCTGTTAAAAATCAACCTGTGAGGCAAAGGAATCTTGTTTTACAACGAAAATCACCACCACCACTAGCATGTAATAAGTGCTAACAGCAAGGCATGTGCTACGTGTAGATTTTTTTTGAAATGAGGCTAGGCATGTCTTCAGCCACCAAGTTAGCTTTCCCAGAAATTGTATCTTTTCACAAATAAACAAAACATCTTGTATAAACGTTTTTTACACAAATAAACATATTATACTATTTCATACATTGGCAATGTTTCCAAATTGGTACCTAAAGAGAATTCACTGGTGTGGATTTTTATGATCGGACATTTTCGAGTGTACAGCTGTAACATAATGTATTGATTCAGTATCCCATTATGAACATTAGGTTGTTTCCAACCTTTAGCCATTATAAACACTACTACAATGAATACCTTTGTACATAATTTTCTCATGCATGTAATAAGTATGTACAGTATATGCAGAATACATTCATAGTGTGTATGAATGTTTGTATGTCTAGGACTGTGTTTTTGTATCTAGGATAAATTTCTAAAACTGAAATTCCTAGACAAAGCAATATGAAATTTTCATATTATAGATTTTGCCAATTGCCCACTAAATAGACTAATGTTTTGCACCTATACTCTCTACAGAATAGGTTATAAGACTTTGTAATCTTTGTCCATCTAACAGTGATAAATGGTACCTCGGTGTAGTTGTAATGTGCATATCTGTGATAATGGGTGAAGTTAAGCATCTTTCCATATGTTTAAAAGCCACTGTTATTTCCCTTCCTTTAGACTATTTGTAGCCTTAGTCCATTTTTCTTCTGGTTTTTGGACTTTTTCTTATGGATTTTAGGAGCTTTTTATTAAGAAAATTAGTCCCTTCATGATTTGAGAAGCAAATATTTTCCCCAATTTTCTTGTTCCTTGAAGTATGCAGAAGCTACTCAGGTTTTTTAAAAAATGTAATCAAATATATCAATCTCTTCTTTTACGGCTTCTCAGTTTTCTGTCTTACTTAGAAGGGCCGTATGTACATACTCCAAGATTATAAAATAACTTACCCATGTTATTCTACAATCTAGTTTATATTTTAATTTTGTTTATCATAGATTGATTTTTGGCTTAACATTTGAGATACTGCTGCAAATAGTACCTTTTCCGCCAGACAGCTACCTGGTTATCCCTCCGTTATGGAACTGAGCAACTTTATCCGACTAATTTGAAATACCACCTTTATTGTATGCTAAATATGGTATCTGGCAATACCAATGTTTCAATTATTGTAGACTTACTAAGCTCGATTTTATTCTCTTTTTCAGAATTGTCCTATTTGTGGTTGTTTACTTTTCCAAATGACCATAGAACCAGCTTGTTTAGAGCCCCCAAAAATCCTGTTGTTATTTTTACTGGAATTACATAAAAACACAGATTAATTCACAAAGAACTGGCACCTTCACATCCAAGAATATGATGGGACCTTTCCATTTTTTCGTATCTTTTTTTTTACACTTCAGGAGCATTTTTAAACGCCTTCACATACAGCATTCATATTATTTTCCTAAGTTTATTCTTAGGTATTTCATCCTTTTTATGCTAATGGCCTTTTTCCCCAATATATCTTCTAACTGGTTATTGTTAGCATATATGGAAGTTATGAATGCTGACACATTACTTGGGTATCCGGGCACATTTACAGATTATCATATTCTTCGTAATTAGTTTTTCATTTTATTCTCTTGGATATTTGAGTCACATATTCCCATTATTTGCAAACAACATTCATTTACCTCCTTTCTGATTTTCTTGATAACTTCATTTTTTTCTCTCATCCAGCAGCACTGGTTTATGATTCCAAATACCATTAACAATTAGTGAAAATAGTAAACATTCTGATTTTGGGTTCTGATGTTAATGGAAATGCTCTCAAATTTCCTATTTAGCCTCAGATGGTTTTAGGTTGAGATGAACATACTTTACTTTGCTAAGGGTATTTTCCTATTATATTTAAAGGGTTTTTATAAAATCAATAATAGGGCCAGGTACAATGGCTCACAACTGTAATCCCAGCACTTCTGGAGGCTGAAGTGAGAGGATTTCTTAAGGCCAGGAGTTCAAGAGCAGCCTGGGCAACATAGCAAGACTTCGTCTCGACAAAAAAAAATGAAATAAAAAAATTAGCCAGGCATGGTGGTGCACACCTGTAATCCCAGCTACTCAGGAGGCTGAGGTGGGAGCATTGCTTGAGCCCAGGAGTTTGAGGCCGCAGTGAGCCATGATCGTGCCACTGCGCTCCAGCCTGGGCAAAAAAAAAAAAAAAAAAAAAAATCGGCCGAGCACAGTGTCTCACGCCTGTAATCCCAGCACTTTGGGAGGCCGAGGCAGGTGAATCACGGGGTCAAAAGATTGAGACCATCCTGGCCAACATGGTGAAACCCCGTCTCTACTAAAAATACAAAAATTAGCCAGGTGCGATGGTGGGCACCTGTAGTCCCAGCTACTCAGGAGGCTAAGGCAGGAGAATTGCTTGAACACGGGAGGCAGAGGCTGCAGTGAGCCGAGACTAAGCCATTGCACTCCAGCCTGGCAACAAAAGGAGACTCTGTCTCAAAAAAAAAAAAAAAAAAAATCGATAATAGAGATTGAATTTTATCAAATGCCTTTTCTATAAAAAAAAAGATGACTTTTTTCTATTTATATTTAATAAGATGATGAACCCTTCTTGCATTCCCAAAATAAACCTCAATTGCTATAGTGTTTTATTCTTTTAATATGTACGAAGTACATGTTAAGCATGTTATTTCCTAAGCAGCCCCACAAACTGGGCGCTACTACCATCCTGCTCTGCCCCTCCCTCACTCTACTTCAGCCACTTCAGCCACAATGGCCTCTCCTCACTGCCCCTCTGACGCACCAAGCTTGTTCTCACCTCAGGAATGTGCAACACCTGCCAGACTTGCTGTTCCCTGGAGTCTCTATCCCCAGATATCCTCATATATCATCCTCCTCTTCATTTGTGTCTCTGCTTACATATGACCTATTTACAGAAGCCTTTCCTGTCTACCCCACATGAAAGAGAAATCACATTCCAATCTTGTCTCTACCCCAATGCTGTTTCATTTTGTCTGTAGCAATTGTCATCATCTCATATATATTCACATGTGGAAAATACACAAAATGTTTAACTTCTTTTAATTTACATTCCATTTCCCCATGAATTGAAGCTCCATGACAGCGGAGATTTTTCTCTGCTTTCCCTGTTGCTCACTTCCCAGCACCAAGAGCAGGCCTGGCACATGGGAAGTACTTACTATTTATTGAATGGATGAATGAACAAATGAATGAATGGATACTTATTTTACACATAAGAAAACTGAAGCTTACAGAAATTAAGTAACTAAAATCACACAGAAGCACAGCTGAGACTAAAACCTATGTCTAACTTTCAATTCCTGACCCTTAACCATTAAAACAAATGACAGGTGACTTTAGGCCACTGAAAATACTCATATAATCTTATGAATTCTAAAGGACAAGTTAATCACACCATTGATTGAAAGTCTGAGGAATATTGTACAGACAGCCCCTATACAAGGTAAGAAAAAGAATCAGAGGATGGCCTCCAAAGAATTCCTTGGACATTATGGGAATTACATTGTTAGCTTTCCTGCTGATACCCATAAGCCTCACAGCAAGCATCATGAAGCTGTGACCTTCATCTGCACATGCCCTTGTATACCCAAAAGATAAAACTGGATGCTTCAGGGCCAAATGGCCAATAAACACGTGTTTATTACTGGCATGGGCAGACACACATACTGAAAGTACCATTTCCCAGGGGACTAGCCATATTATGATCAGTACAGACACTAAAGATTTAGCTTTGAAAAAACTATTTGCTCTTCCAAAGCCGAAGAATCTTCTGTGATTTCAACAGGCAAGTTACAGTCAGGTATTCTTAATGTTCTTTTCCTCCTCTATCACTGGGATACTTTCTTTCCTTCATACAACGTCAAGCTAAAAACAAAATTTCACAAATCTCCATTTCTGACACTAAACAGTACAGTATCTTTTTTTTTTTTATACTTTAATCAAACCCTGTATTTTAGAACTGTGGGGCTGATCCAGCATTGCAATGTGTCACATTTAATTCCATCAATGTAAAGCATAATGAGCAAAGACTGAGGTAGTGAGGCATAACTAAATGTTTTGAACCTGTGAATTTCAAAAGCAAGGCCCATTCGTGTTATTTTCTAAATAGTAAATAAAATCATTTTCCAACATTTCACTATCAAATTACAGTAATTTTTCCACCAGTACACACTTGAGGAAAGCCACAAAAAGACTTTTCCAACAGTTCATTCTGTTATTGCTCATAACCTTCTAAATACTTCTCCTCACTGGCTTCTATTCAAAGATAAATGGAAAGCAGTAAAATTTATGGAAAATATATTTAACTGCTTAAAATACATCAACCAAAAAAAAGATTTTAGAGCTGTATTATGAGTTGTGAAATTGCACTGCCTTCACTTACCTTTCAGTTTCACTGGTAGGTAACAAAACTGACAGACTGGTCAAGTTCCAAAACATCCCCTATATAGAGCCTGACTCTTCCATCTCAAATTCTCACCTTGGTCAAGGCCAGAGTAAACACCTGTCCTTCACATTTTTACACAACATCACTTTGTATGCTACAAATATAAGCTTTCATACCAAGGAGGAAGCAAATTCCAGGACACTGGAAACATTTCTGCTCTCTTAAACCAGTCTGTTGATTGTTCCCTTGACTTTCTCAGCTGTCAGGATGGTGAAAGGAGGAAAACTGTAAAACTGTAAAGTATAACCTGATAAGTTTGCCCTTTAAGCTTTTCACACAGAGAGAGGTAAAATAAAACTCAAGTCTAAGGTTTAAAATTGAGCTATGAAAATTATATTCTAGCACCAGACAAAAATGTTGCAAGATTTTAATAAAATAAGATTATTAAAATCAATTTTTACATTTCATGGGCCAAGGAGAGACATCAAAGAATGTTTAAGTAACATTTTAAAGATACTATACTCTATAAAGTTAAGAAGAAAAATGACAATTGCACCAGTTCAGAAATGCCTTAGAGTAGGGAAATGAAGGAGCATTAACTATTAATAAAGCTAGAGTCTTAAAATAAATTTTAAAAAAAAGATTAGCACTGAGAAAAAATTCACCTTAATAAAACTCGGCTTAATACAGGAAAGTAGTTTATTCATCTTGCATAATAGTATTTCATTTTATTTAGTCCTTTCTCTAAGGATTCTAGAGATCTTTATGAACATTATCCAGCTAAGCCTTCATTTACCAGTATAAAAGGAAAAGGCACTGACTGCTATTACGTTTACAAACATGCAAGAGATAACAACAACGACAAAAAACAGAGACAAAATTTCAGGAAACTTCAAAGCAAAGAAGACAGTAAGGAGACCCTTTCCTGGCTTGGGTTTTTTGGAAGGGAGAAAGGTGAAATGTACAATAAAAACAAATATGTGAATATTAAGACTGGCTTAAGTAAGCAAGCAGATTTGGAGTTTATTGTGCAATGGTCTTGCCACAGACTTGCAGGAAAAATAAGCTTGGTATAAACCCAGTCTACATTTCAGCATTCAAAAATAGCTTTTTTATACCAAGTCCTAAATATGCTGCATGTTTTATAATCCCAACAAATACACTAACTTCAGGTGTCACCACTTACATTTCTGCCTTTTGACTGTTGGAAGGAAGATATGTTCAGAAGAACAGAGTGGCTGACAAAATTCTAACTTTCATATGAAATCCCTGACCGAGTAAACATTAAGACAATGAAGTAGTTGCTACAAAAAAAAAAAAACAAAAAAAAAAAAAAAACAAAAAAAAACAGCACGGCAAGAGGAAAAGATTCCACTATTTTCAAAGGCAGGCTCAAAGAGGAAAGTGTAGTAAACATCCTTGGCAATCACAGGGCACCTTGTAACATGTTTCTATTAATATTTGTTTACATGTTTTTATCCCCACAGGCGGCTGTGATCTCCTTGAAGGCAAGGACTTGGCTTTATAGCACCCAGCCTATCAGCCATCAGTCAAAAAAAATGGACCAAGTGTTGAGTCAATTAACTTTTCTTAAATTCTCTTGACCAGAAATACTCATAGTGTTTGTATTATGTGAATTTTATCTCACATTTTTTAAAGTACAAAAAAAAAATCATGGTCTGAATACACGTTAAAAGCCAGCTGACAGGAAAAGAGCTGTTTTAAGTTATTAGGGCAAAGCTATTTTGAAATCAGATCATAAGTCACCAGACTCTAATTTAATGGTAATATGTTTTTCAATAAACAATAAGCCCTGTAATCACATATGTATTTCTTAACCCTACATATGTCCAGTGTCCGTCCAGACAAAGGAGTATACAACTGCAAAACACCCATCAAGTTATGGCTTCTCACAATTCGCAGCTGCAAAAATGTGGAACCAACCCAAATGCCCATCGATCAATGAGAAGATAAAGAAACTGTGGTATATATGCCATGGAACACTACACAGCCATAAAAAGGAATGAATGAATGGCATTCGCAGCAATCTGGATGAGACTGGAGAATATTATTCTAAGTTAAGTAACCCAGGAATGGAAAAACAAACATTGTATGTTCTCAATCATAAGTAGGAGCTAAGCTATGATAATGCAAAGGCATAAGAATGACACAAGGGACTTTGGGGACTCAGGGGGAACGGGTGGGAAGAGGGTAAGGGATAAAAGACTACAAATTGGGTGCAGTATATACTGTTCAGGTGATGGGTGCACCAAAATCTCACAAATCACCACTAAAGAACTTACTCATGTAACCAAACACCACCTGATCCCCAATAACGTATGGAAATAAAATTTTAAAAAAAATCTCCCATGTGTTTACCATATTGTGAGCACTCATTTGGACTAACAAACATTTCTAAAAAGATCTTAGATTAAAAACTATGAAACATAGGCAACAAATAAAAATTAGAATATAAATTTTCTTTTAGAAGTTATGGCTTCTAGGTCTGCTGATTGGCATGCTGTTGAAATTATAATTTACCTTCCTTATTTAGATGTAAAGAGATTTCACAATACTAGGTTCCACCATAGGAAGAAGAGATTCAGAGTGCTGTTTTGGTGGTTTTTTCTTTTTTTTTTTTTTTTTTTTTTCCTTATTGGAAAAAATACGCTAAAGTTTAAAAAAAAAAAAAAAAGTAACAATTCCAAGAGAGATCCAGAGTTAAAAGGAACTTTGAGGAAATCTAGGGAACTGCTTTGCTTCAGGCTCCCTCCTATCCTATCTTGAATCTATTATGTTTCCAAGAAATGTAAAGACCACCACACAGGTTGGAGGACTGATTGTAAATGGCCCTGGAGTTCCTGAACCAAGCACTTGTCCCTCATCTATATGCATTCATTGATCCCCAGATACTAAGATTCCCCTCAGATTGAAACAACAAAGAATCTCATTCAACTAAAAATGTGATCTTTGGTATTGTGCTCCAATTTGGAAAGGTCAAGTCCACGCCAGCCAGCATTGTAGGCAATTAGCTAACATCACACCTACTGTCTCTGCCCTACAAATTAAAATCCTGGAGCAAAAATACAATAAGGCCACAGTCCAAAGAAAGGAAAATGAAAACTTCAGTAGAAGGATGCAAAGGGCAAAGATATTATTATTGATTACCCAGTCTAAACTCATAATACTGACATCAATGACTAGAAGAATACAGAGCTTTCACATGATCTGTCAGGTTTCACTAGCTAGACTGCAAGACGGCAGGGCAGAAACCCTCTTCTCTTTATCCTCATTGTATTATACAAACCCTAAAATTAATACCGATATTTTGTATGTCCCCAAGAAACTGTCTGAATGACATTAATATGTATATTCCTCATAAAAAGATGAAGTCATTTGTTCAGAGTTCACTGTCACAATCAAACCTCTAACTTGGCAGCAGAAAGAAAAACCACCCACACTCCACTAATACCTTTTTTACTGACCCAATAGCAGGGAACTGAAATAAACGACCAACATCTATTCAGTGACCCCACTGAAGTAAAAGAGGAATTCATGTCTGAACAAGAATATTTATAAGAAGTTTTCTAAGCACAAATATTCCTTTTGGAAAATGCTCTGGCCCCAAGCCTCAACAGAAACTCCTTTTCTATGACAGCCTGCCTTAACACACAGCATCTGTTTATTGACTAAATCATAGACATAACACATTTGCAAAGTAAAAATAAATTAAATATCTATACACACAGCTTTCTTTTCTACACTATTAGTCAAAAAGCACAAGTGTAATATGCTGAGGCACTAACCTCTGGCTTAAAGACAAATGGAATTACCATACTACTCTACCACACATTGTTTAAAAATGCAGAGCACAATTCTTGAGTTAATTTGTCACTTGGAAAAATCACTGTGCTTTTATGATGAGAATTCATTTATGAGAAGCTCTTAGCACAGTTTTCCCCTTAACCTTCTCAATTTATCTTACATTTGCTACTCTTCCACAGCAAACTTTTATGTGCAATTTTAAGGCTGTGTAATGTAAGTTACAAGGGCACTAGTCTTTGAAACTCAAAGAACAATCTAATGAAAATGAGGTGATGCCACCAGCTGGCAATGATTTGCCATCTCCTGACCTGACATCCTAAAATATATGATTGAACAGGATTTTGAAAGGTATCTGTGGAAGGCAAAAGAAGAGGGGTTTTATTTGACTGTGAAATGGGGAAATTATATCTATATCTAAGTTTTGTTTTAAAGAAAAATACGGAAAAGCAAAAAAGAAATCCACAATTTTAAAATTATCCATTTCCTTTAGAGACAATAATGATTTAATGTGCCAGTAAACAGTCTTTTAGACATAATGAACTTTTGAGAATTTTCTAGGCATCATTCAAGCATATTTGGAAGCAACCAGAACGTCAGTGTAGTGGGAGTGTCCAAAGCTTTTATGTGATGGGTAAACCTAGTTTTTAGTGATGTCATCACCTGTAAGCCTTAGTGTCATCACCTGTAAAAATAGGGCTAATATCCTCCTGCTCTATATGTCTCACAGTATCAAACTTTAAAAAGAAGCTATACCTGAAATTACTGGATAAGCTGGAAAGCACTATCCAAATGCATTACTATTGTTGATGGCAACAAGTATGCACTGTTCTCAAACACCAAAAACAGAAAAGCAAGATTGCACAAGTATAGAACCAGTCTTACTTGACTTAATGTATACAGTAATGCCTGAGTAGACAAGACAAGCTAAAATAGGATTGTGAAATTTAAACCAAAAGGTCTTCCAGTTCAAATGGCTGCAAATCTTGTGAACACTTCTTAAAACTATTATCCAAAAGCAACTAAAGCAATGGTAAATCAGCTTTTTTGAGGGAAGAGGGTGAAAGGCAATAGAGCCTTTTCAGAATCTCATGAAGACTACTGACCTTCCACTCACAAAAAGTATAACCACATATTCAAGCAAAGCTTATTTTTCTGCTATCGGGGTGGTTCTTGGGATCCCAGGCTAGGAATCCCTCACTGCAGGAAACTGAATAACTGCCTAGTGAATCATAAAGACACAGAGAACAGGAACAGGTTTATAATGATAACAAAGTACCCCAGATAAGATGATCATGATTACATAGGTGCTGCCCTTAGGAAACCCTCCATCAGACCTTCACAGTACACAGGCGGCTGAAAGGTCTATAATTCCCAAGTTACCTTAGCAGTATTCAGACAAATGAGGCCCTGGTAAGTTAAGCAGAAAATCACTTCCTTTGATAAATGACCAGGCTTCCAACTAAGGTAACATCTAAAACTTAGTGTACATACACATCCAGTGGCTACTTTAGAATGTCTACAGAAATGGGGCGTGGGGTGGCAATCTAATTGGAAGTCCAACCTGGGGTATTAGTTTTGAAGCTAAAGTTGCCTGACACTTCACGTAAGAGTGAAAAAAATACTGAGTTTCCATAGCAAAGCAAGAAGAATGCTAATAGAAAGGGGATGCAGGGTTAAGGCACCCCAGGCCAGCCTTTGGCATTGCCACTGGATTCACTGACACCAGTGGTTCTCAAACTGTAACATGCAACAGAATCACCCAAAAAGTTTATTAAATACAAATTGCTTGGGCTCCAGCCTCAAAGTTTCTGATTCAGGAGATCTAGTCACAAATTTGTATTCTTTTTTTTTTTTTTTTTTTTTCTTTTTTTGAGATGGAGTCTCGCTCTGTCACCTAGGCTGGAGTGCAGTGGCGCAATCTCGGCTCACTGAAAGCTCTGCCTCCTGGGTTCACGCCATTCTCCTGCCTCAGCTGCCGGAGTAGCTGGGACTACAGGTGCCTGCCACCACACCCAGCTAATTTTTTTGTATTTTTAGTAGAGACGGGGTTTCACTGCGTTAGCCAGGATGGTCTCAATCTCCTGACCTCGTGATCCGCCCGCCTCGGCCTCCCCAAGTGCTGGGATTACAGGCATGAGCCAACGTGCCCGGCTTTTTTTTTTTTTTAAGTTCCGGGATACATGTGCAGAACGTGAGGGTTTGTTACATAGGTATACATGTGCCATGGTGGTTTGCTGCACCTATCAACCCATCATCCTGGTTTTAAGCCCTGCATGCATTAGGTATTTGTCCTAATGCTCTCCCTCCCCTTGCCCTCCACCCCCTGACAGGTCCTGGTGTGTGTTGTTCCCCTCCCTGTGTCCATGTGTTCTCACTGTTCAACACCCACTTATAATTAAGAACACGTGGTGTTTGATTTTCTGTTCCTGTGTTAGTTTGCTGAGGATGATGGCTTCCAGCTTCATCCATGTCCCTGCAAAGGACATGATCTCATTCTTTTTTATGGTTGCATAGTATTCCATGGTGTATATGTACTACATTTTCTTTTCTTTATCCAGTCCATCACTGATGGGTGTTTGGGTTAGTTCCATGTCTTTGCTATTGTAAACAGTGCTGGAGTAAACGTATGTGTGCATGTATCTTTACAGTAGAGTGATTTATAATCCTTTGAGTATATACCCAGTAATGGGATTGCTGGGTCAAATGGTATTTCTGGTTCTAGATCCTTGAGGAATCACCACACTGTCTTCCACAATGGTTGAACTAATTTACATTCCCATCGACAGTGTAAAAGTGTTCCTATTTCTCCACAGCCTCACCAGCAACTGTTGTTTCTTGACTTTTTAATAATCACCATTCTGACTGGCATGAGATGTTATCTCACTGTGGTTTTGATTTGCATTTCTCTAACGATCAGTGATGTTGAGCTTTTTTCATATGCTTCTTGGCCACATAAATGTCTTCTTTTGAGAAGTGTCTGTTCATATCCTTTGCCCACTTTTTGACAGGGCTGTTTTTTCTTGTAAATTTATTTAAGTTCCTTTTAGATTCTGAATACTAGACCTTTGTCAGATGAGTAGACTGCAAAAATTTTCTCCCATTCTGTAGGTTGCCTGCTCACTCTGATGCCAGTTTCTTTTGCTTCGCAGAAGCTCTTTAGTTTAATTACATTCCATTTCTCAATTTTGGCTTTTGTTGCAATTGCTTTTGGTGTTTTCATCATGAAGTCTGCCCAGGCCTATGTCCTGAACGGTATTGCCTAGGTTTTCTTCTAGGGTTTTTATGGTTTTGGGTTTTACATTTAAGTCTTTAATCCATCTTGAGTTAATTTTTTTATAAGGTGTAAGGAAAGGGTCCAGTTTCAGTTTTCTGCATGTGGCTAGCCAGTTTTCCCAGCACCATTTATTAAGTAGGGGATCTTTTCCCCATTGCTTGTTTTAGTCAGGTTTGTCAAAGATCAGATTGTTGTAGATGTGTGGCATTATTTCTGAGGTCTCTGTTCTGTTCCATTGGTCTATATGTCTGTTTTGGTACCAGTACTGTGCTGTTTTGGTTACTGTAGCCTTGTAGTATACTTTGAGGTCAGGTAGTGTGATGCCTCCAGTTTTGTTCTTTTTGCTTAGGATTGTCTTGGCTATATGAGCTCATTTTTGGTTCCATATGAAATTTAAAGTAGTTTTTCTAATTCTGTGAAGAAAGTCAAGGGTAGTTTGATGGGAATAGCACTGAATCTATAAATTACTTTGGGCAGTATGGTCATTTTCATGATATTGATTCTTCCTATCCATGAGCATGGAACGTTTTTCCATTTGTTTGTGTCCTCTCTGATTTCCTTGAGCAGTGGTTTGTAGTTCTCCTTGAAGAGTTCCTTCACGTCCCTTGTAAGTTGTATTCCTAGCTATTTTATTCTCTTTGTAGCAATTGTGAATGGGAGTTCACTCATGATTTGGCTCTCTGCTTGTCTATTGTTGGTGTCTACAAATGCTTGTGATTTTTGCATAATGATTTTGTATCCTGAAACTCTGCTGAAGTTGCTTACCAGCTTAAGGAGTTTTTGGGCTGAGACGATGGGGTCTTCTAAATATAGAATCATGTCATCTGCAAACAGACAATTTGACTTCCTCTCTTTCTATATGAATACCCTTTATTTCTATGTTGAATAGGAGTGGTGAGAGAGGCCATCCTTGTCTTGTGCCAGTTTTCAAAGGGAATGCTTCCAGCTTTTGCCCATTCAGTATAATATTGGATGGGTTTGTCATAGATAGCTCTTATTATTTTGAGATATGTTCCATCAATACCTAGTTTATTGAGAGTTTTTAACATGAAGGGATGTTGAATTTTATCAAAGGCCTTTTCTGCATCTACTGTGATAATCACGTGGTTTTCGTCGTTGGTTCTGTTTATGTGTGGGTTACTTTTATTGGTTTGTGTTTGTTGAACCAGCTTTGCATCCCAAGGATGAAGCCTACTTGATCGTGGTGGACAAGCTTTTTGACGTGCTGCTGGATTTGGTTTGCTAGTATTTTATTGAGGATTTTCGCATGGATATTGATCAGTGATATTAGTCTGAAGTTTTTTGTTGCTGTTGTGTCTCTGCCAGGTTTTGGTATCAGGATGATGCTGGCCTCATAAAATGAGTTAGGGAAGAGTCCCTCCTTTTTCAATTGTTTGGAATAGTTTCAGAAGGATTGGTATCAGCTCCTCTTTGTACCTCTGGTAGAATTCAGCTACAAAACTGTCTGATCCTGGGCTTTTTTTGGTTGGTAGGCTATTAATTACTGCCTCAATTTCAGAATTTGTTACTGGTCTCTTCAGGGATTCGATCTCGCTGGTTTAGTCTTGGGAGGGTGTATGTGTTCAGGAATTTATCCATTTCTTCTAGATTTTCTAGTTTATTTGCGTAGAGGTGTTTATAGTATTCTCTGATGGTAGTTTTTGTTTTTGTTTTTCTTTTAAAGAGACAGGGCCTCACTTTGTCACCCAGGCTGCAGTGCAATGGTGCGATCACAGCTCATTGCAGCCTCGGACTTCTAGGCTCAAGGGATCCTGTCTAGTAGCTGAGACTACAGGTGTGCACCACCATGCCTGGCTAATTTTTAAAACATTTTGTAGAGGCAGAGTCTCACTATGTTGCCCAGAGTGGTCTCAAATTCCTGGCCTCAAATGATCCTCACCTCAGCCTCCCAAAGTGCTGGGATTACAGCCCTGAGCCATGGCACCCAACCCCCAAGAATTTGTATTCTAACAAGTTTTGGAAGATGCCTATGCTGCTAGTCAGGGGACCACACTTTGACAATCACTGATCTATACAATTAGAGCCTATCTCATCTAGCACATTCCAATCTCTTAAGTGCTATCCAGATGCCATACTCATCATCAAATAAAAAAGTGAGTACCACTCTGTCACTCAGGTCAGCCTCTCACCTGTGGTACCTACAGTGTATGCTGGTTGGGCTGAACATTCAAGATACACAATAAGCTTCCTGATGACTGGTGAGTGTCTGTAGGTAATACACACTACAGACAAATGCAGAGGAAGAACTTGGAGCAGTTTTGTTTTAAAATTTTACCCTCAGGAAGCAATATACAAGCAAACTGGTGCTAAATGGTGCTAGAAGGATTTACTTAATATAGTAGTCCTTCCATTACTCCAGAACTATGGTCTTCAAAGTGAGGTCCACAGAGCCCCCAGATACCTTGAAGGTTGGGTTGGGTGAAGAGTGGAGAAATGATGGAGGCGTTTGGCCTTTCATCTGTGTTCCTCTCTAAACCAGGAGTTCAGCTTTCCCTGACTTACATATTGAGATAAATTATATTTTTAATGGTTTTACTATCCCTTTAGAGGGAATAAAAGGCTTAAAAACCACCAGATTTGATTACCTCTAGGAGTCTCTCCATTTCTGTGATTCTATTATAATACAACAATCACTGGCTAAATGACACATTACAGAAATAAAAATATTGCTGGGCATGGTGGTGTGTACTTATAGCCCAAGCTACTTGGAAAGGTGAGGCAGGAGGACTGCTTGAGCCCAGGAGTGGGAGTTCAAGTCCAGCCTGGGCAACACTGTGAGACCCCATTTCTTGAAAAAAGGGTAAAAAATAAGTAAATAAACAATAAAAATATCAAACTGGCTAAGGAGGCTGACAGAAGGCTATATCAGAATGAGAGGTTAGGAGTCAGATCATATTCATCTCTGGTAGGAAGATCTGGATGTCATATATAGGAGCTTCCAAATTCACCAAGGGCAGTAACCAAACCTCTCTAAATGGAACGTAAAAAATAGAAAAACTCAGTGGTAATTATCTTTATTTAATCTTGCCTGGTCTTTCAGACACCTTGCAGAAACCAGGGTATTTTCAGTCAGTGTCATGGTGATACTGTGAGACACAGAACAAAATGCCACATGGTCGGTATTGTCATCAGACAAGGCCACCTACCAAACAGTTAAAACTTTTCTTTGTGACACATAATTGGAAGCTACTGGGCAAGTTGTGCATAAAATACTAGGATCATTACTGTAGAGCACAACTGGACCACATTTAAAAGGAAAGAACAGAAGGCTGGAGGCATATGTTTTACGAGCAGCTTTAATTTATGTCACCCATAATTCTAGAGTTCAAAACCATCTGCAAGGGGCAAAGGAGGAAGTGTAATCTTCTAATTGGAAGGTCATCCATTCCTGGAATGCCAAAACTGTCTGTGATGATCAAGGTGCCCTGTCATGACACAGAAGATATGGATTCAGTATAAAACAGAAAGGATAATAAGAACCTCTTCAAAGCCACTGGCATCTCCGACATACCATCATTCTACTTTCAACCATCCCTCCCCAATGCCACCTTCTTTGGCTAGGCCATCACCAGAGGTAGGAAGAAAAGATGGTCTCAACAAGTCTATGACTTGCGATCCAGTTCCAACAGATGGCCTAAATCACTCAGCAAAACCCATCTCTTCTAAACCAAAACAGCCAGAATGTGCCCATGCTCTAGGTACCATGGCAGGGTGTTAAGTATTCATTATTTCATTCAACAAAAATATTTTCTGAGTTGCTTTGGCAATGATGAATAACACACAGTCCCAAATCTCAAGGAGCTCACAGGAGCTCTAAAAGACCTACCCTCAACCGGCCAACACTGTGAAGTCATACCTAATAATGCAGGGAACTGGATTAGAATCTAAAGTCAAACCAAGGCAGCAATTACAAATAGTAAAACTACCCTTGAAAACTCCATGTAATTCCACATAAAATACAATACTAAGCCATCTCTCAGTAAGTCCACAATGAGCCATCCAGAAAAGACTATTGTCTCTTCAGGTAAACATCAGAGAAAGTAACCGGCTTGCATTTTATGGGCCATGCTGTTCAGACCAAAATGCTCTCACTCTGAGAGGAAATTAAATCTCCCCTATAAACAGCAGGCTCACAACTCCCATCTTATGCTCACTCCAGGACTATGCTCATCATATTTCAATTGCTATTTCCTGCCTTTCTTTCTTCTTTTGGCCAGGTGCATTAGTTGAATTCCCATGAGTGAAATATGCATATATGACTCCACTGTAATATCATCATCTTAATATTTCCTCAAAGGCATGCCAAAAATTCCACCATTTCTTTGAGTTATGTAACATACTATGAATCCTTCTTTTGAATGTAAATATATAACACAGAAAGGGTTATAAATTAACCCTACACAAGAGAATGAATGATTTTACCAATTAGCTCCAGTTATCTGAAGAATCTAGTGAAACTATCTGAAGAAACTGTTCAGACAGTGAACAGGTAAGTATTGGCATGTAGAAAGAAAGCCAAGAAGGATACAGAACATGAAGTACACCCCCAGCACACTGGGTCCTGTCAGGGAACAATGTGAACCCACGGTGCATCTCAGGAAGAGGCTTAGAGGGAGCAAAATAAGGACCTTAATGATACATATTAGAATATGGTCAGTCTTACCCTCAAAATACATTTATTTTACTTTATTTTTTAGAGACAGGATCTCAGTCTGTTGCCCAGGCTGGAGTACAGTGGTATGATCACAGCTCATGGCAACCTCAACTTCTCAGCTCAAGGGGTCCTACCAACTCAGCTTCCCAAGTAGCTGGGACTATAGGCATGCACCACCATGCATGGCTAATTTTTTAATATTCTGTAGGGACAGAGTCTCCCTTGTTGCCCAGACTGGTCTCGAACTTCTGGCCTTAAACAATCCTCCTGCCTCAGCCTCCAAAAGTGTGGGATTACAGGTGTAAGCCACTGTGCCTGACCTACCCTCAATATATTACAGAGTCGATCCCATGCCCAAAGTCCTTCAGGTCAGGGATAATTCAAGAAAAAGACATGAGCCTGTTAGGTTACCCTGATCTGACTCAATTAGGTTATCCAATCACTTACACAGTCCCAACTGCTACAGTCTTCCACTTCCTTCAATGTCACACATAACTGCTGTGGCTCCACATTTCCCTGGAGGCTAATATAGCCCCTACATTCTTTTCCATTTTTAAAATTTTAAAATTTTATTTTTAATTGGCATATGATAATTATACATATCCATGGGGTGCCTAGCGATGTTTTGATACATATAATGTATAGTGATCAGATCAGTGTAATTAGCATATCCATCGTCTCAAACATTTATCATTTCTTTGTGTTGGGAACATTCAATATCCACCTTCTACCTATTTGAAACTATATTTTATTATTAACTATAATCATCCTACCATGGTATTGTCACGAGAATGAGTGCCATGCCCACCATACCTCACCTCACACTTAGGTAGGCAGCATCAACAAAATAAGCCTGACCATTTGCCAGGAAACCTGGCCCTCTCCTATCCCCAGAGATGCATGTATGTATTATTTCATCCAACAAGTTTTCTCAAAAAACATCCTGCTTCTTCCTGAACATCTCTTCACCTCCCTTTTTTTCAGTCCTCTTTCCTTTATATGGCAGAACATAGGTTCTGCTGGCTTTGCTCATGAGGAGGCTGCACACTTAACCCTTGTTTGTTCTCCATCATGCTATCATTATTTTCAGCTAGCTGGGCACACTTTCCTATTTGTCCTCTCCAGATTCCACCTTATCTTCATCTGGTTTTCTTCAACCTTCCAATTATCTCATGCTTAGCCTCTAGTTCCCTAGAAAAATAGATGGCATACTTAAATGCAAAAAGGCACAAAAGAAAATAATTTATACCAGTCAAATAAACTTCATATCCATTGCCATACAACTACACAATTTAAGCCCTATTCCATTTTCCTAAACACAAATGCTTCAGAAATCCTCCACTCTTCCACAACAGCCTTAAAATCCTTCATCTCTTCATTTCCTTCCTTCAGTGAATTCCTAATCTGCTCAGAACTCTTACCTGACCTCAGTCCATACTTATCACGATCTTAAATTCTTCAGCTGATTTTGGAAATGAAAAATTTTAAGCAGGCAATTAAAAAAGACTAGTAAATCTGTTCTTGACAGGACTAGACTTAACTCTAATGAGACAAAGTGACAACTACGTGGCCTGCTGCCAAGGTATCAGGAGCAGTTTAAGAATTAGACTCAAAATAGCCGATACAATCTGAAAGACAGAGTGACCCTCTCTATACACTTAATCTTTGCTTGGTTTGCACTGTGTGCAAGATATGAAACTTAAAATATTAAGACAACAGTTAAGGAAGAGACCATCAAATTAGGACTCAGGAAAAGGTGGTGGTGGCGGTAGGTACAACAGCAGAAACCCACTAACTAGATGTGAGTAGCTATTTTTATCTGCAGGGTATATGAAATATGTAATACATAGTTTTCCCAAATGTTGTGCTCTGAAACACTTCATTCATTTTTTTGTCCAGCCATGGGAAATAAAATGGTCACTTATTTGCTAAAATGTTTACCTCTCTCACACAAATTTAAACCTAATAACAGGAAGACCTTTAACACAGGGCCTCTAAAAGCTAATTTAAATGTAGAACATATTAAAAATTTACCCACATTTTAAATAAACAATATGTTGGTATTCACATTATCATAATAATGTATCCTCAAATATCAAAAAGAAGTGTCATTTTTCAATAGGTAGCCACAAATTCAAAAATAAATGTTTTCCTACATTGGGAGAAAATTAAACTCTTAAAAACATAAACAATCATAAGCATTCAAAATAGCAATCTAAAGATTCCCTTTATTTCATTTGTCCATAAAATTAAGAGCATCTGTCATATGATAAAAAATATATATACAAAAAGCTGAATTCCAAATGTATGCAAAAGGTCTTTCTCATTCTTGCTCTCTCTCCATCAACCTTAATAAATAGTGGTTGTTCTTGGTAGCTCTACAACAAGGGTATTAACACTTAAAGCCATTCTAGCTTCAGCCACTGTTCTGGTTTCTTGCTTCTGTCGCAAACCAACACTGAAGATAAATAACAAAGATTAATGCAGTACTACCTTGAAGAAGCAATTAAAAAGAGGCTGAAAAGCAGCAACCAAACCCCAAACCATTTGGTCTTCCACAATAGGAAGCTGAAGATAATCTCGTTTGCTAAACATAAATCACTTGAGATCTGGCCAAATTCTTAAATGATATTACAGATGGAAACGCTGCAAAGTCAGGAGCTGCTTACATAAGTATTTACTTCCAACTTTGAAAACAAACTAGACCAGTTTTTCTTGTTCCTTTTAGGAAAGTGATCATTTTAAACCAATGAAACAGTTAACAGAAGGGATTCCCTAGACCCACTCTTGCTGGACTTTTGGTCCCACCCGGACTCACTTTGAGACGTATTAGGTTTCTTGTAACTAAATTTGCTTCCTTCTCCTTCAGTATCTATTTAAAAGTCTTTAGGCAGCAGAAAGTAAACTCCATCAATCAATCTTACCTTCTTATATATTTTTGTAGTATATTCACTTTTTTTCAGGAACAAAAGTCAAGATATACCCCTGTAATACTTTTTGTGCACGTGTGTGTATATATATATACTTTAAAAAAAAATTCTCTTTAGGGCTCTGTGAGGTTTACCCAAGCAGCCCTCTCACAGAGGCCGCTGTGTTTCCCAGGGTTTACGTTCACATGCAGCTGGTTATACGAACAGATTGGCTTTACTTTTCATTTCCTTGTGTTAAAGTCACTTAGAGAAGGTTTGAGAACTACAAGGTATAACAAGTCACTTGTTCGTCTAAAGGTGCTATGTTAACAGCAAATATTTTGGTGGTGCTGGTTGGTTCAACAACCAAAAGTTTGTGAGGATACTTTCTCTATGACCCTTTTTCTGCTAAATATTACAGGAAATGCCAGTGATCCTGATAGAGATCCACTATGCCCAAGAAAAGCGACTCTGTGGTGTGTGAGTAGGAGCCGACTAAGATAAGCCAAACAAAAGACAGTCCCTTGCGCCCAGACTAAAACCTCATTCAGTTTTAAAGTGTACTGCAACAAGAAGCCCTGGATTAAATGTCAACCCCATACATTTTAGTTATTTATTCTACAGTTCTAGATATTCCCACATACACAGTTAAGGACAGCCAGGGTACAAAATATTCCAGTAGACCTTACTCAAATCTGCCAAAACCTACATTAAAAGCTCCTACTAAACTTCCATTTAGTCTGATTTTCCCCTCCTATATGCTGCACAGACACCCCCACCCCCAAACCCACACACATCTTCTGCACCTCACAGGAACTATTACTTTCTTTACCCTCTACCAAAGAAATCACTTCCCAAAGTACCTGGTGAAGACTTTTCTAGAGCCTGTTCACACCACAGCAGACCTGGCTAGGCTGTTTCCTCCTCCTTATAGGACCAAGAACACTGCCCCTTTTTCCAGGCCTGGCTTCTTCCCCCAAGGCCACTAAACTGGTTGGTGCCAACACTCTGAGTAGCTTAACCACTGACTATTTTCTTCCAAGTGCAATTCAAAGTTCTGTGGCCTAAAAGCAAAACACATCACAGAGCTCATGATTCTGAGTTAGACAAACCTGGCTTTCACTCTGCTACTTATGATCTCTGTGACATGGGCAAAGAACCTCTCTAAGCCTCAGTTTCATCTCTAAGGTGGGGATAATAATAACATTTACCTTTACTGTGAAGACAGAATAAGATAGCACATGTGCCTGGCACATAGTAAGTGCTCAATAAATGTTAGCTATTTTTACAATCATTATCATTACATGACTACTCTACTACCATTATTACTACAGCGACCATAAACCGGTAGGCTTCAAGCCAAATCTGGATTTCCTGTTTGGCCATCAAAATATATTTCTGTTTTTGTTTTATTTTAATTACCTTTGGAGACAGAAGTATTTTCCAGTCTGTCATAGTTCTTACCATTCCTCCCTAGAAACTTATATTCATATTATACTACCTGCCTGGCCTCTGAGTTTGTGATCCCCACCCCTCCAAAAAAGGTCTCAGAGATACCTAAAAAGGGGGCGGAAGGGGAGTTAAATCAAAGACATTATAGAACTAGGGCAGCCAGACAGTATACTAAAAAACACCTTTTTAAAAAACACAGAAAGGAGCCACTAATTTCCAAAAAGGTTAAGATTTCTCAATCAGTCAAAAGACATATATGTGACAGGTGGAGGGAAAAGGAATAAACTCTACTTTGCAGTTTTACAGTCAGTAATAAGTTCTGGAACATGGAGAATTTGTGAGGTTCTTCTAAAACACAAAACCCCTCTCTCCCTTTCCTGGTAGGGCACAAAACGGATAGACCAAATAGAATAATTTCAGATTCAGAAAGCACACTTCCAGGGCCAGGGCTCTTCCCTACATGCAGAAGGCCACTGTTCAGGCAATTTCCTGTTCCAAATGCACCTGTCAGTGGTCAAGGGCTTAAATTCACCTAATAGCTTCACATATATCAGAAACTTTAAGTTGTCCGACATTTCATATTTTTCTATTCTTACTTAGCCCACACACGTTTTCCATTAATGATAAAAGGACATAACTAATAATTCAGAAACACATACCTTCTTAACATACATCATTTATGGGGAAAAAAACTGTTAAAATTACCAAAAAAGCCCCACTGTAAGACCATAAAGATATTTACCTATTACAGAGATTCATTGATATGAGAAAACTAAACAACTATAACTCTCTAATTTATTAGAAAATTTCCTTCTGTCATTCCCAGAAGTCTATCCATTGAAAAGATCCTCTTTAAAATAATGTCATTAGCTTTCAAATACTCTAAAATAATCACAATACTGTAAAATAAAAACAAATAGGTTTTTTTCAAGCTATACAAAAATTTTTCGAAATAACTGCAAAGTAAAAGGTAGACAGGGCCAAAATTATTGTCACAATAACCAATACAACAATCTCATATGAATCCAACTCATTATTTTTATGGAATCTGTTTACCCTCTGCTCTGGGAATCCAATGTAAATGCAATCAAAATCATTTACATTGAAAAAAAAATTAAGGGCATAACAATAGTTATTTCTAAGTGGCCAGATTATAGATGATTTATTTT
Source organism: Gorilla gorilla gorilla (assembly GCF_029281585.2). Classification (NCBI taxonomy): domain Eukaryota; kingdom Metazoa; phylum Chordata; class Mammalia; order Primates; family Hominidae; genus Gorilla; species Gorilla gorilla. The sequence goes on along the minus strand of NC_073227.2, from coordinate 172,489,415 downwards.
TCTTTTGTGTGTTATGTGTATGTTTTCTAAGTCTTCTGCTCTATAAAAGTTACACTTTCATTATGAGATTTTAAATGTTTATATATTTTAACAATACTGTATGTAACCATGATTGGTAGATCAGGGTACATTTCCAAAGTGCCCTTAAGAAGTCCCATAAGGAGTCAGAAGTAAATGTGCAGAAAGTAGCTCTCTACTTGGTTTTCCTCATTTGCTTTCCCTTCATTTCATCTTCCGAGAGGTTTAATGCCCAACTCTCCTCACTTGAGTTCCACAGCACTCCAGCTCTGTACCACACAATGAAATCCTTAGTCCTTTCCACCACCAGCTGGCCCTGTCTTTTACTTTGCATTTATTTTGAAAAAATTTTGTAAACCTTGAAAAAAGCCCATTTGTTTTCATTTTAGAGTACTGAAAGCTGATGTTATTTTAAAAAGAACCTTTTCAATGGATAGACTTTTGGGAATGACAGAAGGTGATGGAGATTTTCTAATAAATTAGAGAGTTATGGTTGTTTAATTTTATCATGTCAATAAATCTCTGTAATAGATAAATATCTTTACAGTCCTACAGTGGGTTTTTTTTGGTGCCTTAACGGCTTTTTTTTCCATAGATGATGTATGTTAAGAAGGTATGTGTTTCTGAATTATCAGTTATGTCCTTTTATCACTAATGGAAAACCTGTGTGGGCAAAGTTAGAACAGGAAAATATTAAATTTTTCTATTCTGTTCTCTAGTGCTCAGTGCTTCCATCTAATATTCCAGACTGCTTTCAACAGGAACTGTGTTTTATATGCTTTATATACTTCAACAGAGCTTAATGTAGCTCTCAACAAACAGCAGACTCCTGGTATCTATTTGTTAAACATAAACAAAACAACTAATCAATCAATTAATTAACAGTAAAGTAAACCCAGCTCTCTGCCTCTTTGCCTTTAGAAGCAGTGCTGTATTCTGTGTAATAACAAAGACTGAAATGTGGTCCCACTGACCAAGATCAGGACCACTGATGGAAGGCTTTCAGAAAATACCCACAGCACTGAAGGAAGAAGCGGCATCTTCCTGAACCGGCTCTGAACTTCCAAAATATGAGGAAAAGACATGGGGGCGGGCACACCTCAAGAAAGTAATGAAATTGACTCCTAGTCCTTCCATGGCTCCTTTGGAAAGGCACGTAGTGCTAGCTCTAGACTCCTAATCCAGCCTCACTATTACAAAGAGAATTAAACCAGCAAACAGTAGGAGGCAGGAGTAGCTGATCCCTGCTGAGGGATGACCTGCCCTCCTTTAATGACAGCAGTGGTCATCTCAGTTTACAAAGCCTATAAAGCACTGGCAAGGTTTTTAGAGTTCTTACACAAGATGCTATTATTACAGTGACACTGAAGACTGGCTAACAATAGAGGAAACATCCTTATATTCTTTGGCTTTGATAGCTTTAATTATATTTTCTGTGAATTCTCAAACCAGTAAGTGTACAAACTGCATGAAGAAAAATATAAGTTGTGTGTGTAAAATTAATTTTACTAAGCCTCATGATGCTACTGTTGGTCCTTAACGTTGTGAACTTGTAATTGTTAAACTAAGCAGCTTCAGAGTCAAATCATCATCTATACAAATCAGAGTTCAGAATGGCAAAATGTGGGGAAGGGTTTCTGGATTTGCCCTCCCAATAAGATCTGGTATCTCTGTTCCAAACCACAGTGAAGAATGATTTTTGTTTTGCCAGCGTAAGCCACCAAGAATTGCAACTGGGGTATGGGGAAATCCACATAAGGGGCCAAGGAAAATTAACATTAAGCCACATAATCTTTTCCATTTTCACACACAAGCTAAAAGTTAAGGAACGTATTTATAAATATTCCTACCTCAACTTCTTTGACGCTAACGTTCCAGGAAGTTATAACGAAACATTCATAGTCAAACCTTGAGTTCTCATGATTTCAAAAATGTCCTTCAACACCCAAGTGTATCACCTGGAAAAAAAAAAAAAAAAAAAGTCCTTCAGAAAAACACCTGTGCATCTCCCAGACCTTTTGTGTTTTATTATAATCTCTGCTTCGGATTTCTAAGGCCTAATTTGCCTCAACCTTGCTCTGTTTTCTTCATTGGACTGGAAGTTTTAGGGACATGCGTGTTTTAAACAAACACAGCTATAAACACTTAGGAATATAAAAATTTTACATTGAGGAAAAAAAGTAACAAACTTACTAGCCTCTTTAGTTCTGCAAAAGAGCTATTTCAGAGTCTCTGTAGTGGAAAATGCCTGCATTTTGGCATAGCTTGTTCTGTGTCATACAAGCAGACCCAAAGTTACCTATAGGAACAGTCTTTGGCCCAAACAGGGAGGAAAAGAAATGGCTGCCTGTCTTTCACACCAATAACTCCAATGGCTCCTGATGTGCCTCCAATGTGATATGCCTAAATCAATAGGTATATGAATGCCATATCACAACCCTTTAAGAATCAACTCTCTGTCTTAATCCAGTGATAATTAAAAACCCATATTTTAACACCACTTTTCCATAATAAAATCAAAAGGACACTGTATTATACCTGAAAGCTGTGATGCCCAGTAATATCACTTCTAGGAAATGTATATTATGTACATTCCTATGGGAAAAAATTATGTAAAAAATGTTTATTCATCACAGCATTACCTGTAATAACGAATATTTGGTTTTTAAAAAGTGTCCCATAAGGAAGTGGCTAAATATATTATTATATATTCATAGGATGAAATACTATGAAAAATTATAAATCATGCTTTTTGGTGTTTTTGTTTTGTTTTGTTTTTGTTTTTGAGATGGAGTTTCGCTCTTGCTGCCCTGGCTAGAGTGCAATGGTGCTATCTCGGCTCACCGCAACCTCCGCCTCCCAGTTCAAAAACCGCAACCTCTGCCTCCCAGTTCAAGTGATTCTCCAGCCTCAGCCTCCCCAGTAGCTGGGATTACAGGTATGCGCCACCACACATTTGTATTTTTAGTAGAGACGGGGTTTCTCCATGTTGGTCGAGCTGGTCTCGAACTCCCGACCTCAGGTGATCCGAAATCAGGTTTTTAAAATAAGAATAATATCAACTCAGCATTTATAATATCTCATGCCTGTTCTGAATACTTTACACGCATTAATAAGTTTGTTGCATGTGTTACATGAATTTAATGCATACAATAAACTTGTACGGTGAGTATATTATCATTATCTCCATTATTATCCCTATTGTAGATGACAAAATAAGGCACTGAGAGGTTAAATGACTTGTCCAAGATTGCATAGCTAAGTGGCAAAGCTTGTAGAATATTTAATGGTATGGAAAAATGCTTATATCATAATAGCAAATGAAAAATTAAAACTATGGGCCAGGTGCAGTGGCTCATGCCTGTAATCCCAGCATTTTGGGAGGCCAAGGCGGGCAGATCACTTGAGGTCAGGAGATTGAGATCAGCCTGGCCAACATGGTGAAACGCTGTCTCTACTAAAAATAAAAATTAGCCAGGCATGGTGGAAGGCGCCTGTAATCCAGCTACTCAGGAGGCTGAGACAAGAGAATCGCTTGAACCCAGGAGGTGGAGGTTGCAGTGAGCCGAGATCACACCACTGTACTCCAGTCTGGGCAACAGAGCAAGACTCCATCTCAAAAAAAAAAAAAATTATGTCCAGTATAGGCCTAATTTTATAAAATATCAATGTATGTTTGTGTGTGTGTGTGTGTGTGTGTGTGTGTATATATATATATGTTTCAATGTCTGCAGACATAGGAAAAGGTAAATATTAGAAATAAATATGCCAAAATTTAATGGTGGCTATCTCTAGATGATGGCATTACAGTGTTTAATATATACTTTCTCTATATCCAAGATGTTCTAGAATATAAATGTATCTTTTTTTTTTTTTGAGACAGAGTCTCATTCCGTCACCCAGGCTGGAGTACAGTGGCACCAATCTCTGCTCACTGCAACCTCTGCCTACTGGGTTCAAGCAATTCTCATGCCTCATTTTCCCAAGTAGCTGGGACTACAGGCATGAGCCACCATACTCAGCTAGTTTATATATACATCTATATACATATATAGACAGATACAGATATGGATATTTATTTATTTATTTTAGTAGAGACAGGGTTTCACCATCTTGGCCAGGCTGCTCTCATACTTTTGGCCTCAACTGATCCACCCACCTGAGCCTCCCAAAGTGCTGGAATTACAGGTGTGAACCACCACGCCAGCCTGATGTATCACTTTTATAACCAGAAAAATTTACATTTAAAAAACTAAATGCTTAATTAAACTCTGGAGGTAAAGTGTTCATATCTCCTTTCACTAAGGTGTCCATATTTTCCAAGCACAGACATTTTTATCTGCCAGAATACAGAGCACTAAAAACCAGAGCATTTTTCAAATGAGCATTGACAGAAGGTAACATCTTCAAGTTTTACGTTTGATAAAATCTCCTTTGAGAACCATGTTAATGAGTCTAATCTACTGATTTTCAGAAAGCTTACTAATAACAGAATCCTTGTTGAGGTTTAACTTGAAAAATACATCTAATTGCAGCCAGGCGTGGTGGCTCACGCCTGCAATTCTAACACTTTGGGAGGCCAAGGCAAGAGGATCGCTTGAGCTCCAGAGTTTAAGACCAACCTAGGCAGCGTAAGGAGACCATATCTCTACAAAAAAATTTTAAAAATCAGCTGAGCATGGTGGTGCGTGTGTGGTCCCAGCTACTTGGAAGGCTGAGGTGGGAAGATCTCTTGGGCCCAGGAGGTCAAGGCTGTAATGAGCCGTGAGAGTGCCATGGCACTTCAGCCTGGGCAACAGATAGAGCAAAACCCTGTTTCAAAAAAAAAGAAAGAAAGAAAAAGAAAAAAGAAAAACACACGCAACTGAAAAAAAGCACTTTATTATAAAAATGTCATCAAATACTATTTGAAAAAAATTTACTGGAAATAGAGCTTTAAATTCATGTGTCCCCTGCTAATTTCAGAAAATAATCATTCAACCGTGGGTTGGTCAAAGGATCAGTAGGAAGAAACTGACCTCGTATCATCTACTTCCGTAGTTCTTGGTGTGCTTTCATAGTTCAATACACAAAGATATGGGGGAACTAGAACATTTTAGAAAGAAGGAATAGCACAGCAAAGACCCAAAGGCCAGGAAGCACAGATAATTCATTAGATTCTATCTTTCATGTAGAACTGTATTTAAAATGTCTCAGCACTCCTTATACCAAAATGAACTCCTGCTTGCTCAAGATTTGAGTGTTAAAATAAAAGGAATTATAAAAACATTAGAAAACATAGATGACCCAATCACCAGGAACCATAAAAGGCTAATGCATTTGACTAAGTAAAAGTGTAAAGCAAAAATAAATAAAGTTGAAAGGTAACCTGGGAAAAATATCTATAGTACATAATGAAAGTTTTATTAACCTAAAAAGAGCATTTAAAAATCAATAAGAAAAAGATGAAAACCCCCAAAAACTATAGGCAAAGGGTACAAATACAGAAAAAGAAAGACAAACAGCCAATAGTTATATAAAAAGACACTGAGTCTCATTCTTAATTTAAAATAATGAAGATTGGCCAGGCGCAGTGGCTCACATCGGTAATCCCAACACTCTGGGAGGCCGAGCAGGGTGGATCACTTGAGGCCAGGAGTTAGAGACCAGCCTAGCCAACATGATGAAACACCATCTCTATTAAAAATACAAAAATTAGCCAAGCATGGTGGCACACACTTGTAATCTCAACTACTTGGGAGGCTGAGGTGGGAGGATCACTTGAACCCGGGAGTCAGAAGTTGCAGTGAGCTGAGATTGCACCACTGCACTCCAGCCTGGGGGACAGAGCGAAACTCTGTCTCAAAAAAAAAAAAGACGAGATAAAGAAAGAAAATTAACAAAGATCAAAACACCACTGAAACATTTGTCATTCATATGTACAAATATTAAAAGTTGTTGAAGGTGTGCGTAAAGAGAAAAATCTTAAAGACATTTGTTGCAACAATTTTGGAGGGCAAATTGGCCTATCAGAGTATTGGCCTAACAGTGGTATTACTCAGCAATATCACTGATAGTAATTTACCCTATATATACAGTCGTGTAAGCATACCAAGATATACAGACAAGAATGTTCACTGCAGCATGGTTTACAGAAGTCAAATAAACAAATACACAATCCAAATTTACATTAGAAGAGAATAGATTAAATAAATAACGGTATATCCATAAACTAGAACACAATTCACCCCTTAAAAAGTATATGGTCTATACTTCTTAGTCTATAGTGTATATGTGCTAAGAAAAAATATCGAAAAGATATTATTAAATGGAAACAGCTTTATAGTTATGCTCTTATTTGAGTGAAATGAAACAGTATAAATAAGAATGTATAAAAAAACTACTAGGCTGAGGCTAGACATTTCAGTTTTACTTTTTATTTTATACATTTCTTCACGTTTGACCTTTTTGCAATGTATAAGCATTGCTTTTATTAAAATAAGTTTTTTCAAATAATACTTCTTGGATTCCATATCACCAGTCAACAAACTTAAACATTTTAAACTTTTATGAAATGTGTGCTCATGACAATCCCTGTCAACACCATCAAAGTACATCTTATTTGTAAAATTTTAAATTTGAGGGAATTTTTGAGTAAAGATGTCAAGGTATTCAATATTTAAGGCTGATAAAACTTAAGATTTCTAAACTCAGAGAAAAAAAGGAACATGCAAATCTATTATTTAAAAAATCATCACAGAAAAACTCAAGTTTAAAAAAATACATTGTAAACCTTCACGGATTGTCATTTCATCAAAAGCAAAATACGAGTTTGTGGCATTATTTAACACCATCCCAACACACCCCAGGACACATGCTGCCTCTAGAGTTAAGAATGATTAGAAGCAGAAACTTTGTATAGACAGACAAGTATTAAGATGCCACCTCCTTGGGGAAAGGATGGGAGAGGGGAGGATGGGGAAAAGTTGGTAGAGGGGAAAAAGGTTACAGTTAGACAGGAGGAATAAGTTCTGTGTTCTATTGCACAGTGGGGTGACTATGGTTAACAGTAAGGTATTTCATATTACAAAATAGGAGAGAGGTTTTTGAATGTTCTCACCACAAAGAAATGATAAATGCATGAGGTGATGAATATGCTAACTACCCTAATTTGAACATTATACAATGTATACATGTATTGAAATATCAAGTTGTACCCCATATATATGTATAATTATAATGTGTCAATTAAAAAAATTTTAATTTTAAGATGCCACCTCCAACACTCACTAACTTGCTTAATTCTGAGCAAGCTACTTCACTTCTCCATACCTCAGTTTCCTCATGTGCAACTGAGGTTACAAATACTGCCTGCCTCAAAAGATTGTAGTGAAAATAAACATATAAAATATGCTCAGTACTATACCAGGCACAAAATAAGCACATCATGTATTCATTCATTCAGTTAGTTATGCAATCATTATTTTTGAGCTTACTATGTATCAGGCATCATACTAGAATGCTATGGAGATACTAAAAAGACCATCACCATCCCTGCTCAAGTTTACAGTCTAGTTGAAAAGGTAGACACTAAAAACATACAAAATGTATCATTAGAAACTGTGGTAAATGTTATGAAAGAATATAACTGGGCACCATGAGACAGACTAACCAGAAAGACCTAACTAAAAAACCAAGAAACTGGAACTCCTGTGCACTGTTGAAAGGAATGTAAAATAGTACAGCCAGTAAGGAAAACAGTATGGCAGTTCCTCAAAAAATTAAAGATAGAACTTCCATATGATCCAGCAATTCTAAACTCCTGGGTATTAAATACATACCCAAAAGAAGTGAAAGTGGGGACTCATAAAGATATTTGTGCACCCATGTTCATAGCATTCACAACACCCAAAAACTAGAAGAAACCCAAGTGCCCATCGATAGATGATAAACAAAATATGGAATATACACATACACTGGAGTATTCAGCATCAAGAAGGAAGAAAATTCTGACACATGTTAAACCACGGATGACCTTTGAGGATGTTATGCTAAGTGAAATAAGCCAGTCACAAAAGGACAAATACAGTATGATTCTAGTCTAGAGGTACCTAGAGTAGTCTAATTCATGGAGAAGTAGAATTGTGGTTGCCAGGAGCCAGAGGCCAAGGGGGATAATGGAGAATTACTGTTTAATGGGTAGAGTTTCAGATTAGCAAGATGAAAACAGTTCTGGAGATGGATGGTGGTGATGGTTGTACAACAATGTGAGCCTACTTTATGCGACTGAACTGTATGCTTAAAAACTGTTAAAATGCTCATTTGTGTTATGTATTATATTAGTTTCCCAGGCTGCCATAACAGAAAAACATAGACTGGGTGGCTTAAATAACATAAATTTATTTTCTCAAAATTCTGAAGGCTAGGCCAGGTGCAGAGGTTCACACCTGTAATCCCAGCACTTTCAGAGGCTAAGACGGGAGGGTCACTTGAGGCCAGGAGCTCAAGAGCAGCCTGGCCAACATGGTGAAATGCCATCTCTACTAAAAAAAAAAAAACAAAAAAATTAGCCAGGTGTGTTGTTGTACACCTGTAGTCCCAGCTACTCCAGAGGCTGAGGCATGAGAATTGCTTGAACCTGGGAGGTGGAGGTTGCAGTGAGCTGAGATTGTGCCATTGCACTCCAGCCTGGGCTACAGAGCAAGACTCTGTCTCAAAAACAAACAAACAAAATTCTGGAAGCTAGAAGTCCAAGATCGAGGTGCAGGCAAGGTTGGTTTCTCCTGAGGTTTCTCTCCTTGGCTTGCAGATGGCTGTCTTCTCACTATAACTTCACATGGTCTTCCTTTGTACCTGTCTGTGTCTGTATTTCCTCTTCTTATAAGGATACCAGTTGTATCAAATGAAGGGCCACCCTCATGACCTCCTTTTAACTTAATTACCTCTTTAAATAACCCCCATTTTCAAATACAATCACATTCTGAGGTATTGGGGGTTAGGCCTTCAACATATGAATTTTGAGTGGGCACAATTCAGCCCATAAAATGTATATTTCACTACAATTTTTTAAAAATAAACAATATAAATGGTAGTGGGCAGAGGGTGAAGATCAACATATGGGAAGGTTCTAAGTCAGGAAAAGTATGGTGATTCGAGGAAATGAAAGAAGACCTGTGTGGCTGCAGCACAGGGGAAGTGATAGCTAATACTTTGAGCAGAAGTGAAATGAAAATGCATTCCTTGAAAAACGTTCCAAATGTTTACAAAAACTCTGAGAACACGTAAGCCTTCCAAAAAGAACAGTCATGAGAAGGACCAAGCAGCTATGTAAAAGACGTATTGCTAGTTACCATACATCAATACCTTGAATTAACATTTGGAAGACCTCTCTGCATTCAAAAACAGACAAACTATTTCAGAGTTCATTTTCACACTTTTGTTACAGTCCTAAGAAGTCTTCCAAAGAGTATCTTTTAAAATAAATTACTAATGTGGTGAAATACACAAAGAGTTGCCATTTTAGCCATTTTATTAAGTTTTTACCCATAGAAATATCACCACTTAACAGAAAATATCCCTTAAGTTAACTTCAGGGTAAATCATTAAATGGAAAAAAGAATGGTTACTAATTAATGTTATAATTTTATTAAAGCCAACTTACTTTTCTATTAAATTTCATAAATGTGTTAACTACAGAATCAAGAAAAATACTACAGCTCTCATAAGTCTGGATCAGCATTCACAACCCATCTCCTCAAGTGCTGGCCAGCCTGTGGACTGATACCTCCAAAACAGCTATCTGTCAGCAGAGCCAGCCTCACAAGCACCAAGCACCACAAGTATCTTAAGCGTCATACACCAACTTTAATAGTGTGCACTGTAAGGAAAACGTTCTGAGTTACTGAATACAAGGATACATTCTCAATCACAATGTTTTACAACAGAGGTAACAGATTAGGAAGGTGAAGGAAAAAAAAGACTCTAAACTTTTTAAAGCACCGAAACTTCCCAATTTTGTCAAAGATTAAACCACAACCAAAAAAAAAAAAAAAAGAAAAAGAACAACACATTCATATTTACAGAAAACTGACTACTGGATATAAGCACTGCCTTTTTCTCCTGGTAAAATGAATCCTGCAAAAAAAAAAAAGGAAAAGGAAAGGGAAAAGGAAAGGAAAGGGAAGAAAGAAATCCCATGCATTATGTGTGTATATGTACAGTATATCCAGAATATATAAGGCACATCCACCAGTCTAAAAGAGGAACTAATTGGAAAGATATGGCAAAAATTTATAGAAGAGAAAGCATGAAAGGTTAGTAGCCATATGAAAATAAATCCTTAAAAATGAAAGTTAAGGCCACAATAAGGTAAATTTTAGTACACATAAATCACATCTCGATTTTAAAAACACGCAGTAAGAAACGATTCCACATCCACAGGCAAAAGATTTAAGAAGTCTGATCATACCATGTGTTGTCCAAGATGGGGAGCCACAGACAATTTCATACACTGATATACTGTATCCTGGTACAACCACTCAGGCAAGCAGTTGTCATCACCTAGTAAAACTAAACACACATATACTCTAGGAAGCAGCAATTCCACTCCTAGGTTTATATCCTAGAGAAACTCTTGCACATGTGCAACAGCGCTACCTTCATAGCAATCTTTCTCATGATTATATGATTACACAAACACAAATGTTCACCAGCAGTAGAAAGTGTGATACTGCAATATAATAACATATCATATGAAATATATATATATATTTTTTTTTTTAAGAGATGAGGTCTCTCAGGCTGGCGTGCAGAGGTGTGATCATAGGTCACTGCAGCCTCAAACTCCTAGATTCAAGCAATCCTCCTGCCTTAGCCTCCTGAATAGCTGGAACTAAAGGTGCTCATGTATTTCATAATGTAGAAGACCTACATATATATTTAGTCTTTGTCCCCTAATTCCTGGCACAGGGTTCCTAAAGCCCTTAAAATTTTCTGGGTGATGGGATAAGAGGGATGTCTTTTATTATTCATAATAAGCCCTTTTCAAACACACCTGAATTTATGTTAATGAGGTGACTCCTGGAGGATAGGGGCTGGTTGTCATCAGAATCAGTCATTTAATTAAAGGGTTGGAATTTTCATCCCTACTCCTCTACCCCCCCACCCCACCTTGCTGGGGCTACAAATGGAGTTCAATCACCAATGGCCAATGATTTAATCAATCATGCCTACTACATAAATGGAACCTTCATAAAATCCCTAAACTGCGGGGTTCAGAGAGCTTCCTGGTTGATGTACAAGAACATGTTCATATGCTGAGAGAGTGGCATATCCCAAACTCCACCAAGACTGAGGTTCCTATGCTGGGACCCTTCTAGACCTCACCCTATTTATCTCTTCACCTGGTTGTTCATTTGTATCCTTTAATATATACTTTGTAGTAAATTAGTAACAGTAAGTAAACTTTCCTTGGGTTCTACAAGCCTTTGTAGCAAATTATCAAACCTGAGGAAGGGGGTCATGAGAACCTCCAATTTGTAGCCAAGTCAGATAGAAGTTGTAGGAAACCTGGGGACCCCCTACTTTTTGTGGCATCTGAGGTAGGGGGCAATCTTGGACTGAGCCCTTAATGTGTGGGCTCTCTAACTCCAGGCAGTTAGTGTCAGAATTAAACTGGAGGATAAGTAGTCAATGTCTGCCAAGAATTAAAGAATTGGTTGGTGTGAGAAATACCCACACACATTTTGTATCAGAAGTGTTCTATGAGTATACAGTAAAAAATTTTAATCCTCTTTTAAGAAGATAATTAAATTGTAGTATATCTTACAATGCAGTGCTACACTGTAGTAAAAATAACTGAAATATGGCTTCATGAATAAACATGGATAAATCTCAAAAACATAAGCTTGCGTAAAAGAGCAAGGTACAGAAGTGTACATGTTATGGAATTCCATTTGTAGAAAGAACAAAAGCAGCTAAAATTAAATAATATATTGTCTAGAGATAAATATATAAAAGACAAATGCATTTTTTTAAAAAGCAAACGAGTGACTAAGAAATGAAGGATAATGGTCACCATAGGAGAAACGTGGGGAGTGGGTGGGGGACAAAAGGGATACAATGAAGGGAGGACAAACGGGTTTCTAAGGTACTGTTCATATGACATTCAATTTCTTAAGCTATATAGTAGGTATCAATGTTCATTTTATTAATTTTCTTTAAATTATACATGTACTTACGTATGTTCTTTTATATGTATATGTCTCATTTTAAAAAGCAAAATAAAAGCCAAGACTCAAATGTTATTTTTTAAAAGAACAACCTGATGTGGCTTCCATTTCAAGATGCCTGACTGCCTGCATGTCCCTCCTGAGTCCCTAATGCAGGGAGAAACATCAAAGAACAAAATGGGAGAATTCCATACTATTGAAAAGAGCTTATTGGAAGGAAACTTTAAATGGGTAAGAGATTTCAACAAATTCCTGGAACACAGAACGGGTAAGGAGTATGCGCTCACAGATGAAATGGGGGAAAGCTGCTCTCCAAGGCCACCAAGGAGGCAATCTGCTCAATAGAGCCTGGGGAGGCTCTGGGCTCAGAGTCAACAGGTATCACAGAGTGGGGAGAGGATCTGTAGCAGGAAATAGGGGGTGAAGTGATGACAGTTAGCACTCCCATCTCTCCCTCTGCCTCTAGCACAGCCTTCACACAGCCTGGCCAAGTGTATTGACAGACAACACATCTCAGGGTTCATTTCTAAAGAAACTGAACCAACTGTGGCAGCAGGGAGTAAGAGATGGCTTGTGAAGGCTTCTGATGTGAATTTTGATACCTCAGAGTAAATACTTCCTCACGGCATTTTGGGGGTGAAGAAAAGCTGGCCAGCAGACAACCCAGTACTAAACACACACACACACACACACACACACACACACACACACACACACACACACACACACACACACACAGAGTGCTTCATTTAGAATTCTCACTCAGGGAAGAGGGATAGCTGAGGAAAAAGAAGGAAAAAGAAAAAAAAAAGCTCTACATACAGATCTTTTTAAAAGAGCAGAGGAAACTTTCCCGTCTTTCTTTCCTTATTATGAATAGGGAACCAAGTCTACAAGGAAAACCAGTAACATGAGGGGAAAACTGACCCTGAAAGCGAAGTGTTAATTTGGGAAACAAAAGAGTACTGTACTTCAAAGAGTGGCCAGGCATGCGTGGTAGCTGAGGCTGAGGCGGGAGGATCCCTTAAATCCAGGAGTTCTATGATCACGCCACTGCGATCCAGCCTGGGTGACAGAGCAAGATCAATCCTCAAAAAATGGTTGTAGTATCTTCTTGAATCTTTTTTTTTTAAGACAGTCTCGCTCTGTCACCCAGGCTGGAGTGTAGTGGTGTGATCATAGCTCACAGCAACCTCGAACTCCTGGGCTCAAGTGATCCTCCTATCTCAGCCTCCTGCATAGCTGGGACTACAGAAGCACACCACCACGCCCAACTGATTTGCTCCACCACACCTGACTAATTTTTATACCAATTTTTTGTAGAAACAGGGTCTCGCTATGTTATCTAGGCTGGTCTTAAACTCCTAGCCTCAAGCAGGAGCTGAACTTGAACTCCCACCTTGCCCTCCCAAAGTGCCAGCGCTATAGCCATGCACTGCACCCCACACCCAGTCAACTACAATCATTAAAGAATAAGACACAATGAAAATAAAGTGATTATAGAAAACAATAAAAAAACTTTTTAAATATTTCTGAAAATGTGATTGGCAAAATAGAAATTTAATAAAATTACCATAACACTAAGGAAATCTCTCAAAGTATATAACAAAAAGACACAAGGATAGAACATATGGAAGAACAGATTAGAAACAAAGGACCAATGCAGGAGATGCAATATCCAACTAATAGCTTCCCAATTTGTACCATGTAAATCCTCCCCTACTCCAAACCCTGAAGAACACTGAACCCAGGGTAGCAACCTCATCCAGCAGGAATGACTCCACAGGCTAAATGAAGCCAATCAAATGGCCTCTTTTGGGAATATGACTTATGAAAAATGCAGGGTCTAATATGGGCCTAAAACCAAAAGGTCATGTCAATGCTGGCATGTATAAATATGCTGACCCATGTGAGAGAAAAGAAAATAGAGAGCAGAGAAAGGAAGAACAAGAGAGGAGGCAATGACCATGATTCTTGACTTTCTATTTCCAGCCCATGCCACAGTCCCTCATGGGTCTACCAGTGCCATATAGATTAGCTGAGAGATTCTACATTTTTAAGGTTTGGGGGTTTTTTGTTGTTGATTTTTTTTAATTAATTTGAGTGGGCTTCTGTTCTTTGCAACCAACAAACTCTGACTAAAACAGCAGGTATCTATTGTCTGGAACTGCACAGTAACCAAGAGACACTGCATTATAACATGGGAACACCCTGCCTTCCCCTGCACCAATCAGCCACACGGCACATAATCTTGGCTCCCACTGCCTGTCATTCTGTCAGCATTCTGCATAAATGTGAGCAGTGTGGTATTGTTGAACATTACTAAGATTATATGTGATCAAATGTTCCTAATAATTAAAATGTCAAAATCCAAGAGTAAACATATAGTGAATTCAATGAAACATTCAATGAAAACTTGAGATTATGGAACAATTACAAATAGGAGGCAAATGTTAACTTGCTTTACAATACGGAACAAGAGAACAAATCGTTCAAGATTTGGTAAGAAAATGAACAAATTAATGTCTTTTGTGTCCTCAGTTCTTTCATCAGCCTGAAAAATTAGAAAGCCACATAAAATTTCTCTTTTGATGAGCTTAACAAAGCTGATTTACTTAAAAAGGGAATGGAAGGCCATTGTCTAGATTAATCTGCACAGAACAAGAAAAAATATTCTTTGAAGTTCAAGAAATGGAAGGAGGGTGTTTTTACATACATGGAAGTAACTTTCACACATCTCCTGGCTGGATAACCAGAATCAAACCACAACATGAGAATCTTAAGCCAATGTCTGAGACCCTGAAGAATGAATATTTTGAGCTTGAGCAGACGAAAGAACAGCCAACATAAAGAGATAGAGTATGTATGTATACTTCTGTGATTAGCAACCATCTTTCCCAGACTCTGATCTCAGAGATCCATAAAATTACTTTTAAAAATATATAATATGTATGTACGTATGTATACACACACACAATCAATTCAATTGCCAATGTTCTATTTTTGCAAGTAAAGATAATTCATTTGAAGCCATTACTATTACTAGGTATTATCACTATCATCCAGTTTTTTTTTAAAGGTCATCTTAATACAAAAAAAAAAAAAGTAGAAAGGACTTGATCTCAGAATTTTCTAAACCCCTTGAAAACTTCATGACAGGCCAGTAAATGCACTTACTTTAAGTCAATTTTGTACCATGGTTTTGTGGGTTTTGCTTTAGCTAGGATTTGTGATTCATTCACGAATCCCTACCTCTATTATTCCACTAGCCTCTTTCCTCAAAAGGTTATCATAAGTGAGGAAAGCAGGAGATAAGCAAATGAAATATTTAAGAATAATAGTGTTTGGGAGCCCAGAAACATGATAGGGGGGCTTCATGCAAGTGAGGACTGAGAAGCTGGCGTAGTCAATTAGAAAAGTTGGATTTGAATGGGTGAAGAAAAACAGCCTAGTGAACAGAGGGGATTTAAAGCAGAAGCAGGACTGCATTCAGAGACACTAAGGAGGAGGCCTCAGCTGAGCAGATAACTGACAAGGGGCACTAGTGTGAGATGGAACTGGATGCCAAGCTGCAAAAACTGGGAATTTGCTTGGAAGCAATAAGGAATCTCCAATGGAACTAACATGACAGAGGAAGCATATCAGGCATACCCAACAGAAGCTATGATTTTGTAATAAATTTTGGTAACTTGAAGCAATTTCCTGGGCAGTTGGCCAGTTACCCCCAGTTCTCTGAGAAGATTCAGCCCCATCTACCTTGTGTGACACTGTACTGCTACTGTTTGTGTACCCAGGGCCATGATGGTGGTGATTATCCTAAATCCCCTTGAAAATCACTGAATTTTTCTGTTCTAGGTGTGGCTACCAACTTCTCTAGGAGTTTGCTCTTGACAACATGGAGGTAGTGTCATTGGTGGAGATAAGAAAAATCATGAAAGATAGTTGCTTCAGAAAAGAACTGGAGATGACTAGCTACTAGAAATTGTCCAGTAGACAATTGAAAATCTATTTATTTGTTCATCCAACAATATTTTTGAGCCCCTACTTGGCACCTACTATGTGTCAGGCACCTGAACAAAAAAGACAAAGATCCCTGCTTTCACGAAGCTTACTGACATGGTTTGGCTGTGTACTCACCCAAATCTCATCTTGAATTGTAACACTCGTAATCCCCACATGTCATGAGAGGGACCCAGTGGGAGGTAACAGAATCATGGGGGCAGTTCCCCCCCATTCTGTTCTCATGATAGTGAGTGAGTTCTCACAAGATCTCATGGTTTTATAAGTGTCTGACACTTCCCCTGCTGGCACTCATTCTCTCTCCTGCCGCCCTGTGAATAGGTGCCTTCTGCCATGACTGTAAATTTCCTGAAGCCTCCCCAGCCATGCAGAACTGTGAGTCAATTAAACCTCTTTTCTTTATAAATGACCCAGTCTTGGGTATTTCTTCATAGCAATGTGAGAACAGACTAATACACTTACATTCAACATGGAGATAGAGACAATAAACATAATAACTAAATACATTATACAGTATGTAAAAAGTGCTTTAGAAAAATACATAAAAGGAAGAACAAAGATTGCTAGTAATTTATAAGAAAACAACAACAAACACTAAATGAAGCTAGAAGGGATGAGTTCCCCAGAGAGTGGAGTGTTTGGTTAATGCCTTTTCCAGTTCTAAAATTCGAAAGGAATAACCCTAACATTCTTGCTTAAGCAGAAGGTAAGATCAAAGAGTCACAGAATTGTTGTGGCTTGAAAAGATATCAGAACTTGGAACTGTCATCTTACAGATGTCAACTTAGACCATCATGTTACAGAGGAGAAAATGTAGAACCACCAAATTTAAGAAACTTCATCTTAGAACAAAAGACAGCTGGGTCAGAAGGGGGAGTTCCAAAACTCTAGCTTTTCATTAACTTCTACTAAAAGCAGAAGCCCTTTCAGTTGCTTTGGAAGAGGCTCAAATCCTTCTAGGGGTAAGGCAATGAAAAAAAAAAACTTTAAAATTATACAAATAAATGGCTTAAGCCACATAATAGCAATAATAAAAACAGCAAACACTTATATAGCACTTACTTTGTGTCAGACACTATTCTAAATACTTGTCATAAATAATAAACTCCTTTAGTCCCCACAACAACCCTTCCCCAAGGAAGACTCTGGAGTCAGTCCTTTTAATGCCAAGCCATCCTCTTTTAATTATTTATGCATAACTTCATATAGCACAATCTTTATCGTTAATTAGGAAACTAGGTTCTAGATTTTTCATCTGAGTCTACCAGAATTGAAACATATTTGTATGTGGAAAATGCAACCATTTAAGCTTCATTTGAAGAAAACATGCCTTTAAAATAAAAGAAAACTTGAAACTATATAATACAATCAGTATTATGCTGAGTACATGGGTGTTTCATTAATTCAATAAAGGGTCCTTAAAGATATGTTTTCAACTACATACTACTTCAAAAGACACTTTCAAGACCCTAACGTAACCTTTCTTTTTTAAACAAAATTCCAGAGGCTGAGGTGGGAGTATCACTTGAGGACAGAAGCCCAGCCTGAGCAACACAGCAAGACCCCATTCTCTACAAAGAATTTTAAAAATTAGCCAGGTGTGGTGGTGTGTACTTGTAATCACAGCTACTAGGGAGGCTGAGGTGGGAGGATCACTTGAGCCCAGAAATTGGAGGCTGCAATGAGCTATGATCATGCCACTGCACTCCAGCCTGGGCAACAGGGCCAGATTCTTGTCTATTAGGTTGGTGAAAAGTAATCACAATTTTTGCCTTAAAAAAAAAAAAAAAAAGGCAAAAACCGCAATTACTTTTGCACCAATCTAATATAAATAAATAAATAATTCTGGTGAGGTAGATTTTTTTGTTTTGTTTTGTTTTTTGTTTTTTAGTTAAACAAATCCCATACTTTTGGTTTTCAGATGAGGGAAAGGGAGAGAGAAATACAATGAAAAGAATTAAATCCTTTTTCTGGTTAGTGTAGTGTGACAGGTGCCCCGCTAGGTTACTAGTATGTCCACTGCCTGAATCCTGCAGGCCAGGCAGTGAGCCAAGGCCATGGTGCCCGAACCAGAAACAGGTATTCCTGAGAACCCAAACATCTCGGAGAGTATCTAAGACCTACCAAGGAAAATAGTCCCATTACACACACGAAGTAGGCAAATAGCCAGAAAATTAGCTTAAAAGCACCTTAGAGATGGGAGGCAACACGGATCTCCAGGGCTGTTCTGCTGCCACCCAGGAGTGCCCCATATGTAAATCTTAATAAACACATCTACTAACCAAGCTGGACTTGTCTGCATCATTCTTTGGTCTCTCAGCACTTTCCCAGTTTGGGGGGCTGGGGGGTGGGGACAATACAGTCCCAGGGTTTTCTCTTTACAGTTAATATTTTTCTAAGCATGTGATATTTAAGATTTTACTATTAGAATCATGACTTGAATAACATACAACACATACTGATAAAATATAATAACATATTTTTAAACTAAAAAAAGAAGTTTCCTTTTCTACACAACTGAACATAGATTTTGTGGAATGCATTATAAAAAGTTACCAACTATATGTCCAAAGTTGATGTGCCTTTAGTTAATGAGGTTCATCTTCATTTCAATAGGCTTTCTCAGTATTGTTAGAAGGTTTGACTATGTGTCACATGCCATTACGATTCACTCTATGGGTGTGTCCACCCATGGGTCTGTCCAGTTGTACTGGAATTTAATCACATGGAATAATAGTTGAATACATGGATCATCAGCTATGACATTTTATTACCATGTTAGAGGTAATGTAACCTGCTTTACACAGTAGGAATGGTCTATACTATTTATATGTGCAGACCTCAAAGCAACTTCGAAACCCTCATGGATTAACTTGTTCAGCTCCAAACAAGCCCTTTATCTTTTTTCTATGAAAGAAGAGAGGTGATTTTTCCTCCTGGAGCAATGGTGGGAGATCCCAGGTTCCCTATTTCAACAAAGCAATACATTTAGATATGATACAGAGGAAAATAGCCTATGTTGGCTCTTATATTCAATATTTTTGGTCATCCTTGGGAGGATCTCATTTCATTATGCTATATTTTCAAACACACAATCCCTAGAACCCCCAGCGGATTTCAAAAGCTTCACTGGCATACTATACACATATATCTTTCTCCTTAACATGATCACCACGGTTTTGAATGGCTTACTAATACTCAATTCAGCCATTATTTTGCATGCAAAACATATGCAGGCCAATATCATAGCACTGTAAAGAATATAAAGAGTACTACACTCAACCCTCCATATCCATATCCATGAGTTCCACATCCACGAATTCAACTAATCAAGGATAAAAAATATTCAAAATATTCATGTCTGTACTGAACATATGCAGACTTTTTTACTTGCCATTATTCCCTAAACAAGACAGTATAACAACTATTTGCATAGTATTTAGATTGTATTAGGTATTATAAGTAATCTGGAGATTATTCAAAATACATGGTAAGACATGTGTAGGTTATATGCAAATACTATGTCATTTTATATCAGGGGCTTGAACATCCCATGGATGTTGGTATTACTACTGGATGCTGGTATTTCTACTGGATGTTAGAATTACTATTTTTAAAACAAAATTCCAAAAAAAATCTTACTTGATATTCATATGATTCTACAAAGATTTCTTACACCATTTAGATTTAGACTAGCACAGGTTTATATTCTTCCACTTCCTAAGAACTGAGAGGGTGATTTGAGACAAAGATGACACTTTGTCAAGTTTAAAACTGGAAAAGTCCTGGAACCAGTTCCTCACAGATACCGAGGGATGACCGCAGTAGAATCCTGGTCTTCAAGCAACTTTTAAACGAGTAGGATAAGATATGCGTACCAGTAACTGTAGCCACAAGGTAGAATGAGAGCCAGAAGAGAAGTGTTGTAGATGTTCAGCTTAGAGGGACTCTAAGCTTTGCTGCAGCCAACATGCAGACAGAAACACGATCTGTTTTAAGATTCAGTGTCCACAGGGTAAAAATAAACCAGTTGCTCAAAGAAAGAACTATTTTTGATACTGAGTCAGAAAGAAATTTATCCTGTGGTTCCTGATAAAAGATTCTGTTTAATGTAATAAAAACCCCTACGTTTTTGTTTGTTTTACAATGAACAGTGCTAAGGTTGAGTGGGGCTGAGAAACTCTAATGAAAACCAAGAAATGTAACATGAACACCAGGCAGAAGAGCAGGGATTGGCTCAGCCATGTTAGTCAGGTCCATACCTGCAGCTTCCAGAGAATATACTGAAGCGTCGCTGCCATATTTAAGATAGCTGCATTTCTTTTTGGGGAATAAAATACAGATAGGATCTAAATAAGTAAACATCAATGTGTCATTTAACTGAACTAACTTTTTTCTTATACAAATTAAATCACAAAAGCATTGCGATGTCATCATTTTGATATTCCATAAAAATGGAAAATAGGTCATCAGTCTGAAACAAACAAAAGTGATTTACAGCTAGGAATTACTATTTTTAAAACAAAATTCCAAAAAAATCTTACTTGATATTCATATGATTCTACAAAGATTTTTTATACCATTTAGAATTTCTTTTTTTTTTTTTTTTTTTTTGACGCAGAGTTTCACTCTGTCACCCAGGCTGGAGTGCAATGGCACAATCTCGGCTCACTGTAACCTCAGCCTCCTAGGTTCAAGCGATTCTCCTGCTTCAGCCTCCTGAGTAGCTGGGATTATAGGCATGTGCCAACACACCCGGCTAATTTTTGTATTTTTAGTAGAGATGGGGTTTCCCCATGTTGGCCAGGCTGGTCCTGAACTCCTGACCTCAGGTGATCCAGCCACCTCAGCCTCCCAAAGTGCTGGGATTACAGGTGTGAACCACCACACCCAAACCCATTTAGATTTATACCAACGCAGGTTTAGGAAATTTTTTTACTGGAAGTTAAATAGGGCAAATCCAGTCATCACAGATACCCCTTTAATTATTTGACAATTTTAATTTAAAAGATTTTTATTTATAAGATTTATATACCACATGTTCTCACTCAGGTGGGAGCTTAAAAAGTGAATCTCATGAGGTAGAGAGTTGATTCGTAGTTACCAGAGGCTGAGAGAGGGTGGAGGGAGGAGAGAATGAAGAGAAGTTGGTTAATGAGTAGGAAAATAGTTAGCTAAAAGGAGTAAGTTCCAGTGTTCCACAGCACAGTAAGGTGACTATAGTTAGCAACAATGTATTGTATAGTTCAAAATAGCAAGACTAGAAGAATTGGAATGTTCCCAACATAAAGAAAAGATAAATGTTTGAGGTTATAAATATCCCAATTACTCCAATTTAATCATTATATATTGTATGCATGTATCAAAATATCACATTACCCCAAAATACCTAAAACTATTACGTATCAATTTTTTTAAAAGATGTGTGTCATAAAGGAGTCCAATTCCTCATCTGGCCACCAAGAGCAAGGGTTTCCTTGCATAGTGTGAAAAAGAAAAGATATTTTCTTAGACAACAGAATCAAGGAATGATTGGCAGTAGGAGGTCAATTCTTTTTACCTAACCAGTGACCTACTCGTTACTCAATAGTAAACAACCAACTAACACTACACAGTGTTCTGAGGCAAGATCTGCATACATTGATTGGAACTAAAATCATTACCAGATTAGATCAGCTCAAATTCCAATGATTAGTCCCATGTCACTAATAATATAAACTCCAAGTTTCCAAATGAGCCAACTGGTAACATTTATGAATGACTGGGGAAAAAAAATCCAATTCTTACTGCAATGATTCATACACCTGGGAATGAATAATTGACCAAGAGGCAGAGTAAACTGGAGTCAATGTGCAAATATTTACTCCTGAATTTGGCTCTCCCTGTTATATCATTTTTCACATAGTTTTACACTCTGTGATTATATGTACCACTTGCCTAAAGCTATCAAAGAAAAGTTTCATAGAAAAGAAAAAATATGTAAATTTAGAATATGTTGAGTCCTTATATTTATATACTGATCTATAACAGTCTAAGAATATCTCATTCATATAGTAAGTAACATAGTGACATTATTTATTAATTCCCATCTAATCCTACAAAGAATTTGAGATAGCTTATGAGAAATGCATATGTTAAAAAAGAAAACTAGAATTTATGGCCCAGGAGTATAAATTAGGGTAGTAAATGAAGAATGTGGCCAGGATAAAAGAAAATGGAATAGAATTCAAAATGGAGACCATGAAGTCTTACACAGTAACTACAGTTCAACAGAGAATTTGATTTTGTGCTTTACAGCAGCAAAGGTGAAAATGTAAACATGATTAGTTATATAATTTTCCATCAGGAACAAACATTTGCACTTCTTCAGGGAAGCAAAGTTCTTTCCTATCACTTACTATGAAAAAGTTGCTCTTTGAAACACTGAAAGATATGACGGAAAAATTTCCCAATAGCATCCCTATAGCAAAAAAGGGCATAGAGCTGTTTTATATGCTGTCCCTAATTAAATCTGAACTTTGCAATAGAATCAAGATAATATGGCCCAGGCACGCAATTTTTCAAGAGACATAGTAGATTGAGCAAGAGATTCTAAAGGGCTATGAGTCTAATAGTGTAGTTTGATTCAGAGATTATGAGCAGTGAAGTACAAAAACAAAAATAAAAATAGCCAAAACTGTGATGTTTCTAAGTTTCCACCTCACCTCCCTTCTCTCTTTGAGCAAGTTCCTGGCCACCGTCATCTATCCCACAGCCTCCATTCCCATGCCTTTAGTTAACACCTCTTCTAACTCAGAGCTAAAATCCCATTTTCATTTATTTATCTGATACTCATACTTCAATGTCTCACCAGAGCCATTAACTCCGCAAGTTTCAAACTAATCTAAGTAGCCTGTCCTCCTAAATCTATTTTTTTTCTGCCATGCCAAGTTTGTCACAGAAATCCCATCTTCCCAGTCATCTGGGCTTACATTCTTGGAGTCACACTCTTCCCCTTCTTCTTCCTAACCTCCCACATCTGATCAGTAGACTGCCTTACTATTCCTACCTCCACAGGGACCCATCACATTTTCTCTAGCCCCAGGGTCACCATCCTAGATCAGAACGCCATTACCTATGGGCCTTCACAGTAGCCTCCTCAATACTCTCTCAGCCACCTCTCTCCCCATTCCATCTTATCTTATATACTGCTGTAAAAATAATATTCCTAAGGCTGTGACTGTGTCAGTTTAGTCAAAAACCTTCATCGCATTTCCTCTGCTCACCTGAAGCAAGCTGGTGTTTCAGGCCTAACCCGAAAGGCTTTCTCCCTCACACACACACTTGAACTTGCCAAAAGTCTAACTACTCCCAAAATAAGCTGTATCTTTCCACTTTTGCTCATTAGTAATACAACCATACAATACCCTTCCTTTCATCTCTGCATGTTAAAAGACCAGGTTTAAATGGTACCTCACCCAGGAAGCATTTTCTAGTCCTCTCGGCAAAAAGTACGCACTTCCTCCTCTCTCCCTCCCCCTGCACTTGACTAGGGCTCTAATTCCAGAGAGTAATCATCACATCTTATCAATCTCTCTCCTGTCTAGCCTAGACTTCTGACTGCTTCAACCTTACCATCCTAAACACACTTCTGATCCTGTCAGCACAGTGCCTAGTCATCCCTCAGTTTCCTCAAGAGGATATGCAAGGCTCTCCACAGTTGGATTTACCCAGCACACTTTGTTCATACATTGATCACTGCACAAATGGAATCACAATGGAGTTACAAGTCCATCTCCTCCAGAGCAAAGACCAAGTCTTAACTAGTTTTTGCAATCTAATACAGCCACCCAGTCACTCTCTGCAGACCATCTGACTTTAATTCTCTGCAGAGCAGGTCTTTTCCTGCTTACATATTTATTGTCTGTCTCTTCCTCACTCACCCAATGAGAATAGGAACCTTGCTTGCCTTGTTCACAACTATATTCTCAGCACCTAGAACAGTGCCTGGCACACGGCAGATCATCAAAAGTTCAGGATGAATTTATGAATTCATGACTAGATGAACAATTCCCAGTGTCTACCTCAGTCCTAGCACAACATAGGTGCCAAGTAAATATTTGCTCAATGAATGAATCTTGTCTTATATGAAAGTTATTTTCACACATATTTTAAAAGCTCTGTGAGTTGGTGATCTTGATAACCTGTCTGGCACCTAACATAATGCTTTACACATACTAGGCCCTTGACAAATTTCTATTAAATTGGATTGCTAGTTCAATAAAGGCTCAAGTAATTTACTAACTTATCTTCTAAATCTGAATTTGTCTCATATTTTCTATAAAGAGGAGTTGCATTATTTCTTATGGCACATAATGCCTCTCTTCCAGAGGAAAGGCTGTACTACAGAGTAGTTAAGGTCACCAGCTTTGCTTTAGAGATCTGGATTCAGAACCCAGCTCTGTCACTGGTTACCCATATGACTTTGGGCAACTATTTAATCTCTCTTCACTTCGGCTTCCTCCTTAAAAGATTAGTAAACCTGTCATACAAAGCAGCCAATTTCCTTCACAGCTAAATGATCCATCCTAAATCCTTTATTACCCTTTCTTTAACCAGTTTTAAATTGTTCAACTCATGTCAGAATATTTCAATACATTTTGCTTGAACTTGAATGGGTCATTATTTAAAATAGTACGGGATTATGTTTAGAAAGTATTAATTCTCATTAACTTTTCATGACCTTACAGCATTGCAGTGCTCATCCAGTGAACACAAGTGACTTTAGAACATTACTGCCCTCATGCCTAAGACTTTCTGAAGCCACAGCAAAATAATGTCCCAAAGTGGCACTATCTCACACAGAAAAGTAATTCTCTTTCCCTTAACACTTGACACAGGAAATGGCACGACAGTCAGGTAAGTGATAAGAACATGAACTGTACCTATTAAATACATTACAAAATAACATGACCCCAGCTTAAGAATGATTTTTTTAAAAACAATAATAATAAGGGGCTTAATGCAAATGTAAGCACATCATCTGAGTCAAAATGCATTTGACTTATTCAAATCCCTCTGGGGGACAATTGCATTTGGAGGTAGGGAGTGGCGGGCCAGGGCTCACAAGGATTAACTCACTGATTCAGGTTAGAGCTTGTGACTCAACCAGAGTCAGGATTGACTGAGATTCACACAGATGGGCAGAGAACATAGTGAGTCTCCTGCACAAACACTGAAAGGCCTTTTCCACCAGGCTTATTTACCACAAAAGCAGTGGCCTGCTAAAGAAGATATTTATCCAAGAAGCAGTCTTTAAAAGATCAAATTCAAAAGATCGTTCTCTCACAAATCTTATTATTGCTAGGCACAAAAAAATGTATTTGCATAAGTAAATACAGTCAGCACTGAAGCAGTATGAAAATGTAAGCTTTTACTGGCAAGTAGTCAACAAAACAAAAAGCAAATGAAAGCTAAACCTCTGTTGCTCAGGTGCAAACAAGAATACTAGAATAAAAGGTCAATAGAACTTTTGTTACTGCCCGTGTAACTAAGGCTTCCTACCAAAATGTTAGGCTTACAGAGCCGTCTACTATTCTGAAAGCATCGTATCATGGTGATTTGAGTGCATTTTCTCAAAGGTAAGCAAGTGAAAAGTATAGTCCTGAGGGTCAGCTGAATGGAGCTGTGACAAATATCCTGCTGGAAGGTAATCTTCAATAGCTGCTGTTATCAGTTCAGTATATCCAAAAGTGTTCCCACAGATTAAAAGGCAAAGACATATATGTGTTATTTTAGACTCAATTACTCCTGCTTAAAATCAATGCCAATTTAAGCTATTGGAGAAAGGTATAACACACAGTAAATTTCTTCCAAAATCAGAAAGTAAAAGGGCAGTACCTAGAACAAAAAAGGATAAGTGCTGGCAGCTAAGTCAATGAAAATATTGAATAAATTATCTTGAATAGTAGAACTTGGCAAGAATCCCTGATGCTTTTCAATGAAAGAATGTGGTCCCAGTTCTGTGATCTTTCACACTAACAGGGACTGTTCTTAAGCATAGAACTCAACACCTGGGAATGTAAGGCACTTTATAAGTGTTAACTCAACTCCCTGTTACATTCCTTTCTAGTAAAAAACAAATTCTGCAAGATTTATTTCGACCATGGAGGACGAAAAGCACAAAGATGAAGTGAATGACTTAAGAAGGTAAAACACATCCCTCCACCTCATAACCAGAAGCAAAACTGAAACATCCTTACTTCATGAAGAGAGGCTTTGTGAAAGATTTTAACAGAAACAGCAAAACCCACACATCCAGAGGAGCATTAGCCTCTTCAAAGACAACACACTTCTTATTACAAAAATGCCCACCAATGCTCTAAACATTTTAGGAACAACTCTTTTAGGACTGCCTTCATGCATATAACATTCCTTTGAAATTTTCAACTGTGGCAAATTTGGTTATCTGAAAGTGGAATTTGGTATCTGTAAGCTGGAAAGTACATTTAGAAAATGAAGAGAATCATCAAACTGATTTTTTTTTTTTTTTTTTTTGAGATAGAGTCTCACTCTGTCGCCCAGGCTGGAGTGCAGTGGTGCGATCTCGGCTCACTGCAACCTCCGCCTCCCGTGTTCAAGCAATTCTCATGCCTCAGACTCCTGAATTGCTGGGACCACAGGCACATGCCACTACACCTGGCTAATTTTTGTATTTTTAGTAGAGACACAGTTTCGCCATATTGGCCAGGCTGGTCTCCAACTCCTGGCCCCAAGTGATCCACCCACCTTGGCCTCCCAAAATGTCAGGATTACAGGCATGAGCCACCATGGATATTATTTTTAACCAAAAGGATAAGTGCTTTCATCCTTTATGTGGCTTGTAAACTACTTCTAAAGACAATTCTTTAGAGTTGCTCCAAAATTCCTTTCTAACAACAGCAGCTATGAAATAAGGAGGTAACCTCCCTAGATGATTTCTTTGAAGGGCACGTTTCACTTTTTACAATGTCTTTGGTATTGGTATTGTGTGTGCGCTTAATTAACTAGATGATGGCCATATCTAATTCCATTCTTTCATGTTATTCATTCATTCAACAAATATTTATGGTGTACCTAATCTGTACTAGGTACTGAGCTAAGTGTTGGGGAAACAATGGTGAACAAAACAGGCGAACTGCCTGCCTTCATGAAGTGTACAGCCAGGTGGGAAAACAATTTATGTAAGCATATAAATTATACCAGTAAGTCCAATGGGAAAAAAAGATACATAGTGAAGTAAATGCCTATAATAGTGAGACCCAAACACTATGAACAAAACAAAATAGGCGAACTGCCTGCCTTCATGAAGTGTACAGCCAGGAGGGAAAACAATTTATGTAAGCATATAAATTATAACCAGTAAGTCCAATGGGAAAAAAAGATACATAGTGATGTAAATGCCTATAATAGTGAGACCCAACTAGGGTAAAGACTTCCCTAAGGAAATGGAGCCTGAGCTAAAGATACATAGGAGCTAACTAAGCCAAGGTGGCTGAGGTGGAGATGTATAAAGATGATGTGGGAGGGGGAGGAATGGTGTTCCAAGTATGGTAAACAGTGTGTGCAAAGGCTCTGCAGCTTCTTAAAAGAGAAAAACACATTAAAAGAAATGAAAGAACGACAGTGGTCCTCAAGTACTGAGAGTTAGTGAGAGAGTATCATGAGATGAGGCTGGAAAGATAGTTGGGGAGCCTTGCACATATTAAGGATCTTTATTTACCCTTACAGTGATTAAACAAAAAAGCCCCAAAAGGATTTTAAAATGGGAAGGAGGGTGCTGGAGGGAGAATGACATGATGAAATCTACATTGTTTAAGTATTACTAAGGGTGAGGTAGAAGAGAGTGGCCTGGGGAGAAGCAGGAAGACCAGTTAAGAGACGAATGTAGTAACACAGAAGAGAAGGTAGTATTAGTAAAGATAGAGAGAAATGAATGAATTTGAGCAATATTAAGGATATAAAATCAGTTTCATTATTTACTTAGAGATAATGCTTTGGTTTTGCCAAAGAGTTCCTTAATTATTTGCAAACTGAAAACCATCATACAAATGTTAGGGTTCTTTTTCAATCAGCCTTCCGCATCATATTTATGGTATTTCTAAAGCATATTTTCGATAAAAATGAAAAAGCAGCAAAGAGAAAAATGAAACTCAAGATGTATCTCATTTTATGTAAAAATGTGTGTTCCTGAAAAATTGTGTTATACCTGGGCAATAAAACAACATATACCTTCAGAAATATTCCTGAATAAACATTACTTCTTTGCACAAAAGCATATACTATAAAATGCAAAACAGATTACCATGATACTATATCAAGTGAAATACAAACCACTATCTTGATTATTTCCATACATCATTTCTCCTTTATTATAGGGTACATAAATTGGGTGATTTTATAACTCTAAAAGGATGGCATGGCTCAGAAATTTAATAATCACCATCGAGTTTCATAATAAACCATTTAGTAAGCAACTGGAATGCCCAAGAGGCTTGCAATGATTTAGATCTATTCCTTCACCAATGATTTTACTCACATGGAAAAGTCATTTTATATCTGTATTACCATGATATGCTATCTGTAGTTGACATCCTCCAGAAAATATAGCTTACCCATAAGTCTGGGTTACAATGTCATGACAATGTAATAAGAAGTTCAAAGTGTTCTCTTCCTGGTCCTTCTCAGAATCAGGAAAATGGGGTTGAGAGGGCAAAAAAAATTCAAATTAAAATTAAAATTTTAAAGTACAAAATGTAGTCAGCCTTACAGATTGTATGAACACATATACCACAAAAAGTCTAATTTTATACTGACTTGCCCACATGTTTTTGTGTCTGACTTATAGAGAACAATTTGTACCACAGCTCAGCGCAAACATAAAGAAGGAGCTGGGTTTTACTAGTCTCATATATCAACAACAAATGTCCCATCTAAATTCTAATTCCATGAGCTAAAAAAAGACAGTCTAATTTTAAGCTTTTGCAACTACAGTTTATATCACTCCTACAAAATGAAGCTTTTGATTTGGAAAGAAACAAACTCAATATAAAAATCACTGATGAAAAAATATAAAACCATAATAAGTCAATAAATTGACTTCTAAAGGCTAAGTAAGTGCACTTTTAAACATGTTGCTTTTGGTGATCTAAGTCACAACCTAAGCATTATTTAAACAGAGATCCTGCATATGAATTGTTTTCTTTCCTTAAAAAAAAATCATTAAGGTACTAAAGTTTAGGTGAAGTAACTTGAATAGCCTATAACAGGATCTGGATAGTCACCATCATTTATAACACATATGCTGAAGCATGAATTGGGCATGTGTGTTTTAGGAAATATTACACTTCTGATATAACACAATAGCTCTTTAAAAAAAATGCTGTGCTCTGCTTTCTGTGATTATATTTTAAATGTACCTTGAAACCTTTCCAGCACAGGAGTGAGGAGGGGAAATCACAAAAACTCTCATTATTTTTGGTTTTTAAAGAAAAATACAATAATTTAGGTTTAGGAATTAAAATCTTAAGCCTTATAACACCGTAAGGCTACCTAAACAAAATTCACAGGAAAATATTACCACCAGCCTATGCCAGGAAGTGCTCTCTGTATGCCAAGTTGCAGCTCACTAGGACATTTTATGATTACATTACAACAGCTGAAAGATGGGGCCCTCCCTATAATAAAACTGTTGGCCCTTTCTTGATTTCATCTGCCTGGCAAGATATTATGATAAGTTACTTTGCCAATGAGTCTTCAGATACAACCACACCACTTCATTCATTCACCAATAGTTCAGTAAGAAGAAAAATTGATTATCCTATTTAAACCTCAGGTCATTTTATAATTTCTGAACTTCAAGTGAAGAGATTTTCATTCACTCTTCACTTTTCTTGAGAAGCACAAAGAAATATGTCTGAAATGGTGGTAAGAAATGGAAGGATTAGCCAGGATATCTGCAGTCTCATACCTAATTTTTATGAACAGAAAAAAAAATTAAGCGTTGCATTTATCAATGTTAATATGGTATTTTCTAGGTTCTGAGAGGAAATGATTACTAAAGAATCTTGGTGTGAGAGCTAACCTTTTTTGTTGTTTTTTATTATGGAAATTTTCAAACATATACAAAGTAGAGAGACTCATACAATGAACTATCATCACCCAGCTCAGAGTTAACAATGAATGGATTGCCAATTTTGATTCAGCCAACTATAATCTTCCATTTCCTCTCTTCGCCCCGCTTGTTTTTTTAAAAGCAAATCTCATGTATCATATTAAAGATAGGCAGAAAAATTACCTCCCAAAGAGATATTCACTTCCTAATCCCCAGAACCTGTGACTATTACCTTGAATGGCAAAAGATGTGACTAAATTAAGGATTCCAGGGAAGAGTTTACCTTGGATTATCCAGGCAGGCCCTAAATGCAATAACATGTCCCTCCAATTTTAGTATATGTGTTGCTGAAGCGAGCACACATGTATCCTTATAAGAGCAAGTCAGAAAGAAATTAGACAGGGACACATGTAGAGGAGAATGATGCAAAGACAGAGCAGAGAGATGCAGCCACAAGCCAAGGACAACCACCAGAAGTTGGAAAAGGCAAGGATTCTCTCCTAGAGTCTTTGGAGGAAATGGGGTCTGCCTATACCTTGATTTTAGACTTCCGGCCTCCAAAACTATGACAGAATAAGTTACTATTTTTCTAATCCACATAATTTGTGTGATAGCAGCTGTAAGAAACTAGTACAGTATCATATAATCTAAAAAAAGTCTATGTGAATCTTTAAGAAATAAGAACTCTTTTTAAAATAATACCATTATTATTTCCTTAACAAAAAATAGTCCCTTAATTTATCTACCATCCAGAGTTTAAATTTCTCATATTATTCATGATTTTATATTTATAATATATAACTTTAGGGTTGATGATTTATCTAAATCAAGATCCAAACATGGTTAATATGTCTCTTAAGTCTGTTAATAATAGTTCCTCTTCCTTCTTTGTTTTTCTTGTCATTTATTTATTGAAAAAACTGAGTAATCTGTCCTCTAGAAATTTCTACACTCTGAATTTGGCTACATCTTTATGGTATGGTTTGACATAGTCCTCCCTTTCCTGTGCTTCTTATAAACGAGTAGTGAGATCTAAAGGATTGATCAGAATCATGTTCAGCTTTCTGGCAAGAAACTTCACAGATGGTTCTGTGTATTTCCTATACAGAACCTATTGTTTCCAATTAAGAGGCATGTAACATCTATCTCTTTCTCTTTTGTAATGGTAAGATTGACCAGTAGGTTCAGGGGTTATTAGTCCAATCCATCAGCTATAAAGTTCCCCATCAACCTTTAACTTAATAATTTTAGCAGCTACTGATGTCCATTCTCTAAATCTATTATTTCATTGGAGGTAACAAAATGGTAGTATTTTATTTGTATCACTCATTTTGCGTTTACTAACTGGAATTTTTCTAAAAGCAAGATTTTACCTGAATCATCTATTTGGTTATTCTGAAATACAACTTTTTTTTTTTTTACAGGAAAGATAAGACAAATGCTTGATAGCATCTAGTTTTTAAGATAGTACCAGGATGGGTATCTGCCTCTTGACTACAAAGATCACCTTGTCTACAATCAATGAGTATAACTTCTCAACTGTACTCAAGTTGGTTCTCAAGTTACTGATTTAAATACTTGGCATATAACATGAAACCTATTTTTAAAAGATCCAATATGACTATGTCGATCTGATGTAGTCCTTAGGGTTTATGCCCTATCAGATGGGTCCAAACTCCTAAACCAACTACTTCAAACCATCCACTCTGAGTCTACCTTATCCTACTTCACTAACACAAACCATATGCTCATTCTAGATTCCATGCCTTTGGTTCACTGCTCTAAGGTCCTGCCTTTCTCCCTACAGCCAGCTCAAGCCCTCCTCTTCTCCCCTCGGGAGTAAACAACACCTCCTGCTCTTGCCATCAGCACCCCTCCTTTTTTCTAAGAATGGTAGAATCCTTTTTAAAACAAAATGTTCATCTTTCCCAGACCAACGATGTAATTCTAGATGGGGCTGCCAGTTACCTGGTAATCTGTGTCCCTGGCCAAAAGGATGGGGACATCTCACAAGTTAGGCCAACCAGAACCATTCCAGGGATTTTGAAAATTTAAATGAAGGGAAGAAGGTCAGACATTCTTTCTGGGTGGTCTCTGGCTTGCTGCAGCCACACCCCAAGATGTGGAGAAAACTGACACAAAAAAAGAGGCACAAGGATTTAAGACAGAAAGTGTAGGTGGTGTGGAGTTCCCCGTTCTGGCTTCCCTGAGAACTACCTCACTTCTCCCACACTTTAGCCATGTAAGCCAATAAATCCCCCTTCTATACGGTTTAGATTTATATAATTTGTGACCAAAGGAATTGTAATACAACCCCCATAATGGTTCTTGAAGACTTTGACCACAGTGACTTCTACCTTTCCAGTTTCTCAAACTTCCTTTCTGTACAATTAACACTTTATTATATACTGTCCTGATTTTCTGTGTGTCAGGTACTCATTTGTCACTACCTTTTGTGGCTTTGCAGACATACATGTTGCACACCTTTTGAACCTCCCCCACAGTCCCTAGAAGAGTGCTAATACAGCTTCAGTGCATAGGTAGCAATTACCATGTATTGATTATTAATTCCATGTTAAGTACCTTGCATGTGTTATCTTATTTAACCCTCATAGAAACTCCCTGTATGGGCATTATTATCTCTATTTATAGATAAGGAAGCTAAGGTTAATCAAAGAAAAGTAATTTGTGAAAGGTCACATATTTACCAATTGGTAGATCAGAGATTTGAAACATATTTGCACCCAAATTGCATTCTCTTTCCACTAGGCACATACAGCCTCACACAATGTTAAACACTTGCTAATTTAATTTGAGAGCATAATTGATCAAAGACCTCCATGTAACCCTTAAATTTCCACTAACCTCAAAGTGTGTGTTCTTCCATAATTAAAAATAGTAAAATTAATATATTAATATATAAATAAATTAGCTATATGAAAATCAGCATCTTGACAAAGTTATAATACAATTTCTCCAAAATTACTACTGGCAGCCTGAAGACTAAATGCTGGCATTTCTCTTAAAGCAATGGGTAAAAGGAATGAATATTTAAGACTACTCTGTCAGAACAAGTTGTATACAACTCCCCTGGCAGTGATATTTCAAAACAGCAAAAAGAGATTTGTGAACACCTGTCAATGGGTGACAAGCCTACAGCTCTCCAGTTGCTCAGAGGAATATTCCTGTGTCATCATTAGACACTAATAGTTATTGATCACTCTCGTGGCTAGAAAGCAAGAACAGAAGGCCTTTAGGAAGAAAATGATTCCCTCTTCATATTAATAGCTTAGAAAGAGAGGGGCTAGAAAGACAGTGATGGCGATTCACTGGTAGAGAACCTAAAAGTCACCAGCTCTGATCTCTACACAATCAGCATCATTCAGATCAGCCTTCTCAATTCCAGCCTTCTCAATTCCACGCTTGTATCTCCAATTCCAGCTGGGCAGGTCTACATGGAGCTCCTGCTATCAAATTAACTTTGGGGCAACCAGTTTTTCAGCATCTAGTGAAGTACCTCCATTGAAAAGTGTCTCTGGCCAGGCGCGGTGGCTCACACCTGTAATCCCAACACTTTGGGAGGCCGAGGCAGGCGAATCACTTGAGGCCAGGAGTTTGAGACCAGCCTGGCCAACATGGCAAAACCCCGTCTCTACTAAAAAGAAATATTAAAATTAGCTGGGCGTGGTGGCTTGTGCCTGTAGTCCCAGCTACTAAGGAGGCTGAGGCACAAGAATCCTGTGAACCCAGGAGACGGAGGTTGCAGTGGGCTGAGACTGCACCACTGCACTCCAGCCTGGACAATGGAGCAAGACTCTATCTCTCTCTCATTAAAAAATATATATACATATATTTTTTTTTTCGAAGGAGGCAAACCCAAACTCAATTCAACAAATATTTATTGAATGTCATGCACTGGTCTATGTATTGGGATATATAGCCAAGACTATCAAATATCACAAAGCTTTACATTCTTATGTGGGGAAAGAGTTAATATATATATATTTTTTTAATGTCTCATAAATATTTGTTAATGGTCAACTGCTTCTTTTTTTTTTCTTTCCCATTTTCGTCACTTTACTTGAGGATCTTATTACCATACAGGTACTCTTCGAGGAATCTAATGAATGTTCCTAGTGGGCCAGAAGACTTTGTCAAAGCAGCATACCCCTCATGTATAATTTGACAACAGTGCAGCCAAGGAAAAAATAGGCCTGGAACATCACTAAAAATGGTTGCATCCCCTAGTAGAACAAGATTTTGCTAACTTGCATACTTTGGTAAAAGGCAAGCCCTAAAGAGTACCATCACTGTCAAGACTCAAGAATACCTCAAATGAGATCATATATGTGAAAGTGCTTTGCAAACCATGAACTGCCAAGGAAACTGCCACTTCTGTTATTGGTGTGGCTATTACAAAGGCACAGACCTAGGAAGGCGATAGTTGTATGGTTTGAAGGAACTAGCTAGGTCTAGATACAGGGGTCTTCAGCAACAAGAAGAAAAAAAGTAAGAGAGGTCCCAGAGGATGCAACAGGAAGCCTCAATTAACAAAGAGATTCGGCGGAGGGAAGGGTTCCAGGTTAGCAAACCCCAACTCAATTCAACAAATATTTATTGAATGTCATGCACTGGTCTATGTATTGGGATATATAGCCAAGACTACCAAATATCACAAAGCTTTACATTCTTATGTGGGGAAAGAGTTAATAAACAAAAGACACTAACCAACCAGGGAACCATTGAAAAAATTTTTTTAAATTTTAAAAAGACATAAGTAAACTAAAATATGTTAAAAGACAAGTGCAGGAGAGCAGAGTAAGGGGGATGAAAACTACAGAGGATTTGCAATACTTTGAGCTTAGAAGACTAGCCAAAGAGGAAAATGAGGTCAGATTTCAAATGGTGTCCCTCAAAAATTACATTCAATTGCAGGAAAAATAAGAAGAGTCACATTGTGCTTATATGAAATTTGTGTAAAATTTGACAAATCCAAATTTCCTAGGAACACACAGCTCATTTTCCATATTGATCTCCTTCACCATTGTTCAAAGTTATTGACCCAAATGTGCTATACAGAATATATAAAAAGATATAAAATGACTTAGCCAGAGGCAGAACAAAGAGAACTACAAGGGACAAAGCAAAACAGATGACAGCAAAAATCGTTGCAAATCAGTCCCTTAGGAAAGGACAAATTCAAGAGGACTTTAAATGCGACTCAATTTTTTTTCTTAGAAAAGTTGGCTCTAGGTCAAGGATGATATAAAAGTTTCATTTCTAGTAACAACCTCAAACAACTGGCAAGGCCTCTCTGGAGCACTGCATTGAGAGAGCTCTGGGTCCTGTGGGGAATTAATTAGACATTTCTGCCATGGGCTCAAGATGGGGCACTGCAGGCATGCAAGTCCCTCATTTGCCTTTCCTTCCCTAGGTTGATCTTAGTGCTTTAAAAATATCAGTAACCACTCACTGGCAACCTACTAAGCAAAAGAAAAGCAACACCAGGAACAGTGGAGGGATGTGGAAATACAGAGTTAGGCTCCACTCCTAAAGGAGTTTATAATCTAATTGGGAAGAAGGACAAATGTATAAAAGATAACACTGGATGGCAGCAAATGACTAAATTCCTAAAATTTCAGTATGGAGATTCAGGTGCCAGGAAATTACTACAGGAAAAGACAGCAAAGAAAGATTTTATGGAGGACACAGCTCTGAACTAGGCTTGGAAGAATGCACATCACTAAAATAACTGGAAAGAGGAAGGACTGGTCTCAACAAAGATGGGGAAAAAGGAAGAGGTAGGGTGTGTTCAAGAATGAGGAACAGACCAGCATGGCAGTCAAAGCAAAGGATTTGCACAGAGCACCAGATCATAAATGCCCTGAGAATCAGCCAAGGGTTCTCCAGAGAAACAGAACCAGTAGGAGATGTATGTGTGTGTTTATGAAGAGACTTATTATAAGGAAGTGGCTTATGCAATTATAGAGGCCAAGAAGTCTCAAGATCTGCAGTCAGCAAGCTGGAGACCCAGGAGAGACAATAACATAAGTTATAGTTCGAGTCTGAATCTGAAGGCAGGAGGAGACCGATGTCCCAGGTTGAAAACAGTCAAACAGAGAGAGAGAGAGGAGAGTGAATTCTCCCTTACTCAGTCTTTTTGTACTACTGAAGCCTTCAATAGACTGAATAAGGCCCATCCACACTGGGGAGGGCAGTCTGCTTTACTGAGTTTACCAATTCTAATGTTAATCTCATCCAGAAATCCTCTCACAGACATACCCAGAATGTTTAACT
The DNA here is from genome assembly GCF_029281585.2 of Gorilla gorilla gorilla. Classification (NCBI taxonomy): domain Eukaryota; kingdom Metazoa; phylum Chordata; class Mammalia; order Primates; family Hominidae; genus Gorilla; species Gorilla gorilla. The sequence continues at coordinate 172,452,740 of NC_073227.2, read as the reverse complement.
AAATACCTGGACACCCTGTGGCCCAGGCAAGTTGATACATAAAATTAATTAACCATCACGCCTTGAGTTGAGTCATTACCCAGTAGGCAACAGAGACCATGATAGGTGACATGAGCACAGCTATAGTTTGGAAAATCAATTGACTATGGAATGAAAATAGATTAGAGCAAGAAAAACTGGAAACAGAAACAAAATGAAAAATACTATAATTGGCCATATAATACTAAGAGGCAGATCATTAACAACAAACATTTATAGGATTCTATTCAATATAAGGTGCTCTGGTAGGCAATTAAGATGCAAAGTTACTCTCAACTCCTTATAGTTTACTTTGATGTCAGGATCTAAACATAGACCTATCCAGCAGGAACTGGTTAGAAACAAGCCTAGGGTCCAAAGGTCAGCAATGAGGGTATGGATTTAGGAATTATCTGTATACCCAAGACAACCAAGTCAAGAGTTTGCTCCTGGCATGCCAATATTGACAAAAACTCAGAACAGCAGGTTGAGTTAGCCAGACTGAGTCAGGAAATCCTGTCAAACCTACTCATTTTGTGATTCACTATGAAGGAATGACCACTTCTCTGTGAAACCAATCCTAAGACATAATCAAGAGGCAGAATTACTTTAAGGACAAAAAAAACACTCTCCAATTGTTGCAAGCTGGTTCTTACTATCTATAGCAACTCCAGGATGTACTTTTCAAATAGGACATGCAAGGTCCTAAACACTGTGAAGAAGTATAAGGAGAAAATTCAGAGGTCAAACTTAATCAAGCTGATAAGAAATTAACATTAACCATTAAGTTTAATCAGTAGGTAAATATCAAGTCAGTTGGTGTTTCCTGAAACAGATCAAAGTCAATGAACTCCTGTTGTCAGAGTTTCTCTTGTTTTTTTTTTTTAGAGATAGGTTCCTACTCTGTCACCAAGGCTGGAATGCAGTGACATCATCCTGTGTCACTACAGCCTCAAACTCCTGAGCTGAAGTGATCCTCCCGCCTCAGCCTCCCAAGTAGCTGGGACTCCTGGGGTGAGATACCACGCCGCCTAATTTTTTGTTGTTACTGCTGTTAAGACGGGTCTCACTATGTCGCCCAGGCTGGTGTCAAACTTCTGGCCTCAAGCAATCTTCCTACCTCTGCCTGCCAAAATGCCAGGATTACAGGCATGAGCCATTGGGCCTGGCAGATTTTTTACAAGCAGTTAAATTACAACATCTTGCTTAAAATAAGCCAAAAGTACAAATGTTTTGTAGTATACACAAATCAGAGAGATTTAAAAATTCAACTTATCAAATAGTGACTTCGTGTTAGAGAATAAGCAATAATCAAGACTAATACATGGTCAGGTGTGGTGGTTCACACCTGTAATCCTAATGAGGCAGAAGAACAGGGTCTGGAGGCAGGGAACCTAAGGCTGATTCATGCTGACTTCCTAGAACTAAATCAAAAGGAAAACCCCAACTTTCCACACCCAAGTAACAAAAGGACCAGAGGCTATTCCCTTTGCAACCCCCATCTCCTTGTTCCGCATGACAGATAAAAATCTGAAAGTACCTCGGATTGGTCCCCTCCCAAAACCAATCAGGCTGGTCACAAGCCAAGTCTTCCTTTGCATAGAAATATAATTTTGTAACTTCACTTCAGCCTCTGATTGGTCACTTTCCACAACCAATCAGATGTCTGCATAGGGTGTAACTCTGTAACTTCACTTTAGCCTCTGCTTGGTGCTTGGTCGCCTTCTGCAACCAATCAGACAGATCTTGGGCCACTACTTCATTTACATAGGGTGTATATCAAGTAACCAATGGGAAGCCTCTAGAGGGCATTGAAACCCCAGAAAATTCTGAAACCAGGCCCGCGAGCGGCTTGCTCGGGCCTGCTCCCACCCTGTGAAGTGTGCTTTCCCTTTCAATAAATCTCTGCCTTTGCTGCTTCATTCTTTCCTTGCTTTGTTTGTGCATTTAGTCCAATTCTTTGTTCAAAGCACCAAGAACCTGGACACCCTCCACTGGTAACACTAGCACTTTGGGAGGCCAAGACAGGGGAATCTCTTGGGCCGGGGAGTTTAAAACCAGCCTGGGCAACATGCCAAAACCTTGTCTCTACAAAAAAATACAAAAATTAGCCAGGCATGGTGGCATGCACCTGTAGTCCCAGATACTCAGGAGGCTGAGGTGGGAGATTCGCTTGAGCCTAGGAAGTTGAGGCTGCAAAGAGCCCAAACTGCACTAGTGCACTCCAGCCTGGATGACAGAGCGAGACCCTGCTTCAAAAAAAAAAGGATAATACATTAGACATGTTGTATTTTCCCACAGAAAAGATCAAAATATGAATATATACAAACTATAAGTTTTCCGTGTCCTAAGAAATTCTTATTTTATTAAGAAAAATTTTTATACCAAGAAAATCAAGAAACATTTTTTCTAATAAATAAATATGGAGACATCATCCTTATTTTGAGGATGTACAAAGTTTTCTATTAAATGACCTGAAGAAGATCATACTTTTAAAACATTCCTTATATCACTATATACTTAGGCATAAATATACAAATGTGCACAATACATAAGTGCACATATAAATATAGGGGGTATGTATGTGTGTATAGAAATTACATTTGTAAACATATTTTTCTATACTCATTCTAGTACATTATAAAGAAAATCAACCTAAAATGAATGGAATCCAAATAAAAGTTCCATGAACACAAACAAAATAGAAGATATTCATTTTGAGGAATAAGACACACTCCTCTAATGAAATGGTTATGAAAAAAAGCTTGGACTAAATAAAAATATTAATCAACTCTTTTAGACGGTCAGTAAAAACTTTGCCACAGGAATTCCTGAAATGTTCCCACCTCAATGAGCCTGAGTCATGAAATTTAGCCAAAGTATCTTATTTCACATTTTCCACACACAGAGGGAAATCAGTTCCTAGAACTTTCTACAAGCCAAAAGATCCTAAAATGGACCCATGACTAATATTTCAACAGAGGTAAACTTTAACAATTTAAGGAGAAGAGCTAAAATACACTCTGCATTCTGCAAAACCTAGTGGATTTTCTGAACTCCTTAATGGCATGTCCTAAAATAATGTTCTTAGGAAAATGTTAAAAAAAAAAAACACTATGCTCCATAAAAGCTAATTAGCAGCTCAACCAACAGCTGCAGAGTATTTTTATAGCTGTTACCAATTACTATCTTCTCTTGGGGAAAACATTAAAACCAAAAAGAACCTGAAATGTGAGGAAATGAGGTGAACCCTACCTAAAAGCTCAGCACCTTTTGCTGTTATGACCTCTTATTTCAGTGGCTGGTCATCTATTAATAATTTCTGTCTTCAGTCTTGTGCATTCAGAAAGAAAGAATATGTTCATATAACTAAAAATGAAGGGACACTACTAGAGGAAATGTAAATAAAAGAAATTTAACATTTTCATAACAGTGACTCACAAACCTTTCCTACAGAAAACACAAGTGTACAATGATAACACTTTCAAGGATGTTCTCTGAAGCACTGTTCTTAATATAGAAAAATGGAAAACAATCCAAATTCCCAACAAAAGGCTGTTTAAATAAACCATGTTATAGGGCCAGGCATGGTGGCTCACGCCTGTAATCCCAGCACTTTGGGAGGTCAAGGCAGGTGGATCACCTGAGGTCAGGAGTTTGAGACCAACCTGGCCAAACCCTGGCTCTCCTAAAAATACAAGAATTAGCCAGGCATAGAGATGCACATCTGTAGTCCTAGCTACTCAGGAGGCTGAGGCAGGAGAATTGCTCGAACCTGGGAGGGAGAGGTTGCAGTGAGCTGACACTGCACCACTGCACTCCAGCCTGGGTGACAGAGCAAGACTCCATCTCAAAAAAAAACAAAAAAACAAACAAAAAAAAACTATATCTATTCAATGCATTACTATACAGCCAGTAAAAAAAACAAAATGAGAATAATGTGCATGTATGGTCATAAAAACATTTTCAAGGTATATTATTGAGTTAAAAATAAAAACCAAGTTGAAAGTTACATAAGATTACCCCAGTAGTTATTAACAACCACGTTAATAATAAACATTTTTAAATAGAGGGAAAAATGAAGGGAAATATATCTATTTATAGCAGTTTCTCCAGAATATAACATTGCAGTGTACTTTAACTTTTAACATTATATATTTCTATATTGTTTAGAATTTGAATAATATGTATCATGTATGTAATAAGAAAATTAACTCATTTTAGTTAGTGATATAATTGGAAAGGAAGTAGGAGAAAATCATATTTATAAAGAAAAGGATAAACTTAAGGGTGTTAACTTTTTATAATAGCTCTAAAATATCATTTGTCTCTACCTGTCTTTTAGAAGGCAGTAGTATCCTCACTCTCAGAACTTCAAAATTAAGCAAAACACATAGATACTGGAAAAGTCCCCTTAGCATCTCCCGTTAGTAATGCCTTCTGAGAATAAAAGTTTAGCCCAAATTCCAGTATTTATCAAATTCAGCTGGGCAAGAATGCCAGCTTCTAAACATTGCAGACAAACTGCACACCTCTAAGTAAAAGTAATTACAGAATTAACAACAAAAAGGTACAGATTCTGCAGACTCTAAAACCATTTGAAGCATTTTCAAAATGGAAATTTAAGGAATTAGATAAAAATACTTTTGAATCTATAGTCCAGTAACCTGTTCAAAGATTGTAAAAACCAGATAAAGGCCAGACGCGGCGGCTCACGCCTGTAATCCCAGCCCTTTGGGAGGCCGAGGCGGGCGGATCACCCAAGGTCAGGAGTTTGAGACCAGCCTGGCCAACATGGTGAAACCCCATCTCTACTAAAAAAATACAAAACTTAGCCAGGCATGGTGGCGCATGCCTGTAGTCCCAGCTACTCGGGAGGCTAAGGCAAGAGAATCACTTGGACCTGGAAGGCGGAGGTTGCAGTGAGCCGAGATTGCACCACTGCACTCCAGCCTGGGCGACAGAGTGAGACTCCGTCTCAAAAAAAAAAAAAAAAACTAACTAGATAGAAGGCAAAAGAATTGCCTAGAAAGGAAACTGAAGAATCACTAGCAAGGTAAAACTTTCTACCTGCCTGGGAAAGGTTTGTCTCTACAGTTGACCTTGTCTGGGAGAGGTTTGTCTCTACAGTTATGTGACCATGAGCATAACATTTAAACTCCTACACCTCAATTTCCTCACCTGTAAAATGGAAGAACTGGGAATACATAATTTTGGCTCTAAAATTCTGACAAAAGACCTTCGCTCCGTCCTTGCCAAAGGGCTTTTTTTTAAAGTAATACATATGAGGCCAGGCACGGTGGCTCATGTCTGTAATCCCAGCACTTTGGGAGACTGAGGCAGGCGGATCACTTGAGGCCAGGAATTCGAGACCAGCCTGGCCAACATGGTGAAACCCTATCTCCACTAAAAATACAAAAATTAGCCAAGCATGTTGGTGCATGCCTATAGTCCCAGCTACTCAGGAGGTTGAGGCAGGAGAATGCCTTGAACCCAAGAGGCGAAGGTTGCAGTGAGCTAAGATTGTGCCACTGCAGTCCAGCCTGGGCAACAGAGCGAAACTCTGCCTCAAAAAATAAATAAAGTAAAATAAACTAATACATATGTACACAGTATAAAATATTATCTAATATTATAAGGTACATAGCCAAAAACAGCAGATTCCTGCCTGGCTCCTCCTCACCCCTGAGTTTCATTCCCCAAAAGAAGGTCCTTCAACTCTTTTAGCTATTTCTTCTGGTAATTACTTCTATATTTGTAAATCATGCACTTATACTGCTATTTACAGAGTTTTTCAATTTTAGACATTGCCAAAATTCCTTATTCAATCTATCAAGGTATTTATTCACCTACGCCACTTCCCAAGATCTCCCTCCCAAATTTAATGGAGGTTACTTCAATTTTATTGTACAGCTATACTGTTGAGATGCCAAGGCTATACAGACTATATGTTACATGTGTACACACACTTACACATACACATATATGTACATATTCATATATAGTCCTGTCATCCTGTCTCCACATGAGCTCATATTTTGGTTAATAAGAAATAAGACGGCCAGGCGCGGTGGCTCACGTCTATAATCCCAGCACTTTGGGAGGCCAAGGCAAGTGGATCACCTGAGGTCAGGAGTTCGAGATCAGCCTGACCAACATGGAGGAACCCCATCTCTACTTAAAATACAAAATTAGCCAGGCGTGGTGGTGCATGCCTGTAATCCTAGCTACTCGGGAGGCTGAGGCAGGACAATCCCTTGAACCCGGGAGGCAGAGGTTGCGGTGAGCTGAGATCACGCCATTGCACTCCAGCCTAGGCAACAAGAGCAAAACTCCGTCAAAAAAAAAAAAAAAAGAAAGAGAGAGAGAGAAAGAAAGAAGGAAGGAAGGAAGGAAGGAAAGAAAGAAAAAAAGAAAAGCCCATTTCACATCCAACCACTTCACAAAATGTAACAAAGAAAAAAGTGAAAGCATGGGCTGTAAATCAGAAATCCTGAATTCAGGTCTCAGTCCACAATATACAGGAGCAAAGAGTATGCCCATAAAAGTCCCTTATTATTGGCCGAACACAGTGGCTCACGCCTGTAATCCCAGCACTTTGGGAGGCCGAGGTGGGTGGATCACCTGAGGTCAGGAGTTTGAGACCACCCTGGCCAACATGGCGAAACCCCATCTCTACTAAAAATACAAAAAAAATTAGCTGAGCATGGTGGTGGGCACCTGTAATCCCAGCTACTCAGGAGGCTGAGGTAGGAGAATTGCTGGAACTGGGAGGCGGAGGTTGCAGTGAGCCGAGATCACGCCATTGCACTCCAGCCTGGGCAACAAGAGTGAAACTCCGTCTCAAAAAAGTCCCTTATTATCTCTGAACCTCATCTGCTTTCCTCCCGTGTAATCTAAACACAATGGCATCTACTACAAAATGGTTAAATCACAAGGCACAAACATGGTACATGAAAGCACTCCGTGAAACATAAAGCACTACAGAACTGTTCACTTCTGTTATTGTTTTCATTAAGAGATCCCTATAAATGAAGTTCCTGGAGTTTCTTGTCACTCTTGAGCACTGTTCCCCTACCTGGGCTAAGAACCAAGGGTTGGAAGTTGCTAAAAATAAGGATGAAGTAGATCTAAATTGTGTTTCAATGGCAGAATCTGATCCAGATCTTCACTGGGCCTATGTATCACCCTAGAAGACAAATGTACACAGAATAAAGATCAAGTGTCTAAACAGATTAAATAAAGCAATTTTGCTTTATATTTGCAAGGAGAAAGGAGGTTCCTTATTAAATTTTCTTTATGAAAGTAATACAAGAGGCCAGGCATGGTGGCTCACACCTGTAATCCCAGAATTTTGGGAGACCAAGGCAGGCGGATTGCTTGAGTCCAGGAGCTCAAGGGCAGCCTGGGCAACGTGGCAAAACCCTGTCTGTATGAAAATACAAAAAATTAACAGAGTGTGATGGCATGAACCTGTGGTCCCAGCTACTCAGGAGGCTAAGTTGGGAGGACTGCCTGAGCCCAGGAGATCAAGGCTGCAGTGAGCCGAGATCACGCCACTGAACTCTAGCCTGGGCCAGAGAGAGAGAGAGACCCTAACTTTAAAAAAAAAAAAAAAGAATATAATTTCACTCCTCAGAGGCAATTCTTGTTTTTTCTCATTTTACCTCCATATCTCTACATAATATATTTGTATATCTGCTTCTTGTTTGCAGTCATTATCTATCAAGTTCCTATTAAAGAAAGAACTTAGCAGAGTAAGTATTTTGAACCAATCTTGGGAGGCAGAGTACAGAACTGTCCAGCAATGCATTACTCTGACTATGTAAAAATAAAACACTCCTTTTATTTCTAGTCTTCAAGTCCTCCATTAAAAGTCCTACACAATGTCTTTATATGAGAGCCAAGAAAAAAGGTAGCTGGGCAGTTGGACCTAAATTTTTAGACCACTCTCAATCACTCTCTGAATCCACTTCAGTGATGTCCAGTTTCTCTGACCCTTTCCAGCCACCCCACACAGTTTAATCCTGTTCCTTGTCCTACAGGACAAATGATAAATAGGACCCCAAACTTAATTTATTTCAAGACAGGCATGGACATAATTCTTATGAGCTCTGCGGAAAGGGATTAACTGGAACTAAAAAGATACCAACCTTTAATTATGCGAAAAGTTACCTAAAGCCAACAAGTATACTGTATTAAAGAGTAAATTTATGGACTAAATATCCTGCTCAATTTCTGTCCAAAGAAGACCTTTGAAGTTCTCCAAACGTGGACTTCAGCTGTGGTTCACTACATGTGGACAGCTTCAGGGACAGCATCCTGCCTAGTGCCAGGTGTACAAGTGAACTTGAGGTCAGGCAGGTGACCCTGACAAGCAGGCATAATACATTAAGGAGAGGAAATCTTCCCTCTCATTAATCAACAGGATAAAGGTAATTAAGCAGGAATTATTTTTCAATGACCTATATAATTTCATCAGGGCTGCTATGACTATTAGCAGGGAGCAGCTGACTTCCTAATGAGATGAATTTGATAGCACAGCCCTTCCAGAGAAGCCAAGGGAGCAAGCCCAATCTATAGGGAAGCAACAATTGTTAGGCATTGTTTACTCCTCCTCCTGAGAGCTGTCTCTCCTTCTCAATATTTGGCTCTTTCCCTTCAGGGGGGTTTCCCTGTCCCTGGATAGCTGGGGCTGCAGCATCTGCTGAATAGTGGAAGCTAGATCTGCTGTGAATGGGTGGGTCCAGGAGGCTGGGAAACTAATTCACTAGACCTGCTCATGTGATTCCCAAAGTCCCAAGCCAACAAGGCTACCGCCGCCTGCACCAACACCTCGCTCTGACCAGGCCTGAAATAAGACAGCAAGGTAGTTCCTCCCACTCCCTAGCAGAAGCGGAGTTAACAAGGGACCTTTGTTGAGCCAGAGGAAACACAAACACACACACACTATCAATAATAACCACGACTTGAACGCAGTTTCATCACAGAATTTACGAAATTGAGCAACAGCTACCCAACAAGTAAGTCCTTACACCAGGAAAGGGCTGCAAACCTCAGAGGGGCACCGCCTCTGTCTCCTGTGTAAGCAAGTTGATTTACAGGGGAAACCTGAACTCCACATCTCTTTGCCTTTTCCTGTGCCTCCCAGAGGACCCAGGGACCAAGGAATGGGATGGAGGGCCCTAATGACATATTCCTTCGTCAAAACAAGCTGGCTCTCTCTATCCCAGGGTCAGTCACCGCGTTACGCCCCGTCCGGGAGCCCGAAACCCTAGAAGTCACCTCCTCCCCCCTGCGCCCCCGCCCGACGCAGCGACCTCGTTTGGAACATCCCCAGCCGGCCCCCAGCCCAATGCCTGCTCCCTCAGCCCAATGCCCGCACCCCCTACCCAGCTGGCGGATGCAGAGAAGGGACATTTCGACTCTCCCTTCTCCTTCAACCCTCTAAAATAAAAGAATCCCTCAAGCGCAAATCTCCGGCCAGCACAGCACCTACCTGTCCCCGGCCGTGGCTCCTCCTCCCCGAGCAGTGGGGCTCGCTGGACAAGTGTCCTCAGACAGTCCAGAAAGTTTGCTCTGCGGTCCCGGGGACGCCTGCGCGGGACCCAGTGAGGAAAGCGGGGCCGGCTCCTCGCACCTCGGGCGGCCGCCGCTCGAAAGTCTTGGCCCAGGTCCTCCAGGCCCGGCTCAAACTCAGGAGTGCCCGGGAAGAATGTAGGTCGTAAGAAGGTCGGAGCGCAACTTTTCGAAGGTGCGTCAGCCGCGGGCTGAGCCGCGTGGGTCCCGGCCTCCCCCCAGCCTCTCCCTAGTGATCGCGGGAGGGGCGGGGGCGGGGGCGGGGGCCGGGGCGGGGCAGGGGCGGGGGTGGGGCCCAACCTGCCTGGAGGCCTCGGGGAGCGCGCCCCGGCCCCGCCCCCGCCGCCGCCGGCCCCGCCCCTGCCGCTGGGACACGCTGCCGCCAGGTGCGCCGGGGACTTAGGCAGTGCCGCGACGCACGGCCCGCGCCGGTTTCCAAGGTGAAGGAGGAGGAGCCTCTGAGGGAAAGTTTCCACAGAAACTTGAGCTGGGCGCAGTGTAGCGCTCGCGCCCTTGGGGGCTAGCGTATGGCCGGACCTACACACTCTTTCTTTACTCACGCACGCACACCGCCGTACACAGCACAATCGTTCACCGTCCCGCCAAAGGCTCGACTCTCGGGTTCTGCCTAGTGGAAGGAGTGGACAACGCCGCACGTCACGGGCGTTTCGGATTTCTTGCTTCCCAAAGGTTTGACGGCGGCCACCGGCGCCCCGGCCCAGCTCTGCTTTCCTTTGCTGACTCCTTCCTTGAGGTGTGAATTTTAAAATGCTGATACCGCCCCAAGAGAGCTGAGTCAAGTGAGGCAAACGTTCGCCTGTTGTTCTCCTGACAGACTCCCTGCAGTGGGCAGGGGATATGTGGCCTTGGCCGACATTGAAGTGCCAGGATGGAGGGAGGGGGCCTGCTGATTTGTTCTGTTTTACTTTTTAAGGGTAACTAGAGCGTTACTGGAGTCGTCTGTAGGTTTGGGGAGTATGTGGCGCGTGTGTGTGTCACACATTTAACTGGCAACTCCCGCCAACCCCTTCCCAAGAAATGAAGGCTCTAATGTGGGCAGTTCTACAACAAAGGTGAAACTTCCCCAAATCACGATTCCCCGCAAGATGAGAGAGCAGGTGCAGCATCCGTTTCCCCACTACCACGCTTGAGATGGTGGCTTTGGGCACTGCCCGGTGCCCCGACATCCTTCCCAGAGCCCAGCCTTCCCACCCAGGCCTGGCCCTGCGCGGCCGCCTGCCTTTGCATCAGAGACCGCGGCTGTGCCATTGCCAAGCTGGGCAGCGCCGCCTCGCTTCCCCATTCCTCCGTCTCCCACACCTCTTGCGTGTTTGAGTCGCGAAGTGATGGACTTTAAATCTCAGAGGAGGAATGAGAAACTTGGTTAGTGGCTCTCTTGGCATGTTCGTAGCCCTGTGGTTGAAGTGGCTGAAACCTGCGTTAAGCCTCAGTCCAAGCAGCTGGGGCCACACCAGTTTGCAAAGGCGGATGTGGCAATTTTCCACCGCAGCAGCAGCCTGCTGGCGCCTCATCAGATTCTCCTTTGGAGGAAGTATCTTCTTCCCTTCATTCTCGGTGAATGGCATCCAGAGATAACCAAAATCAGGTGTATCTAGTTTCAAGTTCTGTCTTGCAACCGTGATAATTGGAGGATGCAAACTTTACACTTTCTTCTCTAGCTGTCTACCACCACTGCTGCGCTTGTGGATGACTGCAGGAACAGGGGTACTTGCCACAAGTATCTCTCCAGATTCATCAGCCTTTCACCTGTGACAAGCGCAGTCAAGAAGTGGCTCCTAAGTAAGAGCTGGGGAAGAACAAGGAAGATAGAGCTCAGAGTAGAAAGCTGTGAAGTTCTGCACAACAGGTCCCCTTGGCCTGCTCTAACAGTTGGAATGTGGTGGAAGCATTCATTTACTCAACGAATATATACTGAGTGCCTTTTGCATGCTAGGCACGCTTCTAGGGGTTGAGGACACAGCAGAGAGCACAAACAACAATTCCAGCCCTCATGGAGCTTACCTCTTCCAGGTGGGAAAGACAGATGGTAAATGTATAAGGACAATATATGGACTGCTGTATGATTAGAAATGCTATGGAGAGGCTAGGAGTGCTGTCTCATGCCTGTAATCCCACAGTTTGGGAGGCCAAAGGAGGAGGATCGCTTGAGGCCAGAAGTTGGAGACCCAACCTTGGCAACATAGTAAGACCCCCTATCTACAAAAAGTTTAAAAATTAGCCAGGCATGGTGGCATGCACCTGTAGTCCTAGCTATCCAGGAGGCTGAGGTGGGAGGATCACTTGAGCCCACTGCATGCCAGCCTGGGTGACAGAGTGAGACCCTGTCTTGAAAGAAAGAAAGAAATGCTGTGGATAAAAATTAAGCAGAGAGGGTACATAGAAAGTATGAGGGGTGCTATGTTCGGAGAGGGGTGATGATCAAGGAAAGCTTCTGGAGGAGGTAACATTTGAGGAACGACTTGAGGGAGGTTAGGGATATCTGAGCAGACAACTTGCCAGGCAGAAAGCATAGCAAATGTAAAGGCCCTGAGGCAGGAGTATGCTAAGTGTACTAGGAACAATCCAGAAGGCGCCATGAAAGAATGGAGAAGATGAAGTCAAAGAAGTGAAAGGTGGGGGTGATGCAGATCAGGTAAGGCTTTTACTCTGAGTGAGTTGGTTGGAGCCATTGGAGGATTTTGTGTAGAAAAGTGACATTTTCTGACATTGTAATTGGATCACTTTGACTGCTGGGTTAAGAATAAACAGTAGGGTGTAAGGGTAGAAGCACAGAGACTGGTTAAGAGGCTACTAAAATAATCTAGGGTCAGCCGGGTGCGGTGGCTCACACCTGTAATTCCAGCACTTTGGGAGGCCAAGGTGGGTGGGTCACAAGGTCAGGAGATCAAGACCATCCTGGCCAACATGGTGAAACCCCGCCTCTACTAAAAATACAAAAAATTAGCCAGGTGTGGTGGCACGCGCCTGTAGTCCCAGCTACTCAGGAGGCTAAGGCAGGAGAATCACTTGAACTCGGGAGGCGGAGGTTGCAGTGAGTAGAGGTTGCAGTGAGCTGAGATCGCACCACTGCACTCCAGCCTGGGCGACAGAGCGAGACTCCATCTCACAAAAAGATAATAATAATAATTGAGGGGCAAGAAGATAGAGATGTGGACCAGAGAAATAGTGGTAGAGATGATAAGCTGATGGTTTCCTCACATTGAATGTGGGATATAAAGGAAGGAGATGAGAAGGACTCTGAGGCTTTTGGCCTGGGCAGCATAAAGATGGAACTGCTATAACAAAGTTGGAGAAGACTTCAAAAGGAGGTTAGGGTAAAATCAAGGCAAGAAAGGAGAGGCGCATAATTTGAATGTGGGCAGCGTAAGGATGGAACTGCTATAACAAAGTTGGAGAAGACTTCAAAAGGAGGTTAGGGTAAAATCAAGGCAGGAAAGGAGAGGCGCATAATTTGAATGGTCTTCAGTTTCTTCAACTTATAAAATGAAAGTAATACCTACTTTGTTAAGGTTGTTTTAGGATGACAAATTAGCATAGTGAAGTGTGTAACACAATGCCTACTACATGATAGACACTTAAGAATGTTAGTTCCCTCTCTACAAATATGAATTTCATTCATATTATGCCCTCTGGGAGTGAAACAGACTTATTCTTTTGAGGAAATAAGTCTTGCTAAAGGTAAAGGGGCTGTCTCCTTCTCCCACTCTTGCCATATGACACTGTCTGCTCTCTCTTTGTCTTCCACCATGAAGACAGGCATGGTAGCTCATGTGGAAGCTTCCCGAGGCCCTCACCCAGAAGCAGATGCTGGAGCCATGCTTGTACAGCTTGCAGAACTGTAAGCCAATTAAAACTCTTTTCTTTATAAATTAAAATAGATAAATAAAAATAAAGGATAAGCAGATGTGGTGGTACGGGCCTATAGTCCCAACTGCTTAGGAGGCCGAGGCAGAAGGATCAATTGAGCCCAGGAGGTCGAGGTTGCAGTGAGCTTTGAGTGCCACTGCATGCCCACCTGGGCAACAGAGTGAGACCCTGTCTCTTCTAAAAAAAAAAAAAAAAAAAAGTTGAAAGATATCTATTACATGGAAATATATTTATAATATTGTATAAAGTAAGCCTACTATAAAAGTAAGTGTGTAAAGTAAGATTCTCTTTACAAATATTAATAATGATTATCTCAGCCAGGCATGGTAGCTCATGCCTGTAATCCCAGAACTTTGGGAGGCCGAGACAGGTGGATCACCTGAGGTCAGGAGTTCGAGACCAGCCTGACCAACATGGTGAAACCCCGTCTCTACTAAAAATACAACAATTAGCTAGGCATGTTGGCAGGAGCCTGTAATCCCAGCCACTCGGGAGTCTGAAGCAAGAGAATCACTTGAACCTGGGAGGCGGAGGTTGCAGTGAGCCAAGATCGCACCATTGCACTTCAGCCTAGGCAACAAGAGTGAAACTCCATCTCAAAAAAATCATCATAATAATAATGATTATCTCAATACTAGGATGACAGTTTATTTTTATTTTCTGTGCTTTTCTCTACTTCCAAGTTTTCTGCCATAGGAAGGTATCACTTTCTCTTAGGAGTGGAATTGCTGGATGATAGGCTGTATATACAATGAGATTTAGTTGATACTGCCAAACAGTTTTCCAAAGTGATTATACCAATTTATGCTGCCACTGACAACATATAAGAATTCCAATATGGAGCAGTGCGTTTTTTAACAGCATCATCCAGTTAAACAGCAATTAATTTGAACCTACTGCTTTAGAAGTTAATTAAGCAAAAGTTAAAAATAAGTATATTGGCTGTAAATGCATATATTAGTAACAGTAGCCTTTTCTAAATCATGTTTTTTATTAATGTATTTCATTTTATTCTTTTTGTTTTGTTTTGTTTTGTTTGAGACGGAGTTTCACTCTTTGGCCCAGGCTAGAGTGCGGTGGTGCAATCTCGGCTCACCGCAACCTCCACCTTCCAGTTTCAAGCGATTCTCCTGCCTCAGCCTCCCGAGTAGCTGGGATTGCAGGCGCCCACCATCATGCCCAGCTAATTGTTGTATTTTTAGTAGAGATGGGATTTCACCATGTTGACCAGGCTGGTCTTAAACTCCTGACCTTGTGATCCGCCTGCCTTGGCCTCCCAAAGTGCTGGGATTACAGGCATGAGCCACCATACCTGGCCCCACTTTATTCATTTTTTATACTCTTCAGCTCTGTTATTATAGTACTTTAAAGCACTGAAATTATATTTCTTTATTGTAAAAGCCAGTCAAGACTTCTCCCTCTTTTTCTTACCACCTTTATTTCCATTTTAAAATGTAATTATATTTGAAATTACATATTTCTCAAATTATTAAACGTGTTAAATACTAGATATTCAAGATTACATGAACAAAGGAGAGAAGTATTTCATCATTCACACACACACACACACACACAAATTCTTCTTTCACAGAGCTCATAGGACTATAGATCTTAACACTCCTATGAGGAAGTGGACAAAGTGCATCATCTGTGTTTAAGAAAAGCAGAAGCTAAAATGCAACATAGGAAAGTTGTCCCAGATACCTTGGAATTGAAAGTAAAAAGTACATGAAGACATTATCATTTGTAGTCAGATTAAATCTAAATTTAAATTATCTTCTGTAGTTTCTTCTCTTAAAAAAAGAGCTCAAAAATGAACAATGTGTATTTTGTTATAATAGTAATCATGCTGTCAAGAAATTCTTTTTTCTTTTTTTTTTTTTTTGAGATGGAATCTCACTCTGTCACCCAGGCTGGAGTGCAGTGGCACGATCTCGGCTCACTGCAAGCTCTACCTCCTGGGTTCACGCCATTCTCCTGCCTCAGCCTCCCAAGTAGCTGGGACTACAGGCTCCCGCCACCACACCCAGCTAATTTTGTGTATTTTTAGTAGAGATGGGGTTTCACCGTGTTAGCCAGGATGGTCTCGATCTCCTGACCTTGTGATCCGCCCACCTCGGCCTCCCAAAGTGCTGGGATTACAGGCATGAGCCACCGTGCCTGGCCAAGAAATTCTTTTTTCTAACAAGTACAATTAATAAAAATATGTTAGCAGAGAGGGTAGTGGCAGAGATTCCCACAATAGTACCCAGTGCTCAGTCTGGTGGAGTTGGCAGTACATGCTGCAGCATTTTTGCCAAATAGTGGTAATAATGGCATGTCCATTGGAGTAGATCTATAATATGATTTGGGTGTTGTTCCTAGTTATATAGCTGTCAAGTTTACATAACCTCTGTGGACAACTTTATAGATTCAATAAGCTACTTAATATTATAGTAAGTTATTTTCTTTTAAATCAGCTGCATATGTTTTCTGCAGTTTGTAGCAGAACTCTTGACAGAGCTGTATGTTACATTTATTTTTGTCTGTTTTCAATGGCCAAGACATCAAGTACTATTTTGCAAGGTAGTGGTCATAGTGGATGTATTAGTCCGTTCTCACACTGCTATAAAGATGCTACCTGAGACTGAGTGATTTATAAAGGAAAGGGGTTTAATTGACTTACAGTTCCACATGGCTGAGGAAGCCTCAGAAAACTTAACAATCATGGTAGAAGGCGAAGGGGAAGCAAGCACCTTCTTCATGAGGCAGCAGGAGAATGAGAGTGTGAGCATCAGATAATGTGAGAACTCACTCACTACCAGGAAAACAGCATGGGTGAAACCGCCCCCGTGATCCAGTCACCTCCCACCAGGTCCCTCCCTTGATACATGGGGATTACAATTTGAGATGAGATTTGGGTGGGGACACAGAGCCAAACCATATCAGTGGGGATCATTGTGTTGTTATCAAACCTAAAGGGAATACAAGGTAGACACTACTAGTTGCCTATTCAATTTCAAGTCTCTATTTTTATCTTTCTACCAGAACGCCCTCCCCCCTTTTTTATAGCAGCAAAATGCAACCACCTTTGCAACTACAGGTAGTTATATGACACAGTCCAAGCCAATGGAATGTAAGAGGATGTCCTTGCATGTACTTTCAGAAAGCCCAGCTGGCTTTGTTCCATGGATCTTTGCCCTTCTTTCCATCCACTTCTTCCTGCTTGGACATTGGTTACCTGGAGAAGCAGAAGCCATTTTGAGATGATGAAAGCAAAAGTTAAATGTATGAGATGATGGTGCAGAAAGCCAGAAGGGGCCTCCAGAACACTGAGCTTTGTGGAGTCGTGTACCATGGCTGTATTGCCCACCTCTGAACTTCCTGCTGAGATAAAAAACAATCCTTATGTGTTTATACTACTTTTATTTCAGTTTCTTTTAAGTATAGCAAACACATTCCAAATAATATGCATATGAAGTTTTTGGTTTTGTTTTTAAATTTTTTTTCTAGGGATGGGTTCTGGCTGCGTAGTGGCTAGAGTGTAGTGGCTATTCTTAGGTGCAGTCATAGCTCACTACAGCCTCTAACTGGCCTCAAGCAATCCTCCCACCACAGCTTCCAGGGCAGCTGGGATTACAGGAGAGCACCACACTGAAGTTTCTGTTAAATAGAATGTTTGCTATAGATTTTTAGTTGATGTCCTCTGTTAGGTTGAAAACCTTCCTTTATTTTCTTGTGAAATTTCTAAGAGATTTTTAAATCATTAACTGGTATTGAACTTTATAAAATGATTTTTCTGTGTCTGAGATGATCATGTGATTATTTTTCCTGTTTATGTCCCTTGATGTGATGATTTTTATTGTAGATCTTCCTTTATTGAACCAAATTTACGTTATTTATATTAACCCTATTTGATTGTAATATATTTTTAGTAGGGTATTAGACTCTGTTACCTAACATTTTACTTAGCATTATTTTGCATCTATGTTCATAAGTAAAATAGGCCTTTTTTTCTTTATGTGACTAGGTATCAACATTATATTGGCATTATAAATTATGTTGAACACTTTGCCTACTTTTTCTGTTTTTCCAGAGCAACTTGTATCGTAGGAATCATCAGGCAATAAGATGCAGGGAAAACTCTGGATACTGCATACCAAAAGTTGAATACATTTTTCTTATTTTTGAAACTTTTAATACACATAAAGACAAGTGCACATATTATAAGTATATAGTTCAGTTTATTTCGACAAACTGAATAAACCCATGTAATCAGCACCCAGATCAGGAAACAGAATCTGGAAGCTTCCTTGTGTCCCCTTCCAATCACTATTTCCCCTCAAAGTTAATCCTGACTTCTAACTGCATAGATTTGTCTTGTCTATTTTTGTACTTTATATAACTAGAATAATAGAATAGATACTCTTTTGTATCTGTCTCTCTGGTTCTTATTTGTAAGATTCATCCATATTGTTGATGTTGATGTGCTTATGGGTAGTTTATTATTTGCTGTATATAATATTTCATTTGGTAAATACTCCATGAATTAGTTGTCCGTTACTACTTATAAGTGTACAGCTCAGCTTATTTCCACAAGCCAAATAGACCCATGTAATTGATGGTTGTTTGGTGACAGAGAGAAGGGTTTTTTTTTAAATCTTTTAAAATGCATGACGGGGAAGTAGAATTACTTAAGTATTAAAAAAACAGTAAGAAGGGGGAAATTAAAATGGTGTAGCTACTTTGGAAAACAGTCTGATAGTTCCTGAAATAATTAAACATAGGGTTACTATATGACCCAGCAATTGCACTCATAGGCATATATGCAAGACAAAACATGTCCACACAAAAACTTGTACATAAATATTCATAGTAGCATTAGCCACAATATCTAAAGGGTGAAAATAATCCAGATGTCCAACAACTGATGAATGGTTAAACAAAATGTGGTATATCCATATAATGGAATATTATTTGGCCATAAAAAGGAATGAAGTGGCCAGGCACCATGGCTCACACCTATAATCTAGCGCTTTGGGAGGCTGAAGCGGGTGGATCACTTGAGGTCAGGAGTTCAAAACTAGCCCGGCCAACATGGTAAAATGCTGTCTCTACTAAAAATCCAAAAAAATATTAGCCAGGTGTGGTGGCAGGTCCCTGTAATCCCAGCTACTTGGGAGGCTGAGGCAGGTGAATTGCTTGAACCTGGGAAGCAAAGATTGCAGTGAGCCAAGATTGTGCCACTATACTCCATCCTGGGTGACAGAGCGAGACTCCATCTCAAAAAAAAGGAATGAAATATTAATAGGATATACACTGCAATATGGATGAAGCTTGAAAATATCATGTTACATAAAAGAAGCCAGGTATGAAAGATATTATTGTATGGTTCCATTTATATGAAATGTCCAGAATCAAAATAGACAAATTCATACAGGCAGAAAGAGACTTGGGCGGTTAGAGTTAAAGAGGGGAATGGGGCATGACTGCTAATGGATACAGGGTTTCTTTCTGGTGTCATGAAAATGCTCTGGAATTAGATAGTAATGATGGTTCTACATGTAAATATACTAAAACCACTCAATGCATACTTTTAAAAAGATGACTTTTACAGCATATGAAATATCTGTCCATTTTTTTTAAAGGAAAGTAGAATAAAAGAGTGCCAGAGCTGGCACTTGTCTGGAAATTATCCACTGATCCCTGGTGGCCTACAGCCTGGGTTACAATGGGTTATAAATGAAGGGAAAGGAGACAAACCTTTAGAGGAAGACACTAGGAGAAGGGGGGTGGCAATGGAATCCGCAGAGGAAGACAGTGAAGATATGTGCCTTTTTGAGCCTTGGCCCTGGGTGGAATGATTTAAAAAAAAAGTTTCCCCTGAAAATCACTAACTCCACACCTAATTTGGAGCCAAAATTAATATTATCTATGTGGTCCAAAAATACTCCAAAAGTTTAGATCAGATGGGTCCTGGATTGGTTGTACCTCTAGGTGCCTAGCCGGCACAACAAACACAAATCCTGTTGAGGAATGCATTTTAAATCCAGGCTTCAAAGCATTGCCACAGATAAATATGCAAAGAAATTGAATATTATAATTTCCCTTTGGATTTCAGTTTAATCCTGGGTGTTTTAGAAATTTTTTATTGACAGAGCTGTTTAAATCTACCTGTTTATTATTAACTATTCCAGTGTTTTTGGTTTTGTTTTTTTTTTTTTGAGATGGAGTCTTGCTCTGTCGCCCAGGCTGGAGTGCAGTGGCGCTATCTCGGCTCACTGCAGGCTCCGCCCCCCAGGGTTCATGCCATTCTCCTGCCTCAGCCTCCCGAGTAGCTGGGACTACAGGCGCCCGCCACCTTGCCCAGCTAATTTTTTGGTATTTTTAGTAGAGACGGGGTTTCACCATGTTAGCCAGGATGGTCTCGATCTCCTGACCTCGTGATCCACCTGCCTCGGCCTCCCAAAGTGCTGGGATTACAGGCGTGAGCCACCGCGCCTGGCCAACTATTCTAGTGTTTTGTTGTCAGAGAACATACTCTGTTGTGATGCTAATTATTTGGAGTTTATAGAGGCTCTTTTGTAACCTAGTCCATAATCAATTAATATAAATGTTCCATGGGTGCTTTAAAAATATCAATTTTTTAAAAATATCTATTTTTAAAGCACCCATGGAACATTTATATTAATTGATTATGCATTTATATTATGGATTTATATTATGCATTTATATTAATTGATTATGCATTTATAATTATTGATTACAGGTGTGAGCACAGTGAGATTACACCTGTAGTCTTGGCACTTTGGGAGGCCAAGGTGGTTAAATCACTTGAGCCCAGGAGTTTAAGACCAGCCTAGATAACATGGCAAACCCCATTTCTACCAAAAAAAAAATACAAAAATTTTCTGGGCATGGTGGCGTAACCTGTAGTCCTAGCTACTTAGGAGGCTGAGGTGGGAGGATTGCTTGAGCCCGGGAAATTGAGGCTGCACACTGTGACTGTGCCACTGTACTCCAGCCTGGGTCACAGAGCAAGATACTGTCTCTTTAAAAAAAAAAAAAAAATTAGCTTTTCAGGCATGCAAAGTTCAACATATAGAACAACAGAAGATGAAATGTATTAATCTTGTACATTTTGTGTCTTATTTTGTATCTGCCTTATCAAAAAATTTTAAAGGTGTCTTGTTAGATATTACCATGTATTATTGTTGATTTAAAAAAATTTTCCCCAGTAGTCTACTGGTCCTGCTCCCTGTACTTTGAATGTATATTTGATATAATTTGGATGTTTGTCCCTTCCACATCTCATGTTGAAATGTAATCCCCGATGTTGGAGGTGGAACCTGGTGGGAGGTGTTTGGGTTATGGGGGTGAATCCCTCATTAATGGTTTGGTGCTGTCCTCGCAGTAATGAATGAGTTCTCACTCTATAAGTTCACATGAGATCTGATTGTTTAAAAGAGCCTGGCACTTCCTCCCTCTCTTACTTGCTCCTTCTCTCACCATGCAACACACTGGTTCCCCTTCACCTTCTGCCATGATTGTAAGCTTCCTGAGGCCCTCACCAAAAGCAAATGCTAGCACTATGCTTTATGTACAGCCTAAAGAACCACGAGCTAATTAAACCTCTTCTTTTTATAAATTACCCAGCCTCAGGTATTTCTTTATAGCAACACAACTGGACTAATACAATGTTGTTTAGTGCATATTTCTTCCATCATTAGTGGCACATATGTTTATGATATATTTTCTTGACCTATTTTTTTTTTACCAATATGCAGTAACCCACTTTATTCCTTGTATTACTGCTCTCCATGAAAACAGAACCAATTGGATGTGCATA
Organism: Gorilla gorilla gorilla; assembly: GCF_029281585.2. Taxonomy (NCBI): domain Eukaryota; kingdom Metazoa; phylum Chordata; class Mammalia; order Primates; family Hominidae; genus Gorilla; species Gorilla gorilla. The sequence goes on along the minus strand of NC_073227.2, from coordinate 172,431,427 downwards.
TACATAGAAAGAGATGTATTATAAGGAATTGGCTCATGCGATTATGGAGACCGTCAAGTCCAAATCTACTGTATAGGCCAGAAGTCTATAGCTAGGGGATCAGATAAAGTCCAGCAGGCAGAGAATTTCCTCTCGCTTGGAAAGGCTGGTCTTTTTGTTCTATCCAGGCCTGCAACTGATTAGATGAGGTTCACCCACATTATGGAGGGCAATCTGCCCCACCCAAAGTTTACTGATTTAAATGTTCATCTCATCCAAAACACCCTCCAAGTTGAAACATAAAATTAACTATCACATCCCTTGTAACTTTTTTTTGCCTTAAATTCAAACTGTATATTAAAATTATTACCCCAGTTCTCTTCCGGTTCATATTTTGCTGGTTTGCATTTTCTATGCTTATTTTTTACCTCTCTTGAACTGTTTATTTTATGTCTATCCTCTGTAAATGACATATTGCTACATTTAATTTTTAAAAATACATTCTGAGATTCTCAGGTTATGATTTAGAAGTTTAATCTACTCATATATATTCTAATTTCTGGTATATTGGCACTCTATTTGCCATCTTTTTCAAGTTTTATTTTTGCCATACTTTCTTTTTTGCCTGCATTTTGATAGATCACATTTTCTTCTGCTTGTTTAAAATTTATGTATTTTGTTTTTATTCTTCAGGTAGTAATCCCTAAGTTTTTTGTTTTGTTTTTTTTTTTTTAGACAAGGTCACTCTGTCACCCAGGCTGGAGTGCAGTGGCACAATCATGGCTCTCTGCAGCCTCAAACTCCCAGGCTCAAGCAATCCTCCCACCTCAGCCTCCTGAGTAGCTGGGACTACAGACTTGTGCCACCACAGCCAACTAAATTTTTTGAAGTTTTTTGTAGAGATGGAGCAGCAGCCCAGGCTGGTCTCAAACTCCTGGGCTCAAGTGAACCTCTCGACTCAGCCTCCCGAAGTGCAGTGCCGGGATTACAGGTGTGAGCCACCACATCTGGCCCTAACTTACCGAGGACCATATTTACACTTATTTTTCCTTGTCAATGTCTAAAGTTTAGCAACTCTTACCACTCTCTAGATTCTCTATTCATACCTCATCTTCCACCATCAGTGGGTTTTTTTAATTTTATTTTTTAGTGTTACATAATAATTGTACATATTTGTGGGATACATGTGATGTTTTGATACATGTATACAATGCGTAATGATCAAATCAGAGTAACTAGGATATCCATCACCTCAAATATTTATCATTTCTTTGTGTTGAGAACATTTCAAATCTTCTAGCTATTTTGAAATATATAATAAGTTACTGTTAGCTATAGTCACCCTACTATGATATTGAACACTAGAACTTATTCCTTATATCTAACTATATTTTTGTACCCATTAACTAATCTCTCTTCATCCCCCATACCCCATTTCCCTCATAGCCTCTGGTAATGGTCATTCTACTCTCTATCTTCGTGGGATCAACATTGTTAGCTCCCACATATAAGTGAGAACATGCAGAATTTCTTTCTGTGCCTGGCTTATTTCACTTAATGTATGTCCTCTAGTTCTATCCTTCTTGAAGCAAATCACATAATTTATTCTTTTTTATTGCTGAGTCATATTCTATTGTGTATATAAACCACATTTTCCTTATTCATTCAACTATTGATGGATGCTTAGGTTGCTTCTATATCTTGGCTATTGTGAATAGTGCTGCAATAACCATGTAGTGCAGATATCTCTTTGATATATTGATTTTCTTTCTTTGGAATATATATGCAACAGTAGGATTGCTGGGTCATACGGTAGGCCTATTTTTAGTTTTTTGAGGCACCTCCATACTGTTTTTCATAGTGGCCATACTAGCTTACATTCCCACCAACAATGTACTAGTGTTCCCCTTTCTCTGTAACCTCATGAGCATTTTTTTTTTTTTTTGAGACAGTCTCACTCTGTCACCCAGGCTGGAGTGCAGTGGCACAATCTCGGCCCACTGCAACCTCTGCCTCCTGGGCTCAAGCCATTCTTGTGCCTCAGCCTCCTGAGTAGCTGGAATTACAGGTATGTGCCACCACACCCAGCTTATTTTTGTAATTTTACTAGAAACGGGGTTTCACCTTATTGGCCAGGCTGTTCTTGAACTCTGACCTCAAGGGATCCGCCTGCCTCGGCCTCCTAAAGTCCTGGGATTACAGGCATGAGCCACCACGCCCAGAAGGATTTGGTTTTTCAATAAATATAATTTCCATTTTTATTCAGGATTAGATTAGATTTAGATTCAGGGAGCACATGTGCAGGTTTGTTACTCGGGTATATTGTGTGATGTTGAGATTTGGGATATGAATGATCCCATCACTCAGGTAGTGAGCATGGTAACCAATAGTTAGTGTTTGAACCCTTCTGCCTCCTTCCTCTAGAAGTCCCCAGTGTCTATTGTTGCCATCTTTATGTCCATGAGTACCCAGTGTTTTGCTCTGACTTACAAGTGAGAACATGCTGTGTTTGGTTTTCTGTTCCTGCATTAATTTGCTTAGGATGTGGCCTCCAGCTCCATCCATGTTGCCACAAAGGACATAATTTTATTCTTTTTATGGCTGCATAGTATTCCATTGTGTATATGTGCCACATTTCCTTTATCCAGTCCACCACTGATAGGCACCATGGTTGATTCCATGTCTTGGTATTGTGAATAGTGCTGCAGTGAACATATGAGTGCATGTGTCTTTTTGGAAAAATGGTTTATTTTCTTTTGGATATGTACCCAGTAATGGGATTGCTGGATCAAATGGTAGTTCTGTTTTAAGTTCTTTGATGACTCTCCAAACTGCTTTCCACAGTAGCTGAACTAATTTACATTCCCACCAACAGTGTATAAGCATTCCCTTTTCTCTGCAGCCTTGCCAACATCTGTCGTTTTTTGACTTTTTAATAATTGCCATTGTGACTGGTGTGAGATGGTATCTCATTGTGGGTTTGATTTGCATTTATCTTATGATTAGTTGCTTTGAGCATTTTTTCATGTTTATTGACCACTTTTATGTCTTCTTTTGAAAAGTGTCTGTTTATGTCTTTTGCCCACTTTTTAATGGGGTTGTTTCTTGCTTGTTGAATTATTTAAGTTCCTTATAGACTCTAGATATTAGATCTTTGTCAGATGTATGTTTGTGAATATTTTCTCTCATTCTGGAGGTTGTTTAGTGTATTGACAATTTATTTTGCTGAACAGAAGCTTTTTAGCTTACCTAGTTCTCACTTGTCAATTTTTGCTTTTGTTGCAATTGCTTTTGAGGACTTAGTCATAAATTCTTTCCCAAGGTTGCTATCCAGAATGGAGTTTCCTTGGTTTTCTTCCAGAATTCTTATAGCTTGACATTCTTACATTTAAATATGTAATCCAATTTGAGTTAATTTTTGTATATTGTGAAAGTTAGGGGTCCAGTTTCATTCTTCTGCACATGGCTACCACCTAACCCAGCACCATTTATTGAATAGAGAACCTTTTCTCCATTTTTTTTTCTTTTGAGACAGGATCTCACTCTGTCACCCAGGCCAGAGTGCAGTGGCATGATCACAACACACTGCAACCTCAGCCTCCTGGGCTCAAGCAATCTATCAACCTCAACCTCTCAAGTAGCTGGGACCCTAGGCAAGTGACACTACACCTGGCTTTTTTTTTTTTAGAGGAAAGGTCTCACTCGCTACATTGCCATTGCCCAGGCTGGTCTTGAATTCCTGATGTCAAGCCATCCTTCTGCCTCAGTCTCCCAAAGTACTGAGATTACAGGTGAGAGCAACCACACCTGGCCCCTATTGCTTACTTTTGTCAACATTGTCGAAGACCAGAAGGCTGTAGGTGTGCAGCTTGATTTCTGGGTTCTCTGTTCCATTCTATTGGCCTATGTGTCTGTTTTACTACCAGTAGTACCATGCTGTTTAGGTTACTATAGCCTTATAGTATAGTTTGAAGTCAGGTAATGTGATGCCTCAAGCTTGGTTCTTTTTGCTTAGGATTGATTTGCTATTCAGGCTCTTTTTTGGTTCCATATGAATTGTAGAATAGCTTTTCCTAGTTCTGTGAAAAAGGACATTCGTAATTTGGTAGGAATCATGTTGAATCTGTAGACTGCTTTGGGCAGCATGGCCATTTTAATGATATTGATTCTTCCAATCCATGCGCATGACATGTTTTTTCCATTTGCTTGTGTCATCTATTATTTCTTTTGACAGTGTTTTGTAGTTCTCCTTATAGAGATCTTTTATCTCCTTGGTTCGTTGTATTCCTAGATATTTTATTTTTTGTGTGGCTAATGTAAATGGGATTGCATTCTTGATTTGGCTCTCAGCTTGAACATTGTTGGTGTATGGAAATGCTACTGGTTTTTGTGGATGGATTTTGTGTACTGAAACTTTGCTGAAGTCATCTTTTTTTTTTTTTTATCAGTTCCAGGAGCCTTTTGGTGGAGCCTTTAGGGTTTTCTAGGTACAGAATCATATCATCACTGAAGACAAATAGTTTGATTTCTTCTTGTTGTATTTGAATGTTTTTTCTTTTTTTCTTTAACCTGGTTGCTCTGGCTAGGACTTCCAGTACTATGTTGAATAGGAGTGGTGAAAATGGGCATCCTTGTCTTGTTCCAGGTCTTAAGGGGAATGCTTCCAGCTTTTGCCCATTCAGTATGATGTTGGCTGTGGGTTTGTCATATTATTTTGAGGTATGTTTCTTTGATTCCTAGTTTGTTGAGGGTTTTTTTCATGAAGGGATGTTGGATTTTATCATAGGCTTTTTCCCACACCTATTGAGATGATCACATGGATTTTGTTTTTAATTCTGTTTCATGTGGTGAATCACACTTATTGATTTGCATATGTTGAACCCACCTTGCATCCCAGCAATGAAGCCTACTTGATCATAGTAAATTAACTTTTTCATATGCTGCTGGATTTGGTTTATTGGATTTTGTTGAACAATTTAGTGTCTGTGTTCATTAGGGATATTGGCATGTAGTTTTCTTTTTTCATTGTGTCTTTTTGATAATATTTTAATTGTGGTGAGATAATATCTCACTGTGGTTTTAATTTGCATTTCCCTGATCATTAGTGATGTTGAGCATTTTTTAATATAACTGTTGGCCATTTTATGTCCTCTTTTGTAAAAATATCTATTCAGATAATTTGCTTATTTTTAAATGAGATTATTATTACTATTTGTTATTGAGTTGTTTGAGCTCCTTATATATTCTGGTTATTAATCCCCTGTCAGATGAATAGTTTATAATTAGATTGTCTCTTCACTCTGTTGATTATTTCCTTTGTTGTGCAGAAGCATTTTAACTTGATATAATCTTATTTGTCTATTTTTGCTTTTGTTGCCTATAGTTTTGATGTCTTACCCAAACAATCTTTGTGCAGACCAATATCCTGAAGGATTTCTCCAATGTTTTCTTCTAGTGGTTTCATAGTTTCAGACCTTACATTTAAGTCTTTAATCCATCTTTATTTGATTTTTGTATATGGTAAAAGATAGGGGTCTAGTTCATTCTTGTGCATAGAGATGTTCAGTTTTCCAAGCACCATTACTGAAGAGAGTATCCTTTCCTCAATGTGTATTGTTGGCATCTTTCTCAAAAATGAGTTGGCTATAAATGCACGAATTTATTTCTGAGTTCTCTATTCTGTTCCATTGGTCTATGTGTCTGTTTTTATGCCAGTACCATGCTGTTTTTGTCTCTATAGCTTTTTAGTGTATTTTGAAGTTTCGTAGTGTGATACCTCCAACTTTGTTCCTTTTTTGCTCAGGAACAACTTTGTTTCTTTTTGCTCAGGGTCTTTTGTGGTTTCATACAAATTTTAGAATTGCCTTTTCTATTTCTGTGAAAAATGTCATTGGTGTTTTGATAGGGATTTCAATGAATCTGTAGGTTACTTTGGGTAGTATGGACATTTTAACAATATTAGTACTTCCAATCCATGAGCATTAGATATCTGTCCTTTTTGTATGTGTGTCCTATTTAATGTTTTTCATCAGTGTTTTACAGTTTGCCTTGTAGAGGTCTTTTACTTCTTTGGTTAAATTTATTCCTAGGTATTTTTTTGTAGCTATTGTAAATAGGATTGCTTTCTTGATTTCTTTTTTAGATTGTTGACTGTTGATGTAGATAAATGCTACTGATTTTTGTTGATTTATCTTTGTTGATTCGCATCTTTACTGAATTCATTTATCAGTTAATTCCAGGTTGTTTTGCCAGTCCTTTCTGGCATCTCCAAAATTTTTTGTGCATGAGCAGAAGCCAGAGCCATGGTTATTTCACCATCTTACTTGGAACCAGAAGTCTCTGGTGTAATGCATGAAACATTCATGCAAAGACATTTACGTAATTATGAACACATGCCTTAAGAATAAGTAGTACGCCATACATTTGTGTGTGCATGTGTGATATATGTATGTGTATGTATATATATACCTTTATTTTATTCTTCTTTCTTTTTTTTTTTTTTTTTTGACATGGGGTCTCACTCTGTCACCCAGGCTGGAGTACAGTGGCACAATCTCGGCTCACCTCCACCTCCTGGGCTCAAGCAATCCTCCCACCTTGGCCTCCCTAATAGCTGGGACCCCAGGTGCATGCCACCACACCCAGCTACTTTTTGTATTTTTGGTAGAGATGGGATTTCACCATGTTGCCCAGGCTGGCCTCGAGCTCCCGTGCTCAAGCAATCTGCCTGCCTTGGCTCCCAAAGTGCTGGGATTACAGGCATGAGCCATTGTGCCCAACCATTTATTTATTTATTTATTTATTTATTTATTTATTTATTTATTTTTATTTTCTTCCTTCCTTTCTTCTTTCCTCCCTTTTTTTTCCAAACATTGCATTAGGCCTTAAGAGAGCCATAAAAATGAACACAATATTATCTTTACCATCATAATCCAGTAAGGAAAGTAAACTGTCTAATCACTATAAACAAGGAATAATATGAATTAGAGTTATAAGGAATTTTTAAAAGGGGAGAAATTTATCTGGGGCTAAGACTGGGAAGACCTAATAGAATAGTATTTGACCAAAATCTGATGGACTTTATGGATTTTCAACAGGTCAAGATTGGAAAAGAAGGTATTTCCTGTTTAAAAGAAATATCAACAGTGACATGAAGCTAAAAGGCATATTCAGGGAATGGGAAATAGAATCCAATTGGACAAAAAAGGAGTAAACAAATAGATTTGCAAGAGTTAGTATAAATTAGGAGTACCCGGATACGTATATGGTATTGACTCCATGTCCTTGGCTGGATATATGTAAAGCTCTAAATTGATAAGATTGGTTTTTATGTTTAATTCATAGAGTACCTCATTGTTTTATGGTCACAGTTCTTACATGATAGCCACAAAGCCCTATGACCTCTTTCTCATTGAAACATCCGTGAATATTTGGTTCATTATCCCAGATGATATCTTTAAGACCCTTTATCCAGTGGGCTAGCAGGGTATGATATCTGTTGAAAATGGAAAAATTCAAATACCCTAAAATGGATATTTAGATGTTCCCTTTCTCTAATCATCCTATTATTATTATAGAAAAAGTTAGACCTACCCAATTTTCTCTTTAGAAAGCTAAGCAGATAAGTACACTGTTTCCCAGTGCCTTGTACATTTCTTGGTGATTGAGCAATTATTGAGGCTAATTAAATTATCTTTCTAAGCTTTTAATATATTACCCTAAAGTCACAAGGCAAATTCTTTTCCCCTCCTTTAAAAAAGATGAATGTTATATTTGCTCTTTCCTAGGAATGCTTTTATCCTATTGTTATTGGTGCTATTGGTGGATCTGCTGTCATGCAGTCCCATTTTTTTAAGTTTCCCTGCTCTTAGCCTTTCCTGATATGGTCCAGTTTTTACTTTAACATGCTATTCGAGCTTTCATGACATCTGAGGGTATTTTTTTTTCTTTTCATGGAAGGCACCTACTCTAACCAATCGGTGATAAACTTTTTCTTAAAAATAATTGTGAAAAACTCTAGCATTTTCCAAATCATCTACCCTTCCTTTTGTTGTTTATTTTGTCTGTTGTTATAGTCTAAAGCAATGGTCCCCAACCCACGGATCATGGACTGGTAGTGGTGGCATTAGATTCTCTTAGGAGTGCAAACCCTGTAGTGAAGTGCACATGCAAAGGATCTAGGTTGCACACTCCTTATGAGAATCTAATGCCTGATGATCTGAGGTGGAGCTGAGGCAGTGATGCTAGCACTGGCAAGTGGCTGCAAATACAGATTAACATTGGCAGAAAGGTTTGACTGCACAAAGATCACAATAAATCAATTGCTTGCAGACTCATATCAAAACCTTATCAGTGAGTGGCAAGTGACAATTAAGCTGCATCTGATGGCAAGCTTTATAGAGGCAAGTGAGTTGATGTGCTTCAATTGTACAGCTGCATCTGGTGGCAAGTTTTAAGTCAGAATCCAACACTTATTTTAGTCTGTGTGTGGCCTGCCCATTTTATTTACTACTTCCATCTATTATTTTATTTATTTATGTTATGATTTTATTTACCACTTCCACACTGTGCGCTTGTCTCAGTCGCAGTTTTAGTAAGCCCACAAGCTAACCCTAGCCAGAAATGAGTAAAAACAAACATCACTGGAGAACTTCCTTGAAAAGGGGCAAAGACCCAATCATGAGACAGAAGACTCTAAGACTACTAACAAAAAGAAAGCTGCATTTAAAAGAAAGTATCAAGAATGCTACTTAAATTACAGGTTCATTGCAACAGGTGATTCACATTCTCCAAGCCCACTTTGTATAATATGTGACCAAAGCCATTAAACCTTCAAAACTGCTTTGCCACATGGAGACCATGAACTCTGCATTAGAAGACAAGCCTTTGGAGTTTTTCAAAAGAAAAAAATGTGAACACGAAGAACCGGAGGAATTATTGAAGGCCACCCCTTCATCAAATGTGTCTGCATTGAAAGCATCATTCTTTGTGGCTAACTACGTTGCTAAAGCTAAGAACCCCTTTACTATTGGTGAAGAGTTGATCCTGTCTGCTGCTAAGAGTATTTGTCATAAACTTGTAGGAGAGGCTTCAGTTCAAATGTGTTCCTCTTTTGGCTAGCACCATAACTGGATGAATCGATTAAATAGCAGAGGATATTGAGGCACAATTGTTAGAGAGTATTAATGAGTCACCATGGCACACAATCCAGGTTGACCAGTCTACCAATGTTGACAAGGCTGCAATGCTTGTTTTTGTGCCATATATTTTTCAGGAGGATGTGCATGAGGATATATATTTTGTGCACTTTTGTTGACAACAAACAGCACAACTGCAGAACTATTCAAATCTTTGATAACATATCAGGAAAACTGAATTGGTCATTTTATGTCCATATACGCATGGATGGAGCAACTGTCATGGCTGAACAGCTTTCTGGTTTCACTATTTAGGTCAAACAGGCCGCTTTTGAATGTGAGTCTATACACCATGTCATCCATAGAAAAATGCTGGCTAGGTGAAAAGTGTCACCTGAACTTAACAACATTTTGCAGGATGTGATTAAAATTATCAACCACATTAAAGTATATGACCTTAGTTCATGTCCATTTACACAGCTCTGTGAGGAGATGGACACAGAGCACACACATCTTCTCTTGTAACAGAAGTGAGATGGCTTTCTAATGGTAGATCACTGGCCAGAGTTTTTGAGTTTCGAGAGCCACTCCAGAGATTTCTTTTAGAAAAACAGTCACCACTGGCAGAACATTCCAGCGACACAGAATGGGTCACAAAACTTGCTTATTTGTGAGACATATTTAACCTGCTCAACAAACTCAATCTGTCACTTCAGCGGAGAATGCAAACTTTGTTAAAGTCGACAGATAAAGTGGCTGCATTCAACGCCAAACTGGAATTATAAGGGCGATGAGTGAACATTGGGCTTTCTAACATGTTTTTAACATTAGCAGAGATTTTTGAGGGAGACTGAGCTAGGGCCTTCTTTTTCCCAGCTGGTGCATGATCACCTATCTCAACTTTTAAAAGAGTTTGAGCATTACTTTCCAACCACAAACGACCCCCTAACCGGGAAAGAATAGATCCATGCCCCATTTGTGAATAAGTCAGGTAAATCAACTTTGTCCATCCTGGAAGAGGATCAACTCCTTGAGATTGCAAATGTCGGTGGCCTCAAAAGTATGTTTGAGATTACTTCAAATCTCCATACATTCTGGATTAAAGTGAAAGCAGAATATACTGAGATTGCCACAAAAGCACTAAAAAGCCTGCTTCTATTCCCAACATCTTATCTTTGTGAAGCAGGGTTTTCTGCTGTGACAGCAACCAAAACGAGATTGCAGACTGGACATAAGCAACACACTTCGGGTGTCATGGTCTCCCATCACCCGTGGATGGGACCGTATAGTTGCAGGAAAACAAGCTCAGGGCTTCCACTGATTCTACATTATGGTGAGTTGTATAATTATTTCATTATATATTACAATGTATTAATAATAGAAATAAAGTGCACAATAAATGTAATGCACTTGAATCATCCCGAAACCATCCCCCCACCTCCACCCCAGTCCGTGGAAAAATTGTCTTCCACAAAACCAGTCCCTGGTGCCAAAAAGGTTGGGGACCACTGATCTAAAGAATGCTTGTCAGTTATCTTTTAGGTTTCTCACGTATTGCATCCTCTTTGTGCCTTACTACATACATTTCATACTGGATGCTTTATTTTCAGTCCTCAGCTACAAAATGACACATTAAACTCAGATACTTAAGAAACCGACAGCCAGTTTCAAGAGGTTTCTCTGAGTAGGCAGTGAGAGATTATAATTAAGCTGCTATGTGCTTTTAAAAAGGAGATTTTCAACAGAAAATTATAGCCACGGTGAAATATTGATTACTCACAGGATAAAACTGTATGAATAATTAAAATCTACAGGTTATCCTAATAAAATCTGTTTCCCTCTATGCCACTAGCCCGTATTTCCTACCAACCATTCCCATCACCATAATTCACAACTCTGATCATCCAAAATTTAAAAATGTGGCAGAATTACAAAATTCACTGTTGTAGATAGAAAAGAAAATATAGTTTATAAATCAAATGTGTCCATATGAAGGATTATGGGAACTCATATAAAAACACACCCACATATCCAAATACATGCATGCTGGGAATCATTCAGTAGGACATTTTATTCAATTGAAAAATAAAAACAGATACCAGACTGAAACCATGTTAAAAGGAAAACATTAAAAAATCCTATCAAATCAAAAATCAGTTTGAAAGTGTGCTGACAATTCAAGAATAAGGAATAATAGGAAACACCTGTGATCTGTGGGGGTCAGTGTTTAAAAGATACTATAAAAGAGTGGTTCACAAAGTGTGCATTGTCCTCTCTACCCATAACAGCATACTATCATCTGTGAACTTGCTAGAAATGGAAGTTCTTGGGCCCTGTCTTAGACCTAGACCTACCAATTAGAAACTTCGAGGGCAGGGCCCAGCAATTAATGTTTTAACAAGTCAGGTGACTCTGATTCACAGTAAAGTTTGGGAACCACTGGTGTAAAATTCAGGGGAAAAATATTTAAAGGGCACCTCTTTATCATATCCAATCTATATTCCTCTAAATCTAAATAGCCATGGGATTTGGCTACCCATAGCTTATCTATGACCTTGTAAAGCGAAAACTATAAGATCTGCCACAAAAAAGCAAGCATGATGTCCTGTTATCAAAATAATTCCTGAACTAAACATATCAGGTTTGCTGCTCTGTATCTCAGTCATCAGGGCTTAATTCCATAACATAAACAAGCAGCTCTTCTTATTCCTCTCTTAATCCTCTTACCCCCTCGACAGGTTTCTCTGTGTCTACAGTCTTTGACAGTGACTTTCAGTCTCTAATTGTTTTACTGGCCAGAATTCTTGAAATTGTAATTGTTGAACAGTGATATTTCCAAATCTAAGTAGTTTAAGAAAGAAATAGGGAGCCTTATGTATGGCATGGATATCAGTTCTGAAATATAAAGTTATATTTTTTAAAGTTCTAAACGTTTTTACACTTCTTTAACATATTTCTTTTGCCAATACATTTTACTTTTGAATGTTCCATGGAGTCAGAAGAGGATACCATTAAGATAAAACACTTGCCATAGGGTTGAAAAACTAATTATTGGATAGTATGCTCAGTATGTGGGTGATGGGATCAATCATACCCCAAACCTCAGCATCACACACTATTCCCATGTAACAAACCTGTACATGTGCCCCACTGGATCTAAAATAAAAGGGTTTTTTTTGTTTGTTGGTTTTTGTTTTGTTTTGTTTTGTTTTTTGAGAGAGAGTTTTGCTCTGTCACCCAGGCTGGAGTGCAGTGGTGCAATCTCGGCTCACTGCAACCTCCACCTCCTGGGTTCAAGCAATTCTCCTGCCTCAGCCTCCTAAGTAGCTGGGATTACAGGCGTGCGCCAGCACACCCAGCTAATTTTTGTATTTTTAGTAAAGACAGAGTTTCAACACATTAGCCAGGCTGGTCCCGAACTCCCGACCTCAAGTGATCCACCCGCCTCAGCCTCCCAAAGTGCTGGGATTACAGGCATGAGCCACTGTGCCCAGCCGAAAATAAAAGTGTTTTAATTAAAAAACAAACAAACACACACTTGCCATTATGTATCAAAGGGGAATGTGATATAGTTATAAAAATAATACCATAGGCAGTTTATAATTTAAGAGTTCTTCAAAAACGTATAAATCCTTGAAGTCAGATTCCCTCTAATATTTTGAAATATTGGAGAAGGCAATACATTGAATTAGAAACACATTGGAATGCATGCTTTTTCTGCTCTTAAATCTACAAGCTGCCTTTACACCAATAAGTAAAGCAAATAAAAAGCAACATCTATGATCATTACACAGTAAACTCTTGCTTAATTTTGTAATGGTGGGAGTCTCTCTAGTACAATGAATCTCATCTTTGGTTGCATATCAGAATCACCCAGAGAGTCTGTAAAAGCACCAATGCTCAGGCAGTACCCCAAAACAATTAAATGAAAATCTCTGAGGGCAAAACCTAGATATCAGTATCTTTTAAAGCTTCCCCAGGAATGCTAGGGCAGCCAAAGTTGAGAACCAGTGCTCAAGTTGATCACAGCTCTTTCACAGAAAGGATTATATTTAATGCAGTTAACATATAGAATCTGAGGATGTGAATGAAGCGTCTGTTGATTATTATTATTGGCAACTACATCCTTAGCTCACAATCATTTTATGTCACTTCATATACTCAAAAATTTAGGTGGTTATAGAAAATAACTCAAAATAGATCAAAGATTTAACCACAAAAGCTAAAACAATAAAACTCTTAGAAAAAAAAACATAGGACAAAAGCTTCATGACATTGCATTTGGTAATGATTTCTTGGCTATGACACTGAAAGCATATGCAACAAAAGTAAAAATAGATAAATTGGACTCTATAAAAATTAAAAACTTCTGCACATCAAAGGATATAATCAACAGAGTGAAAAAAACAACCTATTGATGAAAAGAGTATAAACTATATATCTGATAAGAGATTAATACCCAAAATATAAAAAGATTTCTTACAACTCAACAACAACAACAACAAACTGATTACAAAATGGGCAAAAGACTTGATTAGGCATTCTCCAAAGAATATATATATAAACGGTCAATAAAATGAAAAATGCTCAACTCCAGTAATCATCAGGGAAATGCAAGTCAGAACTACAATGAGATAGCACTTCACACCCATTAGGATGGCTACTATCAAAAAAACAGAAAATAACAAATATTGGCAAGGATATAAAGAAACTGGTACCCTTATGCACTGTTTGGGCATATATAAAATGGTGTAGATACTATGGAAAACAATATGGTGGTTTCTCAAAAAATTAAAAATAGAATTAGCATGTGATCCAGAAATTCTAACTCTGGGTATATACCCCCCAAAATTAATAGCAGTATCTTGAAGAGATATTTATACACTGATGTTTACAGCAACATTATTCACAATAGCCAAAAGGTGAAAGGAATCCAAGTGTCCATCAACAGGTGAATGGATGAAAAAATGTGTACAGACATACAATGGAATATTATTCAGCCTTAAAAAGGAAGAAAACTCTGACACATGTTATGATATGGATGAACCTTCAAAACATTATTCTAAGTGAAATAAACTGGTCACAAATAGACAAATGCTATATGATTCCATGAATATGAGGTCAAATTCATAGAGACAGAAAGTAGAATAGTGGTTGGCAGGTGCTGGGGAGAGGGAATGAAGAGTTGTTTTTTTATTATTATTACTTGTATAAATTTAAGTGCAGTGTTTGTTACATGGATATATTGCATAGTGTTAAAATCTGGGCTTTTAGTGTATCCATCAGGTGAATAATATACATCGTACCCATTTAAGTTATTTTTCATTATCCACACCCTTCCAACCCCTATACCCTTCTGAGCTTCCAATGTCTAGTTATTTTTGTTTGAGTTGTTTCACCTAAGATAATGGCCTCCAGTTCTACCCATATTGCTGCAAAAGACATGATTTCATCCTTTTCTTTCTTTTCTTTCTTTCTTTCTTTTTTTTTTTTTTTTTTTTAGGCAAGGTCTTGCTCTGTCCCCCAGGCTGGAGTGCAGTGGCACAATCACAGCTCACTGCAGTCTTGACCTCCTGGGCTCAAGCAATCCACCCACCTTGGCCTCCCAAGAAGCTGGAACTACAGGTGGGTGCCATCACACCCAGCTTTTTTGTATTTTTTGTAGAGATGGGGTTTGTTGCCCAGGCTCGTCTGTAACTCCTGGACTCAAGCAATCTTCCTGCGTCAGCCTCCCAAAGTACTGGGATTATTGGCGTGAGCCACTGCATCCAGCCTCCTTCCTTTGTATGGCTGAATAGTATTCCATTGTGTATACATACCACATTTTCTGTATCCAGTCATCTGTTGATGGACACTTAGGTTGATTCCATATCTTTGCTATTGTGAATAGTGCTGCAATAAACATATAAGTGCAAGTTTCTTTTTTATATAATGATTTCTCTTCCTTGGGGTAGATACCCAGTAGTGTGATTTCTGGGTTAAATGGTAGTTCTATTTGTAGTTCTTTGAGAAACCTCCATACTGTTTTCCATAGAGGCTGTACTAACTTACATTCCCACCAATAGTGTATAAGTGCTCCCTTTTCTCTGCATCCTTGCCAACATCTATTATTTTTTGTCTTTTTAATAATAGCCATTCTGACTGGTGTAAGATGATATCTCATTGTGATTTTAATTTGCACTTTTCTGCTGATTAGTAATGTTAAGCATTTTTTGGAGTTGAGATTTTCATTGAGTTGTTTGAGTTCTTTATAAATTCTGGATATTAGTCCCCTGTCAAATGGATAGTTTGTAAATATTTTCTCCCATTCCACAGGCTCTTTGTTCATTCTGTTGATTATTTCTTTTGCCATGCAGAAGCTTTTTAGTTTAATTAAGTCCCATTTGTCTATTTTTGGTTTTGTTGCTTGTGCTTTTTAGGTCTTAGTCATAAACTTTTTGCCTAGGCCAATATACAGAATTTTCTTTAGTATTTTTATCGTTTCAGGTCTTACATTTAAGTTTTTAATCTACCTTGAGTTGATTTTTGTATATGGTGAAAGATAGGGATCCAGTTTCATTCTTCTGCATATGGCAATCCAATTTTCCCAGCATCATATATTGAAAAAGGTGTCTTTTGCCAGTGTATCTTCTTGTCAACTTTGTCAAAGATCAGTTGCAGATACGTAGCTTGATTTCTGGGTTCTCTATTCTGTTTCATTGATCTATTTTTATACCAATGCCTTGCTGTTTGAGTTACTATACCCTTGTAGTATAATTTGAAGTCAGGTAATGTGATACCCCCAGCTTTTTTTTTTTTTTCTCTCTCTCTTCGGAGGTTTGTTCTTCTTGCCCAGGCTGGAGTGCAATGGCGTGATCTCTGCTCACTGAAACCTCTGCCTCCTGGGTACAAGCGATTCTCCTGCCTCAGCCTCCCAAGTAGCTGGGATTACAGGTGCTGGCGACCACACCAGGCTAATTTTTTTGTGCATTTAGTAGAGATGAGGTTTCACCATATTGGCCAGGCTGGTATCGAACTCCTGACCTCAGGTGATCCACCCACCTCGGCCTCCCAAAGTGCTGGGATTACAGGCATGAGCCACCATGCCCAGGCTACCTCCAGCTTTGCTCTTTTTACTTAGGATTGCTTCAGTTATTTGGGGTCTTTTTTGGTGCCATGTGAATTTTAGGATTGTTTATTTCTAATTCTGTGAAAAAAAATGACATTGGTTTTTTATGGAGACTGCATAGAATCTGTAGATTGCTCTGGGCAGTAGGTCATTTTAATGATATTAAATTCTTCTGATCCATGAGCATGGGATATTTTTTCATTTGTTTGTGTCACCTACAATTTCACCAGTGTTTTATAGTTTTCTTTGTGGAGATATTTCACCTCCTTAAATATATTTCTAGGTAGTTTTTGTAGTTATTGTAAATGCGATTGCCTTTTGGATTTGGCTCTCAGCTTGAACATTATTGGTGTATAGAAATGTTATTGATTTTGGTGCACTGATTTTGTATCCTGAAAGTTTATTGAATCCATTTATCAAATCTCCCAGTTTTTTGGTGATGTCTTTAGGGTTTTCTAGATCATATCATCAGTGAACAGAGATAATTCGACTTTCTCTTTTCCAATCTTGATACCTCTTATTTCTTTCTTTTGACAGATTGCTCTGGCTGGGACTTGCAGTAGTATGTTGAGTAGGAGTGGTAAAAGCAGGCATCCTTGTCTTTTTCCAGTCTTAGAGAGAATGCTTTCAACTTTTCTTTGTTGAGCCTGTTGTTGACTGTGAGTTTGTTGTACATAGCCTTTTCTATTTCGAGGTATGTTTCTTCTATGCCTGGTTGGTTGACTGTTTTTATCATGAAGGTATGTTGGCCTTTATAAAATCCTTTTTCTGCATATACTGAGGTGATCATATGGTTTTAGCCATTCGCTCCATTTATATGATAAATCACAATTGTTTATTTGTGTATGTTGACCCATCCTTGCATCCTAGGTATAAAACCCACTTGATCATGGTGTATTACTTTTTATTGTGCTATTGGATTTGGTTTTCTAGTATTTTGTTGATGATGTTTGCATCTATATACATCAGGGTAATTGGGCTGTCGTATTTTGTGTTGTGTCGTTGTCTGGTTTTGGTATCAGGGTGATACTGGCTTTGTAGAATGAATTAGGGATAATTCCCTCCTCCTCAGATTTTGGAACAGTTTCAGGAAGATTGGTACCCATTCTTCTTTGTACATTTGGTGGAATTTGGCTATGAATTCATTTGGTCCTGGATTTTTTTTGTTGGGAGATTTTTTATTACTGATTCAATTTTTCTACTCATGATTAGTCTGTTAGGGTTTCTGTTTCTTCCTAGTTCAATCTTCGTAGGTTGTGTGTTTCCAGGAATTTATCAATTTCCTCTAGGTTTTCCAGGGCATGAGTGTATGGTTCTTAATAGTCTCTGATGATCTTTTGTATTTCTGTGGTGTCAGTTGTAATATCTCCTTTTTCATTTCTGATTTTGTTTATTTGAATCTTCTATCTTCTTTTTCTGGTTAGTCTAGCTAGTGGTTTATCAATTTTGCTTATCTTTTCGAAAAGCCAACTTTTTGTTTTGTTGATACTTAGTGTTGTTTTGGGGTCTCTGTTTTACTTAGTTCTACTCTGATCTTTGTTATTTCTTTTCTTCCACTAACTTTAGGTTTGATTTGTTCTTTTTTTTCTAGTTCCTTGAGGTGCAATGTTAGATTGTTAATTTGTGATCTGTCGATTGTTTTGATATAGGTATTTAATTCTACAAAATACCCTCTTAGCACTGCTTTGCTGTATCTCAAAGGTTTTGGTATGTTGTTTCCATTTTCATTCATTTCAAAAAAAAGGATTTCCATCTTAATTTATTTCTTTTTTTTCCATCTGAATTTCTTCATTGACTCAATGATTGTTCAGAAGCATGTTGTGTAATTTCCACGTTTTTATAGTTGCTGAAGTTCCTCTTGGTATGGATTTCTAGTTTTTTCAGCCGTGATCTGAAAAGATACATGATATTTTTTCAAAAAAAAATTTTTTTTTTTTTTGAGACGGAGTCTCGCTCTGTCGCCCAGGCTGGAGTGCAGTGGTGCGATCTCAGCTCACTGCAAACTCTGCCTCCCGGGTTCACGCCATTCTCCTGCCTCAGCCTCCCAAGTAGCTGGGACTACAAGCACCCGCCACCACGCCCAGCCAATTTTTTGTATTTTTAATAGAGACGGGGTTTCACCATGTTAGCCAGGATGGTCTCAATCTCCTGACCTCGTGATCCTCCTGCCTCGGCCTCCCAAAGTGCTGGGATTACAGGCGTGAGCCACTGATATTATTTCAACTTTTTAAAATTTGTTGAGACTTGTATTGTGGCCTAATATATGGTTTATCTTGGAGACTATCCCATGGGCTGATGACAAGAATGTATATTCTGTAGTTGTTGGGTAAAATGTTCTGTAAATGTCTCTTAGGTCCATTTGGTCTAAAGTACAATTTAAGTTCAATGTTTCTTTGTTGATTTCCTGTCTCATGATCTGTCTGTTGCTGTGAGTGGGGTGTTGATGTCTCCAAGTTTTATTGTATTGCTGCCTGTCTCTTTTTTAGATGTAGTAATATTTGTTTTATGAATATGGGTACTCTGGTTTTGCATGCATATATATTTAAGATTGTTATATCCTCTTGTTGAATCGATCCCTTTATCTTTGTATAATGACCTTTTTTTTTAACTGTTTTTGATTTAAAGTCTGTTATATCTGGTATAAGTATAGCTACTCCTGCTTGCTTTTGGCTTCCATTGCATGGGATATCTTTTTCCACTCTTTTACTTTCATTCTAAATGTGTCTTTACAGGGAAGGTGAGTGTTTTGTAAGCAGCATATAGTTCATGTTTTCTAAGCTATTCTACCAGTCTGTGTCTTTTAAATGGAGCACATTTCTGCAAAATGAAGCTGATATTCAATGAGACGAAGAATCAAATGGGAGAATCAAATGTGATTTTAATCACAATTGGAGCTGCATTACAAAATGCTTAGCATCTCTAGTCTGATCATTATTGTGCATGCCTTCTGATGTATATATGCAAGAATTTCCCTAGGGAAATAGTTTTCAACCAAGTGGCCCCACCCTGCTTCTCAAATTTTAATATGTTTACAAATCACCTGAGATTTTGTTAAAATGCAGTTTCTGATTCTCTAGGTTTGGAATGGGGACCTACCTTTTATATTTCCTTTTTTTTTTTTTTTTTCCTTTGAGACAGGGTCTCATCCTGCTGTTCAGTGGAGCAATCACGACTCACTGCAGCCTCATCCTCCCAGGCTCAAGTGATCCTCCCACCTCAGCTCCCCTAGTAGCTGGGCCTATAGGTCGCCACCACGACTGGCTAATTTTTTTTTTTTCTCGCTTTTTGTAGAGACAGAGTTTTACCATGTTTCCAAGGCTGCTCTCCAACTCCTGGGCCCAAGTGATCCACATGCCTGAGCCTCCCTAAGTGCTGGGATTCCAGGTGTGAGCCACCGCATTTAGCCTACCTTTTACATTTCTAACAAGCTCCCAGGTGACACTGATGCTGCTGGTCCAAGGACCACATTTTGAATATCAAGACATTAGGGCACCATATGACTGGGGGCGGTGGCTCATGCCTGTCATCCCAGCACTTTGAGAGGCCAAAGTGGGTGGGTAACTTGAGGCCAGAAGTTTGGGACTGGCCAACATGGTTGGCCAACATGGTGAAACCTCGTCTCTACTAAAAATAACAAAATTAGCTGGGTGTGGTGGCGTGCACCTGTAATCTCTTCTACTCTAGCGGCTGAAGCATGAGAATCACTTGAACCCCGGAGGCAGAGGTTGCAGTGAGCCGAGACCATGCCACTGCACTCCAGCCTGGGTGACAGAGCGAGATCATCTTTAAAAAAAAAAAAAAAAAAGACATTAGGGCACGTTAAAATTTGTGGGAGGATTTTTCACTGTTAAAATGACAGGGAACACTCCTGGCAACTAGTGGTGAAGAGCCTGGATGTTAAACTTCCCGCAATGTGCTGGAAACTTCTACATAATGAAGAATTGTACCACCCAAAAATACCAATAGCTTCTTTCTTAAGAAATAGTGCCCTTATTCCTAGTGACATTCAAGAATGTGAGGGCACTAGGAAGTAAAAAAGGAAGGAAGTAGCTATTCAGAGGCACATCAGCATGAACACAAGAGACTGGAGAGGCAGAGAGTGGAGTTGGCGGGCAGAGAGGACAGCCAGTGTGTTGACGATTGATTATATTGAGCAAATAAGTAAATCAATTAAGTGAATAAGTATATACATTGAAAAAGTTGGAGAAAGTACTTAAAAACATGGAAAGAAGGAACCCTAGAAAGAAGCCTATTGGATTAAAACTGCAGGGATCATATAAACTCATGTTTTTACATGTATATAGAAAGATTTAGAAATAGTTTTAGGTGTGTGTGTGTGTATGTGTGTGTGTACACACGCATATATTTACTAGCTTTGTCCACTAAGAAGGCCTAAAAGCAATGCCCCTCTCCATCTCCCAGTGGCAATGAGCACACCAAGACCCAGTTCTTGGTTTCTAAATACCATCCTTCACTGAAAGAAACTTAGGACTTCTTGGAGAAATGGATGATTCTAGTCTGGGGCAGGAAAGGCACAGGATAAGCCTAGAATATCTTGTGTCAAAAAGTTAGGAAGATGAGCCTAGAATATCTTGTGCTCAAAAAATAATTGGAATATGTCAAGAAGACACAGGAACCACCCTGAAGGTGTTCCCACTCAGCAAATTTGGTACAATTTGAACATCAAAGAAAAAAACAAGATAAGGAACAAATACATTTTTAAAAATAGAAACAAGTGAGTCCATACATATAATAAATAAGTGGAAAGCTCTTCCTTACAATAGAATGCTAAATGGTAAATATACAAGGAATGGTAGAGATATAAAATCACCATTTGGCAACCATCACAATGGTGGTTGATTCAGGTAGGAGTTGTTAAAAGATGCTAATGCTGGTGAGTAGAGGTTTGATAAAGAACAAGGTATTGACATAATCTCAGAATATCTACCCATAAAATACTAATCAATTAGGAGAAAATGATGATGTTACAAGTGAGAAACCTAGCAGACACCAACATGAGTAGGTCATCAAGGTTAACACAATGGGTTGACATTATGTGCCTCCTGAGATGATACACTGTAAAGAGAACAGCATCAGTTTTATGGTGTTTCTGCCAAGAAAACATGACCTGATTCTCATCATGCATGAGGAAACATTGGACACAGGTTGAGGATCATCTATGGAATGTGAGGTCTGTACTTTTTAAAACTGTTCAGGACATGAAAGAGAGGGAAAAACTGAAGAACTGTTGCAGATTATAGGAGACAAAAAAAACATGACTAAATGCAATGCATATTTTTGGGTGAGATTCTGGACCAGAAAGTAAAATGAGATATTTTATGGATAGTTGGTGAAATTTTAATGGGGTTTGTAGAATGGATGGTAGTGTAAAATCAATGTTGATATCCTAACCTGGAGAGTTAGAGAATGGCTATGTTTTAAAGAAACATATACTGGACAGTTTAGCAATGATGGGGTTTTATGTCCATGCTTTGCTCTGAAATGGTTCAGAAAAATATAAACTAATGATAATGGATATGTATACCTACACACACACACACACACACACACATACATACATATATAATGGAGAAAATGGGTGATAGACCAAGGAGAGTATCTGGGTGAAGATAATATGGAGGTTCTTTTAATATGGGGCTATAGGAATGTAGAGAAGCAGGAGAAGGAAGTATCAGGACTGGATGGAAATTCCTCGAGAAGGAGGTTGACTTAAGCTTGAGTAATGGATATTTAGAAAAAAGGAAAGGAAGAGTAATAATATTCTAGTAGAGACAAACAACATGAGCAAAGGCTTAGTCTTAAAGTCCGGGACAAACATGGGATGATCAGGAGACAATAAAGAGACTGACTTGGGCAAGATAATCATGGAGGGCTTCATATTAGGGAGGAGTCGGAGACTGATAGGGTTTGGAAATTTGACCCTCCAAATCTCATGTCGAAATGTGACCCCCAGTGTTTGGAGCTAGGCCTAGTGGGAAGTATTTGGGTCTTGGTGGATGGGCAGATCCTTCGTGAATGGCTTAGTGCTGTCTTGGTGGTAATGAGTGAGTTATCGTTCTATTAGTTCACACAAGAGCTGGTTGTTAAAAGGAACCTGGCACCTGTTCCCTTCTTTCTTGCTTCCTCTCTCACCATGTAACATACCTGCTCTCCCTTCACCTTCCCCCATGAGTAAAAGCTTCCTGAGACCTCACCAGAAGCCAAACAGATGCTGTGCCATACTTGTACAGCCCACAAAAGCATGAGCCAAATAAACCTCTTTTCTTTATAAATTACTGAGTCTCAGGTATTCCTTTATAGCAGTGCAAAATGGAGTAACACAGAAATAACATTGATATTAAGGTAAAGTAGATTGCTGTCATTTTTGAGTGTCCATGACCCCTATTTTCCTTGAGGAACTGCATGTTCTCTATTCCATGTGGTCACTGGATTAAGTACAAGATCTATACCTGGCCTATCATAGCAGCTTATCTTTTTGGGAAAAGTGATTAGGCCAGGGATGGTCACACGTCCTGAACAGGAAAAATCAGAATACGTACCTGGATTGCCATAAGGATGCTGGAAGCAGATATGAATCTTTCTCCTGGGACTACTAGGTTGGAAGAATGTAAGTCTGAAGCTGCCAGAAGTTGTTTTGCCCATCACTGAGAGTACTATTAGTTTTTAAAATGTCAAACTTACTTGGCCAGGAGTGGTGGCTCATGCCTGTAATCCCAGCATTTTGGGAGGCTGAGACGGGTGGATCACCTGAGGTCAGGAGTTTGAGAACAGCCTGGCCAACATGGCAAAACCCCATCTTTACTAAAAATACAAAAATATTAGCCAGGCATGGTGGTACGCGCCTGTATTCCCAGCTTACTCTGGAGGCTGAGGCATGAGAATCACTTGAACCCAAGTGGCAGAGGTTGGCAGTGAGCCGAAATTGCATCACTGCACTCCAGCCTGGGCGACAGAGTGAGACTCCATCTCAAAAAAAAAAAAAAAAAAATCAAACTTACATAAGGTACCTTCCTTCTTTCATAATAATATGCATTCTTCTCACTTAATGCAAATTGACCTCCTTCATAAAAAATTTCCAGCCAATTCAGATATTTTCACTCTTCTCTGAGTTTCTATAACCTTTGCTCTCTTTGTATCTGCTACATTTTAAGCTTAACCTCTTAAGGTTAAGCTTTGTATCTGCTATATTATAACCTTGACCTCTTAAGGTTACCTGGACTTGTATTACTGTTTAACTGCTTTGCATGTGTATGCTTTATCTTCCTAACAACATTGTAGATTTCTAGAAAGTGATCAGAAAATATCTCTGGTTGGAAGTCACTAAACCTTTCATACCACATGAAAATATAAAGTGACACTCAAGAAAAATTAAAACCACAGTAAATGTTTAAAGGCCACCATTTTTTTATTTTTTGTTTTTTTAATACCATTAAAGTTTTAGCATCTATTTTTGATGTGCTTAAATGAAAGCCTAATTCTAAATCCTGTATTTAATCTTTTAAAAAATATGTATAGTGTTGAGTAGCAAGATTATTTCTCCAAATTTCATGTAAAGGTTCATGTCTTAGTGATATAAATATAAGTGCCTGTGTATATGGCTGGAGCAGGAGCTTTGAGGCGTTTTAGAGAAAATGTGAATTCTGTGCTTGGTAGAAGCATGCCAAATTTAGATTAGACTCCACTGTCTGCACCCTTTCTCTCATTTCCACTTTTTTTTTTTTTTTCTTTTTTTTGAGAAGGAGTCTTGCTCTGTCGCCTAGGCTAGAGTGCAGTGGCAGAATCTCGGCTCACTGCAACCTCTGCCTCCTGGGTTCAAGTGATTCTCCTGCCTCAGCCTCCTGAGTAGCTGGGATTACAGGCACACACCATCACGCCTGGCTAATTTTTGTATTTTTAGTAGAGGCAGGGTTTCACCATGTTGGCAAGGCTGATCTCGAACTCCTGACCTCAAGTGATCTGCCTGTCTCGGCCTCCCAAAGTGCTGGGATTACAGGCATGAGCCACTGCGCCCAGGCTCCACGTCATTTTTTGTTAGACATTTGGATGCATAATCTATTACACTAGGCTCTGAACATTAAGCCAAAATGGTACAATCTGTGTTTCTGGGAATGTGTGCAATGTTAAAGAAACAGGCTCTAGTCCCAAACAGTCTGGGTTCAAATCTTGGCTCGGTCAGACACTTATTAGTTGTATAACCTTGAACAAATTACTTTACTACTTAGTTTCTCGTCTGTGAAATTGGATAGTACTGGCATCTACTTCCTTGGGTTGTTATGGGTAATTAATAGATAAAAAACCTAGAATAATGCCAAGGAAATAGTAAGCATTCCAACAGATGTTTATTATTACTAAAATGTCCATTTTAATGTTTTAAGGGGTATGTTGTATGGTGTAGTGTAGGAGGACAAAGGAGCCTCTTAGTATAGAGAACATCATCTTACATGGTAAATGTGAAATGGTCAATAAGATAAATGCAGTGGGGTGTTTCCATACAATTGAAAACAATTCAATAGTTTAGCTCAGTGGTTCTCACTTTAGTGTGCACCAGAATCACCTGGAGGGTTTGTAGAACCTTAGATTTCTGTGTTCTCCCCCATAAATTCTGATTCATTGGGTCAGGGACAGAGCCAAATAATTTGTATTCTAACAAGTTCTAAGGGGATGCTGATGCTGCCAGTCAGGACCACATTTTGAGAATCACTTGTTTAGATCAGGGTTTCTCAACTTCGGTGTTACTGACATTTTGGACCACACCGTTCTTTGTTGCAGGGAGCTATCCTCTGCATTGTAGGATGTTAAGCAGTATCACTGGCCTCTCTACCCACTAGATGCCAATAGCACCTCCCTCCCCACCACCCACCGTGACAATCAAAAATATCTCCAGATATTGCCAAAGGTCCACTGGGGAGGCAAAACTGTTGGCCAGGTGCTGTGGCTCATGCCTGTAATCCAGCACTTTGGGAGGTTGAGGCAGGTGGATCACCTGAGGTCAGGAGTTCGAGACCAGCTTGGCTAACATGGTGAAACCTGTTTCTCTCTACTAAAAATACAAAATTAGCCAGGCATGGTGGCGGGTGCTATAATCCCAGCTACTCAGGAGGCTGAGGCAGGAGAATCAATTGAACCTAGGAGGTGGAGGTTGCAGTGAGCCAAGATAGTGCCATTGCACTCCAGCCTGGGTGACAGAGCAAGACTCCATTTCAAAAAAAAAAAAAAAAACTGTCGAGAGCCACTGGCTTACAGGAATGAACTAGTAACATGAATCAATCTTTAAAAGTATAGTTTTAGGCCAGGTGCAGTGGCTCACGCATGTAATCCCAACACTTTGGGAGGCTGAGGCAGGAGGATTGCTTGAGCTCAGGAGTTCTAAACTAGTCTGGGCAACATAGCGAGACGTCATCTCTACTAAACATTTTAAAAATCAGTTGGGCATGGTAGTGCGTGCCTGTACTCCCAGCTACTAGGAAGGCTGAGGTGGGAGGATTGCTTGAGCCCAGGAGATCAAGAGATCAAGGCTGCAGAGGGCTGTGATCGTGCCACTGCACTCCAGCCTGGGTGATAGAGCAAGACCCTGTCTTATACACACACACACACACACACACACACACACACACACACACACAATATAGCTTTTAGTTTAAAAAGCAAGCTACAAAAAAAGAGATACAGACAGCATATATCCATTAATGTAAATTTTAGAAACACAAAAGGCAATGTACTTTTTATGAATAATGTATATGTATTAAAATTATCAAAAATGTGGACTGGAAGGACACACAGCAAAACCATGAAACTGAAAGAGGTTGGAAAAGAAGAAAGGCAATGGGCCTGGGGCAGGGCACTCTTATCTGTCATGTTTCAGTGTAGGGTTTTATTACTTAAATATTTGGGCTCATTCGACTACATGATAATCTTTGTTAATTCTGAGTGATGGGTATGTGGATGTTTATTATACTATCCTCTGTATTTTTCCATATTCAGAATATTTTTTCCAAAGTAAAATAAACACACACACACACAAATATTTAATGAGTAAAGGAACTACCCACATTACCATTTGTGTTATTCATGTTTCTGTTGAAAGTGTTTTCTTTAGAACTTTGTCTTGAATATTGTCTTAAGTTTGGTTTTGTATATATGCTTCTGCCTAAACCTTATTGTCCAATTCCCATAGCCAACATTCTGAAATTTCTAGGTCAAGCCACTGGTCACTAACTACTCTGACCAGATAATTTGGTCACCATTGCCCTCTTGGCTCAAGTGAAAAATATAGCTTTCTTACTACATTCTGATAATCTTTTCTAATACAGCCTGCAGTTTCTTTCTAAGGGCAGCTACCTTCTCCTCTTAAATAAAGTAGCATAAGAAATGTCAAACTAGGCCATATACAGTGGCTCATGCCTGTAATCCCAGCACCTTGGGAGGCCAAAGCAGGTGGATCACTTGAGGCCAGGAGTTCAAGACCAGCCTAGCCAACATAGCAAAACCCCATTTCAACTAAAAATACAAAAGCTAGCCAGGTGTGGTGGCACACACCTGTAATCCCAGCTACTTGGGAGGCTGAGGCACAAAAATCACTTGTACCCAGGAGGCAGAGGCTACAGAGAGCTGAGATTGCATCACTGCACTCTAGCCTGGGTGACACAGTGAGACTCTGTCTCAAAAAAAAGCAAAAGAAATGTCAAACTAATCACCAACATTCTCTCTCCAGCTTCACAGTCCCAAAAAGAGGCCATGTTGTAAAATAAATTATCTCTCACACACACAAACATATATTTGTATACAACAAAATAACTTAGAAAATTATAAAGTAAAACTAGCAATGGCTAACTATAGAATTTTTATTTCTTTTTTATTATCTGTACTGTATTTTCTATAATGGACATGTATTTTAAAATTTTATAATTTTATAATAAAAGGAATAATAAGAGCTAAGTTTTTGTTTTTTGTTTTTTAAGGTGGCAAAGTATATATAAGATAAAATTTACAATTTTAACCATTTCTTATTTTACAGTTCTGTGGCATTAAGTACATTCACATTGTTGTACAACTATCACCACTTCCATCTCTAGAACTTCGTCAACTTCCCCAGTGGAAATTTTATACCAATGAAGCCCCAACTCCCTTTTCCTCTTTTCCCTCAGGCCCTGGCAAACACCATGCTATTTTCTGTCTCTATGAATGTGACTATTCTAGGAAACTCGTATAAGTGGAATATACAATTTTTGTCCTTTTGTGGCTCGTTTACTTCCTTTAGCATAGTGCCTTCAAGGTTCACCTATGAAGATACTATGCTGTAGCATGTGGCAGAGCTATTATGATTGTTTTTTAATAACGAAAGGATTGAATTTTCCCTTCTAAAAAAAAAATTCACAGTGGCCTGCAGCCTCATATTTACAGTAGGATGTATTTGTTTGAAAGAAGCAGAGGAATTCTACATTTCAGGTAATGCATTTCCCATAGGGGAATATACCTTGCTTGTTTTCATTGAAACCAAGGGTCTCCAAATTGCTACAATAGTAAGTAATCATTTTTTCTTACAAGAAACTTAGTCTGGTAGTTCTGTTCAGGTCAAGTAGAAATTTCCTAATAGCTTCAGTGAAGGTAGCTGTAAAAATTGCTTAACTAGAAAGCTGTTGGGTGTCCAATTTATCCTGCTCACTGCTTTCTGTATTTGATAGGACATGGTAACTGTATGATTCAAAACGGAATGACTCAAAATACAGAATAGGGTTTCATTCAGAATCTGAGCTCCCTTATTCTATTTGATTGTTTTTGTTTATGACAATTGACAACCTTACCCTTTTAAAATATGTATTAAATTTGCACTCATCGGAAAGCCAGTTTTATTTCCCCTTTCATCATTAAGAAAATAGAATTTTCTCAAGTAAGGATTCAGTTATTTCATTTATCTCTAGAGCCTTGGAGACACAGCACTGTGAATACTAATGAGGTGGTCTTGAAAGAATTGGTTGCGGCTGGGTGAAGTGGCTCACGCCTGTAATCCTAGCACTTTGGGTGGCTGAGGTGGGTGGATCGCTTGAGGTCAGGAGTTCAAGACCAGCCTGGCCAACATGGTGAAACCTCATCTCTACTAAAAATACAAAAAAAAAAAAATAGTCGGGCATGGTGGCACATGCCTGTAATCCCAGTTACTCAGGAGGCTGAGGCAGGAGAATCATTTGAACCTGGGGAGTGGAGGTTGCTGTGAGCCGAGATCGCACCACTGCAATCCAGCCTGGGTGACAGAGCGAGACTCCATCTCAAAAAAAAAAAAAAAAAATTGGTTGGATGTTTTGTTTTGTTTGTCTGATTGGTTGGTTGGTTGTTACTCTGCCATACAGCAGCAGAATAAGGAAATCCGTATCTCTGGAAAAAGAAATTGTTCCCATTGGCTTAATTTTTACCTTCAGGCTGTCTTATGTTTACTCTTCTTCTTATTTATATGCTACATTATTATATCTATCATGGATGAAAAAAGTTTTAAGAAACATTTTACTAAACTATTTACTAAGTTATTACCAATTATTTTTTAAAATCATCTGAACAGAATTCAATGCTCTAAAAGCACTTACTGCAATTCCTGCCATCTTTTTTTGAAAATTCCTGCCATCTTTTTTTGAAAACTTACAATTGTTTTATCATGTATAAAATCTATGAATTTGATATATTTCAGTGTGCAGTAGGGCATATTCAAGTCAAACCAAGATAAGAGATACAGTTTAACATTTGCAGCTTTGAGTGGGTATTTTAACTTTTGTCCTTAATGTTCATTAATTACTACAATTTTTGCTACCTTTCCTTTCACTTAAACATTTCCTAAAGTTCTAGATAAAGTCAAGATGTTGAGAGAAAGCCTTCTCTAATATAAACTTTTAAAATAGCCCTATCCAGGTTATTTGTATTTAATGACTCATTAAACTAGACATTTTAACTTATTGAATATCATTGATAAACCAAAATTAAGCATTTCGTATACTGTTTCTCCAGCTTTCATTAGTCAGCCTCTTCTAAATATTATGTGAAAGTAGGAACACATTGTAAGCCTAAAGTGTATATAAAGCTTTTGTACAACATGGAAAACACAACAAAAATAATATTTAATAATTGCATAGAGCTTTACAGTTTAGTGTTTTCAGAGTAAATAATGAGGACCTGTCAGAAATTCTCAAAATAATTACTAAATTCTTTGCTGTTCAAAGCTATGTAGCATTTTCCAAATGTATATTTATAATTTTTGAGCTGATAAAAAAAATTTGCTATGAAAATATAGAAACATATAAAGCACTTCTGTTTCCACACAACATGGAATAACAAAAACCAGATTTATTGTCCTTCCTGAAGCAGCCAAAAAAGGAAAAAGACCAAACATAAGAAAGCATAGTTTTCAAGGCAACAGACATCAGGCAATGTAGAAGAATGAGGTCTGGAAGATAGGACACAAGCGAGGGGAGCCTTATTACTATTAACAAAATTAAATGTGTAGTTAAAAACCTTCCCACAAAGAAAACTCCAGGGCCAGATGGCTTTACTGGTGAATTCTAGCAAACATTTGAGAAAAAAATTCTACCAATTATCAACAAATTTACCTAAAAATTTAAAGGGAGCAATACTTTTCAGTTCACTCAAGGCCAGCATTTCCCTGATACCAAAACCAAAGGTGTTACAAGAAAGTTATAGACTAATTATCGTCCATTAACGAGATCTAAAATTCCAAACAAAATCTCCCAATATAGAGAAAGAATAATATGTCATGACCAAATGGAATTTATCCCAGGAATGAAAAGTTGGCTTAAAATTAGAAAATGAATCAATATGGAGCTGGAAGCCATTATTATAATTATAATTCTTATTATTTTTGAGATGGAGTATCGCTCTGTCGCCCAGGCTGGAGTGCAATGGTGCGATCTCAGTGCGCAATGGTGCAATCTCAGCTCACTGCAACCTCCACCTCCTAGGTTCAAGTGATTCTCTCACCTCAGCCTCCTGAGTAGCTGGGATTACAGGTGTGCACCACCACGCCCAGCTAATTTTTGTATTTTTAGTAGAGATGGGGTTTCACCATGTCAGCCAGGCTGGTCTCAAACTCTGGACCTCAAGTGATCCACCCGCCTCAGCCCCCCAAAAGTGCTGGGATTACAGGCGTGAGCCACCACGCCCGAGCTGGAAGCCATTATTCTAAGTGAAGTAAATCAGGAATGGAAAACCAAATACTGTATATTTTCACTTCTAAGTGGGAACTAAGCTATGGATGTGCAAAGTCACACAGAGTGGTATAATGGAGACTCAGAATGGGGGAGAGTGGGAAGGGATAGGTGATGAAAAGCTATATATACATCCATTTTCTCAACAAGCTAAGGAATTCATCAACCTGATAAAGGGCATCCATAAAAACCTACACCTAATACTTAATTGTGAAAGATTTAATGGGCTACCCCTAAAATCAGGAGAAAGTCAAGGATGTACACTACTTGGGACTGGTATGCTGAAATCTCAAACTTCACCACTATACACTTCATCTATGTAACCAGAAACCTCTTGCACTCCAAAAGCTATTGGAATTAAAATACATATGTATTTTGTGTGTGCGTGTGTGTGTGCGTGTGTGTGTGTGTGTATATATATATATATATATATATAGTAAATCAATATAATTCATCATCTTTTTTTTTTTTTTTTTTTTTTTTTGAGACGGAGTCTCACTTTGTCGCGCAGGCTGGAGTGCAGTGGTGCGATCTCGGCTCACTGCAAGCTCCGCCTCCTGGGTTCACGCCATTCTCCTGCCTCAGCCTCCTGAGTAGCTGGGACTACAGGCGCCCGCCACCGCGCCCGGCTAATTTTTTGTATTTTTTAGTAGAGACGGGGTTTCACTGTGTTAGCCAGGATGGTCTCGATCTCCTGATCTCGTGATCTGCCCACCTCGGCCTCCCAAAGTGCTGGGATTGCAGGCGTGAACCACCGCGCCTGGCCTATAATTCATCATCTTAACAAACTGAAAAAGAAAACCACAAGATCATCTCAATAGATGCAGAAAAGGCATTTGACAAAAATCCAACATCCATTTTCTCAACAAGCTAAGGAATTCATCAACCTGATAAAGGGCATCCATAAAAACCTGCGCCTAATACTTAATTGTGAAGGATTTAATGGGTTACCACCATGCCTGGCTAAGTTTTATATTTTTAGTAGAGACAGAGTTTCACCATGTTGGCCAGACTGGTCTCGAACTCCTGACCTCAAGTGATCCACCAAACTCAGCTTCCCAAAGTGCTGGGATTACAGGCATGAGCCACTGCGCCTGGCCAATTTTTAAGAATAAGTCAATTATCCCCAAATTGATTTCTAGTTTCAATGACATCCCAGTCCAAATTTGTTGGTTTTTTTTGTATTTTCTTAGAAACAGGCTGGCCTCAAACTCCTGAGCCAAGAGATCCTCCTGCCTCAACCTCCCAAGTAGCTGGGACTACAGGTGCACACAATGGCACCCGGCTAAAATTTCACAGATTTTTTGTGTAGAAACTGATAAGGTGATTCTAAAACTCATATGGAAATATAAAAGAACTAGAATAGCCAAAACAACTTTGGAAAATAAGAACAAAGTTGAATGACTAACCCTACTGTGTTTCAAGACTTATCATAATGCTATGATATTCCAAAAGATACTACTGAGGAGAGGGTAAATTGCAGCACCCTTTCACTTGACAAATGGATGAAATGTCTTTGATCCAACAATTCAGTTCTAACAATTAATACTAAGAAAATAATCAAAGAGACGCAAAAGCAAATGGATATTAGTCTCATTCTTAGACCAGCTAAAAACTAGGAAATAAAAGAGATATTTAACAATAGGAGATTGGCTGAGTAAGTTATAGTTCACACTTATATTAAAATAAGTATTCAGCCCAGTCATAAAAAATCATGTACTTGATGACATGGGAAAAGTTCAGGATATAGAGTTATGTGAATTTAGCAAGTCACAAAACAATAGGTTTCTATTTTGTTACAAATATCTGTTCTGCGGAAACAAGAGGACCACTTGAGGCCAGGAATTAGAGACCAGCCGGGGAGCAAAGCAAGACTCTCATCTCTATAAAAGTAAAAATAAAAATAATTAGCAAGTTGTGGTGGCAGGCGCCCCTAGTCCTAGATACTTGGGAGACTGAGACAGGAGGATCATTTGAGCCCAGGAGTTCGAGACCAGCTTGGGCAACATAGAGAGACCCTGTCTCAAGCAAGCAAGGAAGCAAGCAGTCTGGGATCTCACTGCATATTGTTCGGATTTTGCTTTTTTTTTTTTTTTTTTTTTCACTTTTTTCTCTTTATCATTTTCTCTATCTTTAAATAATCTGCAAAACAGATTTTTTTTTAATGGAGGCATTGCATTTCTTTGATAAACATACCACAAGTCATTTAGTCAGCCTCTGATCATTGGACCTTTTCATTATTTCCCTTTTTTTTTTTTTTTTTTTTACAAGGAAAGCCCACTGTTTACTGAGATGGGGGGCATGTAGCAAGTCCTGTAGGGATCATTGTTTTACAAACATGTTTGTACTCCGCATGAATTTATGCTAGACTTGATAGATGTGGGGATAGATGATAGAGGAAGGAAGTGTGGAGGTGTAGAAATGGGGCTAATGTGTTCCACCTAGTTCAAGGAGAGCCCTATTATTTGCTGCTTTGGGGAGGGATTCCCTGTAACCCCGCCCCACAACTATTCTCCTGCTTTCCGCTTCCCACTGTCTGCTGAGCTGCACTGCTACCCTGTGGCCGAGTGGTGGCACTGCAGCCCAAGAACGCCAAATCATAGTGGCCTTATGGAAGCCATTTGGGTTCATTTCTTGACTGATTTTTTTAAACCCAACTTAAAACTGTAATATTTTTCCTCAATCCACAAATAGAAATGTACATGAGCAAAAATGACAGAATGTGTGAGAATTCTGTCTGGAATTAACGCTCCTTTAGAGCCCTGAGTATTTAAATAAAGATAAACATACCACTCAAGTCCCGGGCTCTTTCCCCAGCTTCAGCTCTGCTCACCTTGCCCTTAGGCACTATCCTCTAGCCATAACTGAAGCAAGTCTTCAAATAGGCCGGCTTTCTTGCTTACTGGACTTTAACCATGCTCAGCACACCCAATACCCCCTCTCTCTGCCTGACTTATTTTATTTTATTTTGAGACGGAGTCTCACTCTGTCGCCCAGGCTGGAGTGCAGTGACGCCATCTCGGCTCACTGCCAGCTCCGCCTCCAGGGTTCACACCATTCTCCTGCCTCAGCCTCCCGAGTAGCTGGGACTGCAGGCGCCCGCCACCACGCCGGGTTAATTTTTTTGTATTTTTAATAGAGATGGGGTTTCACCGTGTTAGCCAGGATGGTCTCGATCTCCTGACCTCGTGATCCGCCCGCCTTGGCCTCCCAAAGTGCCGTGATTACAGGCATGAGCCACCGCGTCCGGCCCTGACTTCTAAATCTCACTTAAGACTTAGACTTATTTGGATTCTTTAAGATGGGGTTAGCTGTGCCTTCCATGTGCTCACCAAATTCCAGTCATTCCGGGAAACTCACCTCTTTCCCCCGCTGGATTGGAGGGTCCTTGAGCACGTGACTCCTCCTCACTTTGTCCATCACTTTTCTTATCTTGTCGACAGTAAGTCCCAAACCGGAAGTAGGAATCTAGTATGTTCAAAGGAGGAAAACACAGGAACACGGATAGTATAGTATATTCTCTCCTTTCAGTTCCATTATATTCAGTTCTGCCAATATTTACGGGATGCCTACTCCGTGACAGTCTTCACTGATAGCATTGGAGGTGAAAAGAGAGAGGAGAGAAGATACGGAATGAGAAACTGATAACTCTGCTACTCATTTTGCACAATTTGTTGTTGCTTTCAAAATGTACTGCATGGACAAAGTTTGGGGTGTCCACTGGACCCCACTTGAGAGGTTAGGCTCAGTCATCCATATATTTTTGAAACCTTTTCTGGCTACCCACATGACTCTAATATACAGCCAACATTGAGAACATTTGCCCCAGAGTAGCCAATTAACTGTAGGAAACTCTTGAGACCCAAAGTCTTAAAGAAATAGTTCTGACAGTGAGAATTTCAGGTAAGTTGGTGAACACCGTTTGAGGATAGTAATTTTGGAGATCTACGGTTTTGCCTGCCCAGCATCCATTCTTGTTTCTTCCACTGGAAGCACCTTAATTTTCTTTCTGAAGACCATTCCTTCCCCACTTTAAGTCCTTGAAATTGAGGTAGGGCTTTGTCTCATCTCCCCCGCTCCCCCCACCCCCAACACACACACACACACACACACACACACACATACACGCACACACACATACACACACACTCAGCCCATCTGAACTCTGCATTTGCTCTTTTCCAGCTAGAATTGTGCTTGAATTCAGTCACATCTGAACCTTTAGACTGAACTTCAACTCTTAGTCTGTTCAATTATTGAGCAATCAATCCCCCTGCTACTATTTTTCCTAAATGAGTTTGAGGTGGGTCTTGTCATTTGCAACCAAAACATTTCTAACTAGCAGAAATTTATGAGACTTTCAAATGGGATAAGCAACTCCATATTCTGTCTTCTTAGAGAAAGGGGATAGATTAGTTGATGTGTCCTAGTATTTTGTTTCTTGTTCTATAATAAAAATTTCCTTCATTGTTCTTAGCAGGGCTTTAAGTTTATTAAACATAAAAAGCCCATTTCTTTGGTCTAGTTTAGCCCTGTTTAATGTATCTGTTTGGAGCATGGATTTTTAAAAGCTGCCCACACATATAAAATGGAGATAATGAGATTTATTTCACTGAGCTGTTGAAGGTAAAATGAAATAACATATGTGAAATCATTTCATGCTATATAAATGTTGAGTATTATTACTATGGGTATCATCATAATTGTCATCATCTTTCATTTTCTGTCACAAAGTTCCCGGATAGTTATTTATTGTTAGTATTGATAGTTGTACAAATGCAAAACTGTAATTGAGTAACTAAATGATCAAAACAGGAAATGTGATTCCTTTTAGGTTATAATCATCCCGGGAATGTAATAAAAGATCAGTTCAAATAATGTATTCTAAGGTACTTTAAAAACCAAAGGGCTATATGACTATAAGGCACTTTTATCTCAGTCCTGCAGGTCACTGAATCTTTGATGTTCATTTGCATATATGTTTTATTTCAGAGCCTATTAATATCATATACTTTTTATTTATTTTTAAAACAAAAAACCCACAGACTGCCTTATAGAGTGCAGTTTTATACAATGAATGGCTTTCTCTTGGTTTTCATTCTCTTCAGCCTCTCTGACAACCCACTCCTTGAAATTGTTTCCTCCCTTAGATTCAGTGACACTACATTCTCCTTCTTCTTGACCTTTCAACTACTTTTGACTCCCTTCCCCTCCCAGCTCCTAACTCTCTGGGTGCCCCTGCTAAGGCTCTGATTTCTCTCGCTATTCAGCTCCTGGAGAATTCATCCAGCCTCATCTATCCTGCATCAGCCCATAGTTCCATCTTCTTAGTATTTATTTCAGTGTGTATGTCCTGCCATGAGCTCACTTTCAGTATCTTTTAAAAATTCATAATCTCTGCTACTGTAGTTTGGCTGCCTTTACCAGTGCCCTATTTCAGTTGGAGGCAACCTTACTGTTCCTTCCTGCCCTCCTTATTGCTTCCCTCTTTTCCAGCCCTCCTTTTGCAGGCTGCAAGCACTTCCATACCTGCAGGTTCACTCTTCTCTGCTCTCCCAAAACCTCTACATTAGCCCAGGCCCTCATTTTCTCACTGGCCATCCTCATAGCTGGTCTCTTTAGCTCTCAATTCACCCCATTCCTGTCTGTCCTGTGGACTTCAGCCAAATCAATTTCCTAAAATGCCTCTTTGTGAGCTCCATAAGAGCAAGAACTGTACACTGGTCATCTTGGTGCCCTTAGCAACTGGCACAGTGCCCAGCACATATTATAGCCCTTGAATGACTGTCATTCCCTTATTCGAGAGAGTTGCTTCTGTGTGTGTGTGTGTGTGCGCGTGTGTGTGTGTGTCTGTGTGTGATCAATTTCAGACTTTCTAGCTTGACTAGCTCCATGATATGAATTATTCATCCCATCTTATTTCTGACTACTTTACCGAGTAAACCATTTATTCAAGCCAATCTGGTTTTTCCTTTTATAAACTAACATTACACTGATAATGAAGACCAAACTATTTAACACTCATTAATTCTCTACTATCAATGTAATTTGTCTTCCTAACTAGATTATGATATCCTTGAAGCCTGAAACTCTATTTACCAGCTGCCATAGAATAGTCTTTTGATTTACCCCCTACCAAAACACTCCTTCACCACAAATACTGTCTCTGACTCAGTAAAACATTTGATATGTTTTCTTTCTATATTTATATTTGCTTTTATATTTATAGATCAATAACATATATTTACATGTCTCATTTCACCTAACACTGGTGGTCCTGAGTAACAGTGATCACTCATTAAATATTTGTTGATTAATATATAATATATATAACATATATAATATATATAACATATATTATATAGTATATAATATAAGACTGAGTAGCATTTTACTTTGAATCACTCCATGACCTCTAAGCCCAACATAAAATAGCATCTTAGTGGTCTGACATTGTTCCATATCTTTCTTTGGAGATACAATAACTTAACTTGTCAAAGAGCAAGTGTCTTTTGATACTGACATCATAGAACCCCAAATTTTTTTTTAGCTAAAAACACAATTAGATGGAAAGGCAATAAGAACAGCAGTTGATGAACAGAACTGAATAAAATATGGGACTTATGATGAAAGGCTGCCTCTGAGCTGCTGCCACATAAATAAGGAGATGGTGGGGTGGACCAAGGGACATTTACCAGTCCATGCTGTGTCATTTCTGATTTTTTTTCTTTTTCCCCCCCACAACAGGGATGACCAAATGTTCACCTGGTATCCCAAAAGAATTAATGGGTGTCTTTTAAATCCCAACTCAAAGCAAGGGAGTTATTTTGAGTTCTTGGTAGAATCTAACACGTTGTGTCGATGCAGGAAGGAGCCTCAGAAATAGTCTTTAAGGCTGTTAAATTCTGCATGTATTTGAATAATTAAAATGTATGTATCCCCTCCCCCCAGCCATCCTTTTATTCCTAGCACACTGCAGACATTAATAACATGAAGCAATAGTGCACTCGCACACTTTCAGAAACAATTGCGCTAATTGTGAACTTGCCAACTGCTAACAAGAATGCTAGTGTGCATTACTCTGCAGTTGTGCCCAGTTCTATGAAGAGATAGCAGCACTTTTGTCTCCAGTAGCCAAGGCTTACAGATGGGTCACTCGGCTGAGGCAGAATTGGGCTGAGCTCTTGGCAGATGGATTGGAAAGTTGGCTGACTTGTTTAGAAACCTGACATCTTGATCATCTCTAGTCTCCACAGACAGACTCTTCTGACATGCCATTCACCTCAGTACCTCCCTTACCACTCATTCACATTTTCCTTGGAAAAGTCCTGTTTTTACCGTAGATCACTTTCAGTCTGTTTCTTTCATGACTGTACTTTTGCATATATATATATATATATATATATATAGAGAGAGAGAGAGAGAGAGAGAGAGAGAATAGTCCTTCACAGTCCTTCTCAACCTCAGCATTCTTAACATTTGGGGCTTTGTTGTAAGAGTGTAAAGGGCTGTCCTGTCATGACAAGCAAAAATGTGTCCAGACATTGATAAATGTATTCAGTGGGGGAGAAATCATTCCTGGTTGAGAACAAGTGGTATAGAGTCATTTGGGGTAAATTATTTGAATTCAGGTCTTGACTGACTATATATACATAGGCATAATCCACTATAAAGTACAACTGTATAAAAATTCACTAGAACAAAAGCATTTCCAACTGAAAGTCATTTTATTTCAAGAAATATCAAGTATAATGTAATTAGAGTATTAAAAATTGAATGGACCCTTAGATTTGATACAACCTGTCTTTTTGTTTTCTGAGACAGAGTCATGCCCTGCCCAGGCTGAAGTGTGGTGGTGCAATCATGGCTCACTGTAGCCTCTACCTCCTGGACTCGGGTGATTCTCCCACCTCAGCCGCCTGAGTAGGTGAGACTACAGGCACACACCACCATGCTAATTTTTGTATTTTTTGTAGAGATGGGGTTTTGCCATGTTGCCTTGGCTTGTCTTGAACTCCTGGTCTCAAGTGATTCTCCGGCCTCAGCCTCCAAAAATGCTGGGATGATAGGCATGAGCCATGGTGCCTGGCTAACTTGTCCTTCTTAATCAGGATATTTAATATACTAGGCTTTTATTCAAGACATCTGAATAAGGAAGAAAATTGTTTCTGTGGATTGCCACCTCTCCTATTCTGCCCTACTACAAGTGTTTATTATATTCCCAGATCCTGTCCTAAATGCTTAAAAACATTTTAAGGGCTGGGCACAGTGGTTCATGCCTGTAATCCCAGCACTTTGGGATGCCGAGACAATTTTTAATACTCTGAGTATTTAACACCTGAGGTCAGGACTTCAAGACCAGCCTGACCAATATGGTGAAACCCCGTCTCTACTAAAAATACAAAAATTAGTTGGGCATGGTGGCGTGCACCTGTAGTCCCAGCTACTTGGGAGGCTGAGACAGGAGAATTGCTTGTACCTGGAAGGCGGAGGCTGCAGTGAGCTGAGATTGCACCACTGCACTCGAGCCTGGGTGACAGAGTGAGACTCCATCTAAAAAAACCCAACATTTTAAGGACTGGGTACCATAGCTGACTCCTGTAATCTCAGCACTTTGGGAAGTTGAGATGGGAGGATTGCTTGAGACCAGAAGTTTGAGACCAGCCTGGGCAACCTAGCGAGATCCTGTCTCTATGAAACATAAAATAAAAAAGAATAAGCCTTTCCTTTGGCTGTTTTGCTGGAGACCCTCTCTTCCCTTCCCTCTTCAGCTCTGACCCAGCAGGGCCAGCACCAGTGCTCCCACTGCAGGTTCAGACACTGGAAGGGTTATTACAGATCAGCAGCTGGTGAGTCATGACCAAGTCACTGCCTGGTCCTTAGGGGACACAACTCACAAAAGCTACTATGAGTGTCTTTTAATGCATACATTTGGCTTTTAGACATAGAAAATTCCATGTCTAAGTGAGAAAATTAAAAGATGTCTTTCAAGATAAACAGAGATTGAAGGTAAAAAGAAATACCTTTTAAATTAAACAATTTGAAGGACTTAAGCCAGTGTCAGTGACTCTGAAGTAATTAAGACATAATTAAGGTACACCGAAGTATGGGGACATCATTGATTCATACTCTGTTGAGTGGAACCCAGTCAAAAATTTAAGTCTTTGGAATTTGAATCAGGAAACCCTCAGAGTTCCAGCCAAAGTCAAATGAGCACCTACACGGGACTTTTTGCCTTTGCATAGTAGTTGTTGTCTTTGTGTACCTGCTGTCTTCCCCACTCCTCTGGCAGAGTCCCAGACTCCCTGACCACAGGAGAGGGCATATAACCCATGCTGAGTTGATCATGGTGCTCTGTCCCCATCACCCCACCCACCCCACTTCAGTGTGAGGGCAGGAGTCACACAGATCAAACCAAGGAGTTCCAAGCCTTTATCCAGAATTGTCTACTGGAGCTATAGAGAGGGGGCTCATTCTTGCCTCTTAGGTCACGATGCAGGAAGGACGTGAATCTGGGGCTGCCAGAAGTCCTGCTCCCCACTGGCAGAGGGAATGGTAAATAGACAATCTGGGCAGCCTTGGCCCAGCTATCATCTCCAAGCACCCAGAGCTGCCTACTTCTGGCTTTTCTTTCAGTTCTGTGAGCTACTTCAGTATCTCTCCAATAGATCTAATGCAAGGCATAAGTGGTTTTGGCTGTCACTTAGAACCAATGGAATCCTGAAAAATACACTTGTATTCTGTTCTAAGACTACAGAACATGAAATGTTTTTCCCATATGTAAGTACAGCCATACCTGGGCTAACAGTAACTGAGGTTTAATATGTGCCAAGTACTGATAAACTGAAAGTTTTCATAGTACATTTTCTAGAGGCTTCACTGACCCCATGATCAAGGGTGTCCTAACTAGGCAGGGGAGAACCTACCATGTTCTAGGTCTATGGTTATCTGTCTCAGCTGAGGTCTGTCTTCAAACACTACACAATGATAATGACAGTATCTGGTGCCATGAAAGGGCAACCTGAGAAGAACGAGTTTTTATACAAAAACCTCAGAAACTACCTCAGCATTTGACACTTAATTATACAGTAAAAAAAATTCAAAACCTTAGGTAAGCCTGTCAAAAAGATTTACCTCGCCTTTGTATCCAGGGCTGGGCTGACAGCTCTCAGTGCCTATAGTAATTAGCCCTACCCAAACCTGCAGCAAGTCACCACACGCTCCCCAGCTCCTCCTGAAATAAGTGCACTCAGCCTAGTCTGACAAACACCCTGCAAGGCTCACCTAACCTCCTGTTACATCTTTTTTGTTTGTTTGTTTGTTTTGAGACAGGGTCTTGCTCTGCCTCAGCTCTGTCACTGTTGGAAAGCAGTGGCATGATCACGGCTTACTGCAGCCTCCAACTCCTGGGCTCAAGTGATCCTCCCACCTCAGCCTTACCAGTAGCTGGGACTACAGGCATGCACCACCATAACCGGCTAATTTTTGAAAAATTTTTGTAGAGACAGAATCTCACTATGTTGCCCAGGCTGGTCTCCTACTTCTGGGCTCAAGCAATCCTCTTGCCTTGGCCTCAAAAGTATTGGGATTGGATAGACTGGATAAAGAAAATGTGGCACATACACGCCATGGAATACTATGCCGCCATGAAAAAATATTAGTTTATATCCTTCGCAGGGACGTGGATGAAGCTGAAAACCATCATCCTCAGCAAACTAACACTGGCACAGAAAACCAAACACCATGTTCTCACTCATAAGTGGGAGCTGAACAGTAAGAACACATGGACACAGGGAGGGGAACGTCACACACCAGGGCCTGTCAAGGGATGGGGGCAAGGGGAGGGAGAGCATTAGGACAAATACTTAATGCAAGTGGGGCTTAAAACCTAGATGACAGGTTGATAGGTGCAGCAAAGCACCATGGCACATGTACACCTATGTAACAAACCTGCACATTCAGCACATGTATCCCAGAACTTAGAGTAAAAAAAGAAGTATTGGGATTACAGGCATGAACCACCTCTCTTACATTTTTATCTTCTTTATCTTCTATCTTGCCCCTCTGATTCCTGATTTGCTTTAGCCGTGGGGCGCCATTCTCAGCCTCCCTATATTCCTTGCACAATCCCACCTCTGCTACCCTGCTGATGCCATGCCTTCTGCTGGTCCTCTTACTCTTGAAGTCCAACTCAAATGCTTCTCTGTCAGCACAACCAAAAGTGACTTATTGATCCTTGAACCTCCACGTCCCCTTAGTTGTGCCTCTCTGCCCCTTGTCACCATCTGCCTTTGAATGTAGCTGTAGTGAGGGCATCTTCTCCCCTCAGTTCCGTACTCTCTAAGGATAGAGACAAAACCTAAAAAAGTTAACAGCATGTTTTAGGGGAATGAATGAATAAACAAAGGAACGTTTATTGGCACTCAAGGCCTTTAATTACCTGGCCTAACTCTATTAATCTACTTTCTTTTGATTCTTTTCACACAGGCTTCGTGCAGGTCATTCTTAGCATTGTTCCCTGGGTACAGTGTTGATTTGAACTCTTTGCTCACATTAATTTTCCACGTACCCTTTTATTTATTTGATCATTTATCATTCATTCATTTATTCACTCATTCACTCACTCACTCGTCCAGTCATTCAAATATTGACTGAGCATCTGCTGAGTGCCAAGCACTGTGCAGGGGCACCAAGAACACAAAAATGTCTAGGATTTGCTCCTTGTCTTCCAATATGGTAGGCGAGACAGATGTGTAAACCAAGCATTACAAATACTGTGTGGTACTGAGAGGTGAAGCCAGCTGGGCTTCTGGGTCGGGTGGGGACTTGGAGAACTTTTCTGTCTAGCTAAAGGATTGTAAACACACCAATCAGTGCTCTGTGTCTAGCTAAAGGTTTGTAAGCGCACCAATCAGCACTGTAAAAACGCACCAATCAGCGCTCTGTGTCTAGCTAAAGGTTTGTAAGTGCCCCAATCAGCACTCTGTAAAAACGGACTAATCAGCACTCTGTAAAATGGACCAATCAGTGCTCTGTAAAATGGACCGATCAGCAGGATGTGGGCGGGGCCAAATAAGGGAATAAAAGCTGGCCACCAGCGCCAGCAGTAGCAACTTATGGTCCCCTTTCATGCTGTGGTAGCTTTGTTCTTTCTCTCTTCACAGTAAATCTTGCTGCTGCTCACTCTTTGGGTCTGCACTACCTTTATGAGCTGTAACACTGTGAAGGTCTGCAGCTTCACTCCTGAAGGCAGCGAGACCATGAACCCACCGGGAGGAACAAACAACTCCTGACGCGCCACCTTTAAGAGCCCTAACACTCACTGCAAAGGTCTGCAGCTTCACTCCTGAAGTCAGAGAGACCACGAACCCACCGGGAGGAACAAACAACTCTGGACGCACCACCTTTAAGAGCTGTAACACTCACTGCGAAGGTCTGCGGCTTCACTCCTGAAGTCAAGCAAGACCACAAACCCACCAGAAGGAAAAAACTCCAGACACATCTGAACATCTGAAGGAACAAACTCCAGACATACCATCTGTAAGAACTGTAACACTTACCGCGAGGGTCCGCAGCTTCATTCTTGAAGTCAGCCAGACCAAGAACCCACCGGAAGGAACCAATTCCGGACACAGTATGGTTTGTCCACAAGAGAGGTATGTACACAATAAATGTGGAGACAGAGAAGGGAGTGGTTAATGCTAACCAGGAGGTGGAAATACTACCCAGGAAAACTTCACGGAGATGTACCTGCAACACCAGATCATGCAGAAGGTGTTGCTAAGAGTGGACTTACAGCAGAGGATGGCAGGCAGTCCTGGTTGTGGCACCTGCAGGTCCCTGTGAAGCCGTCTCCACAACTGGGAACTTCTCTGAAGCCAGTGTTTGGGTCTCTCCTCAGAATGGGATTAGGCATCCAAGAGACCCTCAGACTTGCTTTTTTGGTCCTAACTTGCAACCAGTTGGTCCCCTCCAACTGGTGACCAAACTTTTTTTTGTGTGTGAGACGGACTGTTGCTCTGTCACCACGCTGGAGTAGTGGTGAGATCTTGGCTCACTGCAACCTCTGCCTCCTGGGTTCAAGAAATTCTCCTGCCTTGGCCTACCGAGTAGCTGGGACTACAGGTGCGCACCACCACAGGTGGCTAATTTTTGTATTTTTAATAGAGACGAGGTTTTGCCATGTTGGCCAGGCTGGTCTTGAACTCCTGGCCTCAAGGGATCTGTCTGCCTTGGCCTCCCAAAATGCTGGTATTACAAGGGTGAGCCACGCACCCGGCCCAAACTCTTTATGTAGATAAGTTAACATCTCCCAATTCTGCTCTGAACAAATCATGTGCTTGGCCTGAGAGTTGTTTGGTCCCTTTAAAGTACCTGTACCTGAGAGTATCTGTATCCAGTATAATCTGATTTGCCTTTATTTTACTAGTCCAGTTCTCAGAGTTTACCAGTGACTCAGTGGCAGATTCTAAATTTAACTGCTTCATGCAAGAGGTTCTTCCCTCTGCACTAAGCTGTAAACTCCCTGAATGCTGAGTCTATTTTCTCTCTCTGTGTATCTCCACATCACCAGCTCTGCTTGGTCCATGGTGAGGGGGGTCAGTGACCTGTGAAAAACATACAGGCATACCTTGGAGATTGTGGGTTCTTTTCCAGATCACCATAATAAAGCGTGTCACAATTTTTTGGGCTTCTCAGCACATATAAAAGTCATGTTTATATAGTACATTGTAGTCTACTAACTGTGCAATAACATTATGTCTGAAAAAATCTACATACCTTAATTTTAAAATACTTTATTGCTAAAATATGCTAATGATCACCTGATACTTCAGTGAGACATACTCTTTTCACTGGTATAGGGTCTTGCCTTTAGATTGATGGCTGTTGACAGATCAGGATGATGGTTGCAGAAGGTTTGGGTGGCTGTGGCAATTTCTTAAGATAACCACAAAGTTTGCCACATCGATTGTCTCTTTCTTTCACAAAAGAATTTTCTGTAGTATGCAATGCTGTTTGGTAGCATCTTCCCCACAGTAGAACTTCTTTCAAAATTGGAGTCAATCCTATCAAACTCTGCCACTGCTTTATCAACTGAGTTTATGTAATATTCTCAATACTTTGTTA
Source organism: Gorilla gorilla gorilla (assembly GCF_029281585.2). Lineage (NCBI taxonomy): Eukaryota > Metazoa > Chordata > Mammalia > Primates > Hominidae > Gorilla > Gorilla gorilla. The sequence goes on along the minus strand of NC_073227.2, from coordinate 172,386,851 downwards.
TCATTTCAACAATATTCACGTTATTTTCACCAGGAGTAAGTTTTATCTCAAAAAGCCACTTCCTTTGCTTATGCAGAAGAAACAATTCCTCATCCATTCAAGTTTTATCCTGAGATTCCAGCAATTCAGTCACATCTTTGGACGCCACTTATTCTAATCCTCTTACTATTTCCACCATATTTGTAATGACTTTCTCCACTGAAGTCTTGAACCCCTCAAAGTCATCCATGAGGGTTGGAATCAAATTCTTCCAAACTCAGTGTTGATATGGTGACCTCATCCTTTGAATCATGAATATTCTTAATGGCATCTAGAATGGCAAATCATGTTCAGAAGGTTTTCCATTTACTTTGCCCAGATCTATCAGAAGAATCACTATCTATGGCAGTAATAGCCTTACAAAATGTATTTCTCAGGTAATAAGACTTGAAAGTCAAAATGACCCTTTGATCCATGGGCTACAGAATGGATGTTGTGTTAGCAGGCATGAAAACAGCATGAATCTCCTCGTACGTCTCCATCAGAGCTCTTGGGTGACTAGGTGCATTGTAAATGAGCAGTAATATTTTGAAAGGAATCTTTTTTTTCTGAGCAGTACATTTTAATAGTAGAGTTAAAATATTCAGTAAACCATACAGTAAACAGATGTGCTGTCATCCAGGCTTTATTGTTCCATTGACAGAGCACAGACCAAACAGATTTAGCATAATTCTTTTTCTTTTTTTTTTTTTTTTTTTGAGTCTACTCTGTTGCCCAGGCTGCAGTGTAGTGGTGCAATCACAGCCCCAGCCTCAATCAGTTCTCCCACCTCAGCCTCCCAAGTAGCTTGGACTGCAGGTGCATGCCACCATGCCCAGCTAATTTATCTTTATTTTTGTAAAGACAGGGTTTTGCAATGTTGCCCAATCCACTTGCCTCAGCCTCCCAAAGTGCTGGGATTACAGATGTGAGCCACTGTGCTCAGCTGCATAATTCTTAAGGGGCCTAGAATTCTAGAAATGGTAAATGATTATTGGTTTCTACTTAAAGTCACCAGCTGTTTTAGCCCCTTACAAGGCAGTCAGCCTGTCCTTTGGAGCCAGGCATTGACTTCTTTCTAGCTAGTAAAGTCCTAAATGCCATCTTCTTCCAATATAAGGCTGTCTTACCTACATTGAAAATCTGTTGGCTGGGCGCAGTGGCTCAGGCCTGTAATCCCAGCACTTTGGGAGGTCAAGGCGGGCAGATCACAAGGTCAAGAGATCGAGACCATCCTGGCCAACTTGGTGAAACCCCGTCTCTACTAAAAATACAAAAATTAGCCGGGCGTGGTGGTGGGTACCTCTAAGACCAGTTAATCAGGAGGCTGAGGCAGGAGAATCACTTGAACCCGGGAGGTGGAGGTTGCAGTGAGCCGAAATTGCGCCACTGCACTCCAACCTGGCGACAGGATAAGACTCCGTCTCAAAAAAAAAAGAAAGAAAATCTGTTGTTTAGTGTAGCCACCTTCATCAATTATCTTAGCTGGATCTTCTGGATCACTTGCTGCAGCTTCTCCATTAGCACTTGGTTCGCTTTGCACTTTTATATTACAGAGATGGCGTCTTTCCTTAAATCTCAGGAAAAAGTAGCTTCCTACTTTTTTCCTGCAGCTTCCTTACCTCTCTCAGCCTTCATAGAATTAAAGACAGTTAGGACCTTGCTCTGGATTAGGCTTTGGCTTAAAGGAATGTTGTGGCTGGTTTGATCTTCTATCAGACTCTCTCCATGTTAGTAATAAGGCTGTTTCACTTTTTTTTATCCTTTGTGTGTTCACTGAAGTAGCACATTTAATTTCCTTCAAGAACTTTTCCTTTAAATTCACAACTTGACTGGTGCAAGAAGCCTAGCTTTTGGCCTATCTTAGCTTTTTTTTTTTGAGACAGAGTCTCACTCTGTCACCCTGGCTGGAGTGCAGTAGTGCAGTCACAGCACACTGCAACCCCAAACTCCCAGGCCCAAGTAACCCCCCCACCTCAGTCTCCCACGTAGCTGGAACCACAGGCAACAGGCACATGCCACCATGCCTGGCTAATTAAAAAACAAATTTTTTTTTTTTAGAGACAGGGCCTCACTGTATTGCCCAGTCTTGTCTTGAACTCCTGTCTTCAAGTGATCCTCCCGCCTTGGCCTCCCAAAGTGCTGGGATTATAGGCATGAACCACCACGCCCAGCCTATCTTTTGACATGCTTTCCTTAATAAGCGTCATCATTTGTAGCTTTTTATTTAAGGTGAGAGACATAATCCCTACAAAAATAAACGAATAAATAAAGTGAGAGACATGCAACTTTTCCTTTCACTTGGCACTTAGAGACCATTGCAGGGGTTTGTTGTTGTTGTTGTTGTTTGTTTGTTTGTTTGGGGGACAGGGTCTCACTTTATCAGCCAGGCTGGAGTGCAGTGGTGTGAACACGGCTCACTGCGGCCTTGACCTCCTGAGTTCAAGTGATCCTTCCACCTCAGCTTCCCAAGTAGCTGGGTCTACAGGTGCTCACCACAAAGCCCAGCTAATTTTTTTTTTTTTTCAGATAATGTTTCACTCTTGTTGCCCACACTGGAGTGCAATGGTGCAATCTCAGCTCACTGCAACCTCCACCTTCTGGATTTAAGCGATTCTCTTGCCTCAGCCTCCTGAGTAGCTGGAATTACAGGTGCCCACCACCACGCCCAGCTGATTTTTGTATTTTTAGTAGAAACAGGGTTTCACCATGTTGGCCAGTCTTATCTCAAACTCCTGACCTCAGGTGATCTGCCCGCCTCGGCCTCCCAAAGTGCTGGGATTACAGGTGTGAGCCACCGCGCCCGGCCTAGCCCAGTTAATAATTTTAAATGTTTTCTAGAGACAGGGTCTCACTATGTCACCCAAGATTATTGTAGGGTTATTCACTGGTCTAATTTCAATATTGTTGTGTCTTGGGGAACAGGGAGGACTGAGAAGACAGAAAGAGAAGTGGGAATGGTTGGTCGGTGGAGCAGTCAGAACACACACAATATTTATCAATTAAGTTTGCCGTCTTATGTGGGCATGGTTTGTGGAGCCCTCCAAAGAGTTACAATAGTAGCACCAAAGATTGCTGACCACAAATCATCCTAACAGATATACAAACCGGGAACGAGTTTGAAATATTGCGAGAATACCAAAACGTCACACAGAGACACAAAGTGAGTATGTGCTGTTGGGAAAATGGCATGGATAGACTTGCTCCAACCTTCCATTTGTAAAAAATATAGTATCTGCGAAGTGCAATAAAGTGAAGCTCAATAAAACGAGTGTGCCTGTAAACTTTCCACTCTTCTCTCCCTAAGGCAGTTCCCATTTCTCTCCCTTCCTCTTCTCCTTTTCTAATTCCTTATTATCCACTGCCCCCAATTCTCCCTCCTACTCCTGTGAACCCACTGGCTTAGAGGGAGAATCCACTATCTAGGAAATGCAAAATGCTTTTAGGAGCGTTTAGAGCCTTCCCCTGAGGAAGAATATTTGAATGTAGAGCAGGATTTAGGTAAAGGTTTGACCTTCAGCGTTTCTTCCCTCACCGAGATTTTATGTTTCTGTCTTAAGGTACTGCTTCTAAGGCTCAAACAGCTTATTTGCTACAATTCCTTGTTCTCATGATTTTTGAGGGGGTTCTATTACGGGGGTGGGGAATTTTCAACATAAACCATACCTTTAAACTGAGATTGGAAAATCATTAGCTGATGTTTATTGTGTTAGTCTTTAATGATTTTACAGTATAATCTTTGACTCACACAGTTATAAATCAAAGAATACCAAGTTCAAGGATATTGATGGGAACTAGTTTGCATAATATTGCTTTGTAACCTTCAGAAAAATAAAATGTAATTATTAATGTCATTATTACTAATAGTTGCTCCAAATGTGTGATTTTCCTGACTCATGTAAAAGATGAAGAACTCCAGAAATCTTTCAGTTCTTTGCCAATGTAAGTTACCAGTAACAAGCAGAGATAATTTTCTCTTTGCCAATTCATCATAGACTCTGATCAATAGTCAGGGCCAGAAATTTAAGATGACACAATCCATTAAAAAACAAAACAAAACTGTGCATCCTCTCAATGTCAGGACAAAGTTTGGAGGCCAAAAGAAAGTTTTCTCAAAGTAAACCTTATCACCAGTGGACACTGGTGTTTCAGGCAAAAGATGGCAGCCACTGTAGCTCATGGGGTTTGGTCCTGATGGGAGCCTGCTTGGCCTCTTTGTGTTCCATGGGTGCACCAAACCTACCACCAGAGCAACTGGGCCATGCTGCTAGGTGTATACGGTTTATCTGTTGGAATATAAAAACAGGGTAGAGTAGGGTTATCAACATTTCTGAGAGCACACCCTCATATGCATGTGATTTGTACAAATATGTCTGTTTGGCATCAAGAGATTTTATACAATAGAATACAAAAATGTAGAACTGGAGTTTGAATTCTGAGTGAAGAGAACAATGAAAAGAAAGTGACATATGCTTGAACTATTTGCTTTGTTCCAGGAGAATTTTGCTGTGCTTATGAATTTATTAAGGAATAACGTTAGAGTTACTAATTGTGAAGTATCAAGGCCACTGCTTGATACATAGTAGGCACTCCATAAATGTTAAACCTCCCTCCTGTTATCATGTCACTGTGATTGCCAAACTTTGAAGACAAGATCTAGAATAAATTGCCACCAGGACGAGAGACACAATCAAGGGTATATAAAAATTTTGTTAAGACAGCTGCATACTCACCCTTCAGTCAGAGCTTGAGGTGTTTGATCTTGCTTATGCAGTGTTCAGAATGAATGGACTTTAAGATAAGTCGGCATACACTCTTAGAATTAGGTATTAGGCCAGTTCACTCACTGACACTCAGAAATACATCCGGGGTGGATGGATGGGTGGGTGATATCAGAAATGATCCAAATCTTCTAGATGTTGTTTAAAATCAGTATCAGTTATGAAGCTGCCCTAGCCCAAAATAACCCCAGCATTTACCAATCTTCACAAAATAGAATTTCAGGATGGTAGCGAGGAAAGGCACATTTTTCTTTTCAAAACACTATGTTAGAGCATCAGTTATCACTATGAAGATAAATCATAGTTCATCTCCTGCATTTATCAAAGTGCCAGAAACATCACAGACACTCAGTATTTAGTAGATAAATAAATCTCAGTTTTTTTGGAATGTTTGACAGTTGATTCCAGGTAGAGATGATGGATTAAACAAATGCATGTAATTTGATTCCCTCCAGAACCCCACTAAAACCCTCAAGAACGAGGAGAGAATGAGATGAAGCAATAGCAACAGAATTTTGGAGGCCAGAGAATAGTGATAAAGGACTTAGCAGACCTGAGAAAACCAAATGCTAAGTTAGTGGCATTGCAAAATCCTCAGGATATAGAGTGAAGATGAAGAAGGAATAAAATAAGGGAACTGGTTGGAGGCTGGGAACTACTTAAAAAGTAGTAGTACTTCTTATATGCACACTCTCTACTCCTTTCTACTGGGTGACTGCCCCTCCTCCGTCCTAACAGATGCAGAGGTTTGTCCACTTCTTAGCCATAGCTGAAGGGGATAGGGACTCTAGAGAGAAAACTGGGATTAATTAATTAACGCAGTCATGCTAAATGCTCAGATCCTCTCACCTTCCAAGCGGAAGATTGGAAAAGCCTTCTTAAAAATATGACCAGCCCAAAAGGAAAAAAAAAATCCCCAAAGATAGTGATAAGAGGTAATATGGAGGAGGACAGGGTGTGGTTAGAATTCCCCAACAAAGAGCCTACCCATTTCATCTTACAGTAAAGTTCCTGGGCAACAGGTCTTCCCCAAAGCACAGGGCTTCTACTATGCAGCTTTTTGCTTTCTCACCCTTGAATACGAGCAGACAACCAGGATTACCAAACATCTTAAGAAATCCTCTAACATGAAAGGTAACAGAAAGACCTAAATTGCCACATTGAAAGGGCCCACTAAGTACTCAGCTCAGTGAAGGGAAGCAGACCCATACAAAGCATATTATCAGGAAGCTTTAGAACGCCAGGCACAAAGACAAAATACCCAAAACTTCCAAAGAGAAAAAGCACATCTGAAGAAGTAGAAATCCAGATGGCATCAGACTTCTCAACAACAACCCTGAAGCTAGAGACGGTGGGGCAATGCCTCCAAATTTCTAAAGGAAAATTATTTTCTGGGTAGAATTCTATACCCAGCCAAATGGTTCATCAAGAATAAAGGTAGAATCCAGGCATGGTGGCATGCACCAGCTGTCCTAGCCACTTGGGAGGCTGAGGTGGGAGGGTCACTTGAGTCCAGGAATTCAAGGCTGCAGTGAGCTATGATTGCACAACTGTGCTCCAGCCTGGGCAATAGAGCAAGAGTCTGTCTCTAAAAAAAGTTTTTTAAAAAGGAATAAAGGTGAAATATACATAAATTCTCAAGAACCTTTTCCTTTCTTAAGAAGCTAAGCCAAGATGTGCTAAATTAAAAAGACGGAGAAAATCAAGAAGGAAGAAGGTATGGATTATAGGAAAACAGAAGATCCCGCTAAGGAAATAGAAGGGAGTCCTGAGGATGATGGTCTACTAGCTGTATATCAGACGTAGAGGGCAACAACTCCAAATTAGAACAATGCAATGCCAGAAAGAAGATGCATTGGCAGAGGCTACCACTAAGATGTCAACTACCATTTTAGTACTTTTTAAAACCTGCAGATCAAATGCCTGTATGAGCCTATTCCAGGTTGCTGTTTGTATTTGATTTGCCTTATTCATGTTTTGATGGCGTTTCTCTTCTCCTACCCATCTGTCGCCCACTATGACCTACTGCCCGGATAAGCTGAGGACACTCATTAAATCCCACAGAAGTTTTCTTCTTTGATCTACTCCAGAACTGGAGATGGGCTTTGGTGAACTTAGAAGCAGAAAATACAGAGCAACCCTCTCCCTGACCATAGTCTTGCCAGATGTTCTGCACCCAGGCCACCTTCCAGTTGCTCCAACCTTAGTTAAGTTCTGTTTCCCAGATCTCACCCATGACCTTGCCCACTGATTTCCCCAGAAGTGGCTCCTATACACTTTCATGGAAGCTGAAGCCAGTTTATGGCCCAGAAATTCTACTCAGCTTATCTTCTACAAGATCTTGTTTAACAGTACCTTCATGTTTTTTTCATATGCATCTGGCTTTGTGCTTGCTCTTCAGTTTCTGTATTAACCACATACAGTGATCAATAAAAGATTTGAGAAGAAAAGAACAATTTATGGTGATATTCCTTACATATTTCAATTATGTCCTCTTCTGGAACTATGGAGATGGCATCCTCAGGGTTGAGCTGATGAGTAGTGGATTGAAATGGAAAGAGTCTGTGTTGTAGAAAAGCAGCCTCGATGGGCCATGAGCAGCCAGATAAAGCATCCGTGTCCTCTGCCTCTATTTCATGCCGAACTCCATCTCCATTTGGCTGCTAAAATCTCCAATCCAAATTTTCCTTGACTGCCAGCTCCCGGACGTTTTCCAAGGAAACAAATGACCTAAGTGATAGCAGCAATGCTGCCCAGAAATGGAGGGTTTGATAAAAACAGAAAGATGAATTCAAAATACTGGCCCTGGCCAGGCGCAGTGGCTCACGCCTGTAATCCCAGCACTTTGGGAGGCCAAGGCGGGCGGGTCACTTGAGGCCAGGAGTTCGAAACCACAGCCTGGCCAACCACGGTGAAACCCCATCTCTACTAAAAAATACAAAAATTAGCTGGGTGTGATGGCGTGTGCCTGTAGTCCCAGCTACTCTGGAGGCTGAGGCATGAGAATTGCTTGAACCTGGTAGGTGGAGGTTGCAGTGAGCTGAGATTGCACCACTGCACTCCAGCATGGGTGACAGTGTGAGACTCTGTCTCAAGAAAAAAACAAAACAAAACAAAACAAACAAACAAAAAATACTAGCCCTTCTCATTGCTCTTCCTGGCCACCCATTCACTCTGCTGCTTAAAACCCTTCTGTGGAAGGCCGGGCATGGTGGCTCACACCTGTAGTCCCAGCACTTTGGGAGGCTGAGGCGGGCGGATCACAAGGTCACAAGTTTGAGACCAGCCTGACCAACATGGTGAAACCCGGTCTCTACTAAAAATACAAAAATTAGCCAGGCATGGTGGCACATGCCTATAATCTCAGCTACTCAGGAGGCTGAGGCAGGAGAATAGCTTGAACCCAGGAGGCGGAGGTTGCAGCGAGCCAAGATTGCACTACTGCATTCCAGCCTAGGCAATAGAGCGAGACTCCATCTCAAAAAAAAAAAAAAAAAAAAAAACCCTTTCCATGGATCTTTATGCCCCATCAATGGGTCTCTTGGCGTGGTACACACACAGACTATTTATAATTTCACCTCTGCTTATCTCACCAGCTTCACCTGTTGCCCCTACAATCCTTTTCTCTTGGCCACAGCAATATTTCACTATTTGTAAGTCACTGAATACTATGTTCATAACTCTCTATTTTGATCATGCCTGGAAATCTCTTCTTAGACCCTCCTCTCTTTTTTGCCTGGTTAATGCCCACTTGTTTTTAAGACTCAGTTCAGGCAGAACCTCCTCCAGCAAGAATCCCCTGCCCTAGCCACAGCTCCTTCTCAGCCTGCATTAGATGTGCTTCCTCTGTGCATACCTGAGCCTGTCACAGTGTATTGGAAATTATCTCTTTATCTCTCTGTTTCACATGGGACTGAAATCCCCTGAAGAGACAAGGTCTTCCATTTACATGACTCCACTACCTAGCACCAAGCCTAGCACAGAATAGACAGTAAATAAATATTTGCTGGATATAATTATTATAGAGCCTGTCTTCTACTTTAAAGCTATTATGTTCATATTATTCTAATTTTTTATTTAAAAATAATTTATAGGCTTTATTTATTTATTTATTTATGTCTATTTTTGAGACAGGGTCTTGCTCTGTTGCTCAAGCTGAAGTGCAGTGGCACCAACATGGCTCACTGCAGCTTTAACCTCCTGGGCTCAAGTGATCCTCCTGACTCAGCCTCCCAAGTAGCTGAGATCACAGGCATGCAATGCTGTGCCCAGCTAATTTTTCAAATTTTTTTATTTTGAGCTGGGCGCAGTGGCTCACACCTGTAATCCCAGCACTTTGGGAGGCCGAGGCAGGCGGATCACAAGGTCAGGAGTTTGAGACCAGCCTGGCCAACATGGTAAAATCCTGTCTCTACTAAAAATACAAAAAATAGCTGGTCATTGTGGTGGGCGCCTGTAATCCCAGCTACTCAGGAGGCTGAGGCAGGAGAATCGTTTGAACCCAGGAGGCGGAGGTTGCAGTGAGCCGAGATCACACCATTGCACTCCAGCCTGGGCAAAAGAGTGAAACTCTGTCTCAAAAAAAAAAATTTCTTTTATTATATAGAGACAGGGTCTCGCCATGTTGCCCAGGCTGGTCTCAAACTCCTGGACTCAAGTGATCCTCCTGCCTTGGCCTCCCAAAGTGCTGGGATTACAGGAGTAAGCCACCACTTTAGGTCAGGAATTTGAGACCAGCCTGGCCAACATGGTGAAACCCCGTCTCTACTAAAAGTACAAAAATTAGTTGGGCATGGTGGTGCATGCCTATAGTCCCAGCTGCTTGTGGGGCTGAGGCAGGAGAATGGCTTGAACCCGGGAAGTGGAGGTTGCAGTGAGCCAAGATCGCACCATTGCACTCCAGCCTGGGCAACAGAGCGAGACTCTGTTTCAAAAAAAAAAAAAAGAATTCTGAATATTGGGCATTTGGCACAATCATCGAACATTAGTGCCCATTAAATGCTAACCATTATTACTTCACTTAGTCCTTACAACAGCTCTGAATGCTAGATGTTGCAATTTCTTTCTTTTTTCTTTTTTTTCTTTTCTTTTTTTTTTTTTTTTGAGACTGAGTTTCTCTCTTTTTGCCCAGGCTGTAGTGTAAGGGCGCGATCTTGGCACACTGCAACCTCCACCTCCCGGGTTCAAGCAATTCTCCTGCCTCAGCCTCCCGAGTAGCTGGGATTACAGGCACATGCCACCACGCCAGGCTAATTTTTTGTATTTTTAGTAGAAACAGGGTTTCACCATGTTAGCCAGGTTAGTCTCGAATTCCTGACCTCAGGTGATCTGCCCACCTCGGCCTCCTAAAGTGCTGGGATTACAGGTGTGAGCCACCGCACCTGGCCTAGTTATTGCTATCTCTTACTTTACTGATCAATAAACAGTTCAGAGCAGTTAAAATCACAGGATGAGGAAGTGAACCTGAGTTTGTCCAAAGTCCATCTTTTCTCTTCATTCCTGCTATCTTAGCCCAGGTGGAGACATTAAAGAGAAGGCTGTGTTGAGGACAGTGACCAGCAGAGGGTGGGGAGGAGACCAGTGGGCAGTGGATGCTGGTCATGGCCAGGCTATGAAGGGCCTCCAAGTACTAACGCTTGTAAAATGTGTCAGTCCCACTACTTTGCTCATGATATTTAGCTCTAAGAATTGCTGAAGCTGAACATTCCCTTTGGAATGCACAGAATAAGACAAGCTCTGTGTAAGACATTTTTGGTCTTGCTAAGGTCAATGTGGTGGGTTTGTTGCTGAGGAAGAGTTCTGACAATTACTATGGAGACACTACATAAGCAAAGGTAAGCAAAAATGTTTGTCTTTCAGAAGCAAAATTAGAGGGAAGCACAGTAATCAAGATTCCGTACATAACAGGTTTTGTGAATAAACACCAATTCAAACAAAAAGTTCAGAAAATTATGTTGAAATTGAACAAGTCCTTAAAGAAGACTCACTCACTCTTTTCTCCAGATTGTTGGATTGCTTGCAAATGAGGACATTTACTTTCATCATCCTATGGCCTCTTTATTTTGAGAAATATAAATAAATAGAAAATTTACCTTTGATCTCTATTACACAGTTGAAAACATCATATGATTTAAAGTGAAGGAGCAGGGTGCTATTTGTACTCTACTGGGGGAAGAAGAATATTATTTCCACCTAGCTTTTTAAATAATACATTTGGTATTGATTTTAATATAACAGAAAATGCATTAGCATTGAGTTTCAATTAAGAACAATTCAAGAACATTATCAATACCTATTTAATCTGATATATTTTAAAGTATAACTTAGATGAAAGCAAACCAAAAGAGGTGTTTTTTTTTGTTTTGTTTTTTTCATGCAGAGTCTTGCTCTGTCACCCAGGCTGGATTGCAGTGACAGGATCTCAGCTCACTGCACCCTCTGACTCCTGGGTTCAAGCCATTCTCCTGCCAAAGGCTCCCGAGTAGCTGGGATTATAGGCGTGCACCACCATACCCGGCTAATTTTTGCATTTTTAGTAGAGACAGAGTTTCACCATGTTGGCAAGGCTCGTCTTGAACTCCTGACCTCAAGTGATCCACCTGCCTCGGCCTCTCAAAGTGCTGGGATTACAGGCATGAGCCACCATGCCCAGCCAAAAGAGGTCATTTTAATAGCATATCTTCTTGTTCCCGTAATAAAAACGTACACGTTTTCTGCCAATATTATTTACTTATTTAATCAATTTTTACTGAGGATTTACTCTGTACCTAGCTTGGTGTCAGGCACTAAGAATGCAGTCATGATAAAGGCAAACACAGTCCCTGCACTGGTGGAGTTTACAGTCTGATAATACCAGAAAATTATACCAAAGTGTTCAAGTTAGACATTTTAATCATTACATTGCAATAGGTTTGCACTGGTGAGTGCATAGAGCAGTGCTTCTCAAAGTTTACTGTGCATGTGAATCACCTGGGGATCTTATTAAAATGTAGAGTCTGATGCAATGGGTCTGGGGTGGAGCTGATATTCTGTATTTAAATAAGCTGTCAGGTAATGTTGATGCTGCTGGTCCATGGATCACACTTTGTAGCAAGGGCATACAATATTAATATGAAAGATGGTAAGATGTAATACTAAGATGTAAGGCATAGAGTAAGATTAGTAATTTTTCTTTTCTGGAGGTATAGAGCACTTGGTAATATTTCGGTGAATGACATGCATCTACGGACAATTGTACCAGACAAATGTGAAATGTTCACAAGGGGAGGTAGAAAGTGGCATAGGGGCTAAAGAGAGGAGAAACAGGATTTAGGTTGGGGAGAAGAGGGGGTTCAGGAGATGCTTCTTAAGGAAGGCAGAGTCTCTAATTGAGCCAGGAAGATGTGGAGGATGTTTACTAGTGGAGCAGAGCAGGATGGTGCTCCAGGCTGAGGGCTGAGCACTGGTGTTGGTGTTTTTTGTTTTTGTTTGTTTTTGTTTTGGGTTTTTTTTTTTTTTTTTTTGAGATGGAGTCTCGCTCTGTCGCCAGGCTGGAGTGCAGTGGCAAGATCTCAGCTCACTGCAACCTCTGCCTCCCGAGTTCAAGCGATTCTCCTGCCTCAGCCTTCCGAGTAGCTGGGAATACAGGCGTGTGCCACCATGCCCAGTTAATTTTTGTATTTTTAATACAGATGGGGTTTCACTATGTTGGCCAGGATGGTCTCGATCTCCTGACCTTGTGATCTGCCTGCCTTGGCCTCCCAAAATGCTAGGATTACAGGCGTGAGCCACCGGTCCTGGCTGGTGTTGGAGATTTTGTAGGTCAGCACAGAGAATGGCTAGTGGTCCTGTTTGGCAGCTCTTCCATTCAGGGAAGCAGGAAAGATAAGGCCATAAAGTAGAGAACCCCCAGCAAGGCCAACCTCAGCATTCCTAAGCATGAACCCAAAACCTGTCATTTTCTCTGAATACATAACGGGCAATACCTTGCTTTATTGCTCAGTGCTCTGTGTGGTGTCCAGTTCAGGCATCTCTGTGTTTCAGCTCTTCTGGCTACTGTCTGATACCTGCGTACCCCTATTATTTCCCAGTACAGTGCTTTTCTCCTTTTTTCTATCATGGCACTTTTTGGGGCAGAATATCTGCTAATAGACTTATTTGCATTGGCCCCAAGAACCCTTTTGTGACCTGTTGCTTTGGGTACTCTGCTGAGTTCTGTTGTCATCACCAGAATTCTTGTCAAGACTGGTCCCAGGCCAGGTGTGGTGGTTCACACCTGTAATCCCAATACCTTGGGAGGCAGAGGTGGGAGGATCACTTAAGCCCAGGAGCTCAAGGCTGCAGTGAGCTATGATCATGCCACTGCCCTCCAACCTGAGCAACAAAGCAAGACCCTGTCTCTAAAAAAAAAGAAAGAAAGAAAGAAAGAAAATTGAAAAGAAAAAACTGGTTCCACATTCCTGCAGCAACTGACTTGCTGCTGCCCTTCTCAAATGGGCGTCAGCTCTCCCGTTCACCTGATCTTCCCATTTCCTCATTGTCTTGCTCAGTTATATTATCTTGGTCCTTGAAGGCATTTGAGGTTGCAGTCTGATTGAAATGGGGGACAAAGCAAACAAGGAGTCAAAGATAGAGTAGTAAGGAGGAGCCATTAGGAGCTATGTCTGCTTTATTCACTTCTGTATCCCCTGTGCCTCAGACAGTACCTAATCCATAACAGGAGTTCAACAAATCTCAGCTGGCTTTTAAATACAGACTTCGTATAATTGTATTTCACTGATTTTTAAGACATTATTAATTCAGAAAAGCACTCTGTTTAGGAAATTTCTTAGGTTGAAGAACTTTCTCAACTGACAAATTTTGAAGGTAGGTGAGGTAATGTTTGTGGTAAATGGACTTCTAAAATGATCCCCAACAATCCTCATCCTTCTGACTGTGGGTGGAACCTGAGAATATAATGAGATATCACCACTACCATTATGCTATGTTGTGTGAAGATTATTTTGGATGGGCCTAACATACACATATGAAACCTTTAAAAGCAGAGAAGTTTCTCTAGATGGTTGCAGACGACAAAGCCGGGATTCAAAGCACAAGAGGGATTCAGTGTACCGTTACTGACTTGAAGATGGATGGGCCACGTGGAAAGAACCCAAGAGTGGCGGCTGGGAGCTGAGAGCCAGCAAGAAAATGGTAACTTCAGTCCCACAACCACGAGGAAGTGAATTCTGCCAGCAACTTGAATGAGCGTGGGAACAGATTATTCTCCAGAACGTCCAGATAAGAGCCTGCCTTAGGCCACACCTTGATTTTGACTTTGTGAGACCCTAACCAGAAACCTATTTGACCCAGCCTAGGCAGAACTGTCAGCTAATAAGTGGATGCTGTTATTAAGCTGCTGAATTTGTAGTAATTTCATATGAGGCAATAGAAAACTAATATAATGTTTTATACCTCAAGGAAGTTTACAGTGTGTATGTACACATGTATACATATGTATTTATCATGTGTTCACGTGATATGTGCATTTAACTTGTCTGTATTCTACTATATGTACTAGAGGAAAAGAAAGGAGAGAACAATAATTTAAATAGCATGAACAATAACCTTACCTTGATTATCCCATTCAATAAGCTATCAGCAATATCTGACAGAATGCACTCTCTTCTTGTAACACATTCTTCACGTTGCCTAATGAAAAGCCTCCTTTCTTGGTTCTCCCACCTCACTGGACACTTCTTTTCACGCCTTTGCAGATTTCTCTTTATGTTTCCTAATTCTAAACATTCCTACATACACTACACATACACATTACCTGACATGGTGGCATAAACAAAATATATATACAGTTCTTTATAGGCAATTAAAAGCTATTCAAAGGGCCAGGTGCAGTGGCTCATGCCTGTAAATCTCAGCACCTTGGGAGGCTGAGGCGGGCAGACCACTTGAGGTCAAGAATTTGAGACCACAGACTGGCCAACATGATGAAACCCCGTCTCTACTAAAAAATAAAAAAATTAGCAGGCATGGTTGCACACACCTGTAATCCCAGCTACTCAGGAGGCTGAGGCAGGAGAATCCCTTGAACCCAGGAGGTAGAGGTTGCAGTGAGCCAAGATAGCACCAGTGCACTCCAGCCTGGGCAACAGAGCAAGACTCCATCTCAAAAAATAAATAAATAAAAAGCTATTCGAAGGTAATTTTTTGACTATTCCTTGCTTAAGAAGAAACTTTAGTTTATTAGTTTTTCTCATCTAAAATTGGGAGGCACCCAGCTATTTCAGTATGAGGTCAAGAGGAGTAGTGAATTAACCTTGCCTTCACACTGGATTTCTGCACTAGCTCTGAACCTGTGCTGTCCAATATGGTAGCCATCAGTCACATGTAGGGATTTAAATTTAAATTTTAATTAATTAAAAATAAATGAAATTTAAAATTTAGCACTTCAGCTGCACTAGCCACATTTCAAGTGTCCAATAGTCAATGTGCTCCTTGTTACCACATTAGACAACACAGATATAGAGCATTGCCATCATCACAGGAAGTTCTATTGGACAATGAAAAGACCTATACCTTTAATTGCCATTTGGTCTGCTCCACTTAAATATCCCAAACCCTTTGCTGTCCCCCAGAGGAGATTTTGCAAAGAAGTGATGTGAAAAGTGCCTTCTTTGGGATCAAATTGTCTGAGTTTGAATCCAGCTCTATTGTTTGCAGGCTCTGTGTCCTTAGGAGGGTTACTTGACTTCTCTGTGCCTCAGTTTCCTTTTCTGCAAAGTGGGAATAATCACAGGAACTATCCCTTAAAGTTGTTGTGAAGATTAAATGATATAATTTATGTAATGTACTTAAAATAGTACCTAACTCTTAAGTATTGAATAAATTTAGCTATTGTGTTTTGTATTAGCATTATTTTAGAGACCAAATTGAGATTCATCGCACTTCATTTATCTGAAGATTCATGACATTTATTAATTCTGGACCATTTTCAGTAATTATCTTTTCAAATGTTGCCTTTCCTCAGTTCTTTTCTCTTTTCCGTTCTAGAATTCTGGTTGGACATTCATTGTACCTTATCATATCTCTATAACTCTTATGTCAGTTTCCTTTTCTGTAAGATGATGATACAAACAGTATCTACCTCATGGAGTTTTTGTTAGGATTAAGTGAGTTGAGCTATGTAAAACACTTAGAATGGCATCATATGTGTGCCAGCTATTATTGACACTCTGGTTTAGCTCCTTATTTATTTTTGGCCCTTGGAGATTTCCCTCAATTCATTAGAGATATTTTGTAATAATTTAGTCCACTCTATAAGACCAAAAGTTATTCTAGACTCTTTTTTTTTTTTTTAAAGACAGAGTCTTGCTCTGTCTCCAGGCTGAAGTGCAGTGGCGTGATCTCAGCTCCCTGCAACCTCCGCCTCCCAAGTTCAGGCGATTCCCCTGCCTCAGTCTCCCGCGTAGCTGGGACTACAGACGTGCGCCACCACTCCCGGCTAATTTTTTGTATTTTAGTAGAGATGGGGTTTCACCCCATCTACTAGGTTGGCCAGGATGGTCTTGATCTCCTGACCTTGTGATCTGCCCGCATTGGCCTCCCAAAGTGCTGGGATTACAGGCGTGAGCCACTGTGCCCAGCCCAGATTCTCTTTTTGTTGCAAGCGTGACATACACGGTTTCTATTGTTTGGTACACTTTCTTTCCCTCTTAGCTCCCTTCATGACTGTTTAAAACAGAATTTAATGTCTGTATTACTTTGAGTTATATTAAGTATGTAACAGAAAACACAAAATAACCATATCTTTAAAAAGTAGAAGTTTCTTTTTTTCCCCCATAAATGAAGTCTAGAAGTATGAGGTCCATAGCAGATATGCCTTCTCCATAATCATCAAGAGTCCAGTCTTTTTTCAGTTTCTCAACATTTGGCCTTCTTCTTGTGATCCAAGATGACTGCTCTGGTTCCAGCCATTACATCTAAATTCTAGTCAACAGAGGAAAGGGCTAAAGAAGGAATGCCTCTTCACTTCAATACATTCTTGTAAAGTCATATGTACCATTTCCTACTGGCCAGAACATAATCACATGGCCGTGCATAATGCCATGGGACACTGGAGAATGTCATCTCTATTCTTGACCGCCAAATGCCAAGGAGATAACAGATATTGGGGGAAACTAGCAGTTTTTGCCACAATGCCTCTTCTGTGTTCCCTCTAAGAGTATATCCTCCCTATCTTGTTCACCTCTGGGGTGAATGACTTGGCCTGGTTTACCTGGGGCTTTTATGGAGTTAGCACTGAAAGTCTTGTGTCTCAAAACCTCCCAAACACACATCAGTCCCGGACAAACTGGGATGGTTGGTCACCCTGCATCTACCATGGATCTTATCCATGGTAGATCTTAAGGACAGATCTGTGTCTATTCACTGTTATATCTTTAGTATCTCACACAGGGCTGCACGTACAGGATGTATTCAATAAATAGCAAATACTTACGTGGTGCTTTTATATGCCAGGAGCTGTTCTAAGGGATTTATGTATATATCATGAGTTGAATTTTGTTCCCCCAATATTCCTATGTTAATATCCCAGTACCTCAGAAGGTGACCCTATTTGGTATAGGGTTGCTGCCAATGTGATTATTTAGGATAAAGTCATACTGAAATAGGGTGGGGCCCTAGTCCCATATGACTGGTGTCTATATAAACAGGTGAAATTTGGATGCAGAGACAAGCATGCAGGGAGAAGGTCATGTGAAGATTTGAGTTATGCTGCCAAAAGACAAGGACCTACCAGAAGCTGGAAGAGAAGCCTGGAACAGATCCTTCCCCAGAGACTTCAGAGGGAACAGGACCCTCCCAGCACATTGATCTTGGACGTGTAGTCTCCAGAACTATGAGACAATAAATATCAGTTGTTTAAGCCACTCAGTTAGTGGTACTTTTTTTAATGGCAGCCTCAGCAAACCAATACAGTATATTAACTCATTTTAATCTTTACAATTTTCTTGTGAGATAGCTATTATTATTATTATCCTCATTTTACAGATGAAGAAATTGAGGCACACAGCAGTTAAGAAAACTAAAGAATGCCAAGGAGGCATAAAGAGAAAGTGGTAAAGGCAAACTGAAAGGAAGGGAAGAAGAAAGGGGAAAATCTTGAAGTTAAAAGATGGACAGGAATAAAGAGAAAGAAAGAAAAATAGTGGAAGAAAAGGATTAAAACTTGACCTGACATGACTTTCTAAGAACATTAGAAGCTCTAGGTCACTATATAAACCATTAACATTTTTTTTTCAGATGTGTCATTAACATTTTCTTTTTTAGATGAGTCTGAATAACTCTTCAAAATGAAGGAATAAGGAAATGCTCCCTCGTTTTTGACACTTGCAGGTGTTTTATTATATTTAGAAACTGAAGCTACAGCTCTTAAGAGTCCTCGTCTTGATTTTGCAATATATGGTTCATTTTTATTTGAGGGGAAGGACTAATAATAACTTGTTTTATGAATGTAACTTTAAGAAGTTTAGAATTTATGTTCACATGCTTTATAGATCTGTTTTTGATGGGTGAAATAACACTTACTTTAAAAAGTTTTGACTGGGTGTGGTGGCTCATGCCTGTAATCCCAGCACTTTGGGAAGCCGAGGCAGGCAGATCATGAGGTCAAGGAGTTTGAGACCAGCCTGGCCAACATGGTGAAACTCTGTCTCTACTAAAAATACAAAAATCAGCAGGGCGTGGTGGCGTGCGCCTGTAGTCCCAGCTACTCAGGAGGTTGAGGCAGGAGAATTGCTTGAACCTGGGAAGTGGAGGTTGCAGTGAGCCAAGACCGTGCCACTGCACTCCAGCCTGGGCAACAGAGTGAGATTCCATCTCAAAAAAAAAAATGCTTTATATGTTGTACTTCTTACCTCTAGTTTATATATGTGTATTCCTGCTGAAGGCATAAATGAAATGCAAAGTCAGAGGCAATACCCTGAGAATATGGAGCTTAATCTTCCAGAATGCAGTATACACATTGTATCAGAGACCTTTACATGGTGCTGTATCTCCAATCAGAATCTGTAAATCTGGGATCAGAGGGGTGGACCCAGGATTGGCTGCAGTTACAATCACTCCCAATGGCCTACTGGGGACATCTTGCTTCCGGGGCTCCATAAGGTTAGAGGTCCTGTTGCCAGCAGGGGCACATGCTCACCAGAGGATGCAGCTAAGGTCCAATTGATTACAAATTATGGATGCCCTCTGGGCACTGAGTTTCTTGTGGCTAGGGGCCAGCAGGTAAGAAGACTGACCATCTTGGCAGAAATAATAACTCTGATCAGCAGTGGAAGGTAAGACTGATCTTACACAATGGGAACAGGAGACGTGTGTGGAATTCAAGATGACCCATTTGGGTGCTTCTTGGTTGTTGGTTCTCCCTTGATAGATCATAACTGTGAACAGACAAGTGAAGCAACTCCCACCTGAGAAGGATATGATCACTAGGGGCTAAGAAAACTCAATAATGAATGTTTGAGTCATACCACTAGATAAGCCACCGAGACCAGCAGAGGTGGTGGCTGGGGGGCAAGAGGAATTTAGATGGAGTGTGGAGAAGGGAGATTATACTGGAGGCCCTGAGACCAACTGTGGTGATGGAGGGTAACCTGAGCTATTTCCTGAACATGTATGGAAAAGTAGATTTTCATGATACAAGGAACAGATCTGCATGACAGCTGAGGCAGACACTGAAGCTAGGGACTCTCAGCATACTGACATAGCATACCATATCCAGCATACCTGGGCAGCAAGGCTTTGTTGGAGGGAGATTTGAGTGGCACATCTCTTTGTGTCTCCCATAGTGTCTGCCTCAGCTTTCATGCAGTCTAAGTCAACGTGGGAGGCACATCTCTTTGTGTCTCCCACAGTGTCTGCCTCAGCTTTCATGCAGTCTAAGTCAATGACTCAGCAAGGTGGTGATTCAAGGGCCCACCCATTTACATTAAAAGTGGAATTCTGATCTTTATTCTAGAGCTTCCCGTTGGACTAGCAGAGGCTATGTCAGGTCTGCATAGTGGTATGACAGTTCCCCTTGACCAATCTTTCTGTCTCCCTTGCTCCTTTCACAGGTGTTAACCCTCTAAACTTTCGTACTAGAACTCTCTTTCAGCCCATTGATTCCTGGAGAATCCCAAACCAGCACATGCTGCATAGCAAACAATCACATAACCTCACTGATATAAAACAGTAAGCACTTCTTACCACATACAAGTTTACAGGCCAGGTGGCAGTGGTTTTAGTCTTAGTTGGGTCACTCATGTGTCTGTAGTCATTTGTTGGTTAGATAAGCATTTCTGTTGATCTTAACTGGGTTCTTTCACATGTTTGGGGGTTGGTTGGCTGCATGCTGGTCTAAATGGCCTCAACTGGGACAACTGGCCTTTCCTTCACGTAGTGTTGCATTCTTTAGTTGGCTCACGTTGGCTTGATCACATGGTGGTAGAAGGCATCTGATATGGTTTGGCTCTGTGTCCCACCCAAATCTCGTGTTAAATTGTAATCCCCAATGTTGGGGGAAGGACCTGGTGGGAGGTGATTGGATCATGGGGGCAGATTTCCCCCTTGCTGTTCTCATGATAGTGAGTTCTCATGAGATTTGGTTGTTTGAAAGTGTGTAGCACTTCCCTCTTCATCCATCTCTCTCTCTCTCTCTGTCTCTCTCTCTTTCTCTCTCTCTCTCTCCCTCTCCTGCTGGCCATGTGAAGATATACTTGCTTCCCCTTCACCTTCTGCCATGATTTTAAGTTTCCTGGGGCCTTTCCAGCCATGCTTCCTGTACAGCCTGCAGAACTGTGAGTCAATTAAACCTCTTTTCTTATAAATTATCCAGTCTCAGTAGTTCCTTGTAGCAATGTAAGAGAACAGACTAATACATCATCCAAGAGAACAAACTGAAGCAAACAAGGCCTCTTGAGGTCTAGACTTGGAATTCACACACTGTCTTTTCTGCCATATTCTAGTCGGCCAAAGCAAATGCCAGGGCTAGCTTGGCTTCATGGATACAGGGAATCCTGTTTTTTTGTGTTTACTTTTTAGAGTCAGGGTCTCACTCAGCTACCTAGGCTAGAGTGCAGTGGTAAAATCATAGCTCACTGCAGCCTCAAACTCCTGGGCTCAAGTGATTCTCCTGCCTCAGCCTTCTGAGTAGCTGGAATTTGGAACCACTTCTTGATGAAGATGCAAATGTACATTAGAAATGTATAAATAGAGGGAGGCATAAAGATTTTGGAACAGTTTTGCAATAATCTGCCACAGGGAGAATTTCCTAAAGTGGACAGACAGAACTATAGTGGACAAACAGAAACTATGGACAAACAGCACTGGACAAACAGAAACTATAGCTATCTCAATCTATTATACTGTACTTTTAGCTTTTCCTTTATTTTTATTTTTATTTTTAATATAGGTTCTCAGTCTGTCACCCAGGCTGGAGTGCAGTGGCATAATTATAGCTCATTGCAGCCTCCAACTCCTGGGCTCAAGCAGTCAGTCTCCCAACTCAGCCTCCTGAGTAGCTGGGACTACAAGCACATGTCATCAGGCCCAACTAATTTTTTCTTTTTTAAATAGAGATGAGATCTCACTATGTTGCCCAGTCTGGTCTTGAACTCCTGCCCTTAAGCATGAGCCATGGAACCCAGCCTGCTTTTATTTTTTTTGAAATGAAAAATTAAAAGCAAATAGAAAATATGGAGAATAACATAATAACCACTCATGGACTCACTCTTCTACTTTAATATATCTTAAAATTCTGTTACGTGAAGAGCTAAAACTTTGGAGATGCTGTAGTTTTAAAATCCATTGTATATCCCTGTTCTTCCTTCTTATTTCTCCATTGAAGTCTTCAACTGAAAACTTTTAACTCCAGATAGTTACTTTTTAAGTTAAAAGCCTTGAGACTCATGCCTTCTGGTGATTCAGCAAGAGAAAATTGGAATTATATTCATTCAGTCATTAAACAAACATTTATTGTGCTTCTATTTGCTAAACACTGCACCACATATATATTTATATAGTATATTCTTATTTTTTGTAGTGTTCTATTTGCAGACCATTTTGCTTCATGTAAGATTATATATCTAAAGTGAGAAACCAAGAACATTGTCCTTTAAAATGGGGGCCCTTTTTCAATATCTCTTACAAAAAATTTTTATACCTTCAAGCTTTGAGGGTGAATCTTGTTTTACTCTTAGGATGTAAATTTTCATTCCAAGTTTCTTATCACTTTCCTTCTATGGGTTTGGCTCTTGTTGTGTCACTTGGGTGGGTAGGATGTTTGAGCATGTTTATTTAGTTACTAGTTGGCTGCACCTTTGGTTTGCTTTCATATAATTACATTGTTCTGGCTTGTAACTTCTATCTGGTTTCTCTTCCTCAATATGATGACTTCAGAGTGCAGTCCTCTCCCTGGTTTGTTTTCTGTGCTTTTGTAGTGAGCTAGTTATATCTTTTTAAAAAGCAGCTTTATTGAGATATAATTCATGTACCAAAAATGTATCCCTTATATTTACAAAATTGTGCAACCACCACCACTTCTGATTTTAGGATATTCTGATCACCTCAAAAAGAAACCTTATACCCATTGGCCATCACTCCCCATTCTCCCCTCCCCTGGCAACCACTAACCTACATTTTGTTTCCATGGATTAGCCTATTCTAGATATTTCATATAAACAAGATCATACGAATCTTTTGTCTCTGGCTTCTTTAACTTGACATAATGTTTTCAAAGTTCATCTTTTTTTTTTTTTTTTTTTTTTTGAGACAGAGTTTCACTCTTGTTGCCCCGGCTGGAGTGCAATGGCGGGATCTCAGCTCACTGCAACCTCCGCCTCCCGGGTTCAAGTGATTCTCCTACCTCAGCCTCCCGAGTAGCTGGGATTACAGGCATGCGTCACCGTGCCTCTCTAATTTTTTGTATTTTTAGTAGAGATGGGGTTTCACCATGTTGGCCATGGTTAGCCAGGCAGGTCTGGAACTCCTGACCTCCTGAACTCCTGGCCAGGCAGGTCTGGAACTCCTGATCCACCCGCCACAGCCTCCCAAAGTGCTAGGATTACAGACGTGAGCCACTGTACCCGGCCTAATTGGGTTTTTAAACAACTATTGTTGTTTTTTATATGTTCTGAATATAAGGTCCTTATTAGAGATATGATTTGAAAGTATGTTCTCCCCTTCTGTCTTTTCACTTTAATAATCGTGTCCTTTGAAACACGAAAGTTTTAAATTTTGCTAAGTCCAATTTATTTTTTCTTCTGATATTTATGTATTTTGGTATCATATCCAAAAAATTATTTTTTAAACCATGGTCGCAGAGATCTAATCCTATGTTTTCTTCGAAGAGTTTTATAGTTCTAGTTCTTACATTTAGGTCTATGATCCATTTTGAGTTAATTTTTGCATATGGAATGAAATAGGGGCTCAAATTCATTCATATGCATATGGATATCCAGTTGTAAAGACAATTCCTTCCCTGTTGAATTATGTTGGCACCCTGTCCAAAGTTATATCTTTATTGAAGAACTTACCAAGTTTTGTCTCGTTTTGTGTAAACTGTATAGACCTTCCTCTCTCATTGAAGGACAGGGAACATGTTTTGTTCTTTTGCAATGAGAAGACATATGTGAAAAGCACCTACCATAGGATGTGATCATGGATATTTCTTTCCTTCTTTTGAGTCTGCCCACAGCACCTAGCGTGGTACTTGGCACACAATAGTTACCATAAATGTTTGCTAATTGTAGAGTGGGCTTGGGCATGCACCACCCACCCACCACAAAAATATGGATTCCCAAAGCTCTAATTGGCTGGGAAACCCAGAACAACTTTCCAAATTAAGATTCAATGGCTGGGCTCAGTGGCTCACGCCTGTAATCCAGCACTTTGGGAGGCTGAGGCGGGTGGATCACGAGGTCAGGAGTTTGAGACCAGCTTGGCCAACATGGTAAAACCCAGTCTCTACTAAAAATACAAAAATTAGCCGGGCGTGGTGGTGCATGCCTGTAATCCCAGCTACTCGGGAGGCTGAGGTAGGAGAATCCCTTGAACCCGGCAGGCGTAGGTTGCAGTGAGCCGAGATCGTGCCACTGTACTCCAGCCTCGGCAATAGAGTGAGACTCTAGTCTCAAAAAAAAAAAAAAAAAAAAAAAAAAAAATTAAGACTCAATGACAGTAGAAACTGACTCCAATGGCTTAATGAAAGGGTACTGTTGGTCAAGGTAGGGATTTTTAAATTATTCATCCTTGAAGGGAAGTGACAAATAAGGTTTCACTTACCAAACATTTAAAACAACCCTAAAGGTCCAGAACCTTTGTTTTGTTGTTGTTGGCTTAATTTCCAGTTCTCTAAGTGTCTACTTATTTAATCGCTTATGCAGTAATAAAGTTTTAACTTGTGGATTTGACCTCAATTCCACAAAATCGATTGTGGTTCTTATCTGCTTAAAAGCGGAAAGATTTTCTCAGGCGGCAACAGCCACTATTGAAAAGGCAAAGAAACAGCACTCAGGGGTGGCAGGCAATTCTATTTTCAGTGACCCTTTTCTCCCTTTCTTTTTCTCTCCTACTTGCTGAACATTAGGAGCTCTCGGTAATCTCTCAGAAATAGAGCAAGACGCCAAAGATAAAGGCCTGTTCATCGCACTCAGGAATTTCCTAAGCTTTCATGTCCAGATAATATTTCTGCCTGCTACTTGGGTATCTTTTGGTGAAATTCCAGAATCTGTTCCTCTCTGTGTGAAAGTAGGTACGTGCACCTACTGAACCTAAGATGTGTACTGTGCAGGTACACACAACTTTGGTTACACGGTTCTTTCCAGCTTTGAAAAACTTTCTTAGGGGTAGCTCACACAGCTAAGTGCTTCAAATTACAGTTTCTGACTCCAGAGCCAGTGCTCTCTCCACTTCCCCTAGTTGCCTCTCTAATAATCACGTATGGGTCTCTTTAACACATTTCTTCCTGTTCTTCTAGGAATTGTAGCCATATCCTAGCCCTAAATGAACTGGAATACAGTGAGGCTTGATTTATTATTAAACATTTTTATTAGACTTTTTTTTTTTTTTTTTTTTTTTTTTTTTTTTTTTGTTGAGACGGACTCTCGCTCTGTCGCCCAGGCTGGAGTGCGGTGGTACGATCTCCGTTCACTGCAAGCTCTGCCTCCTGGGTTCAGGCCAGTCTCCTGCCTCAGCCTCCCCAGTAGCTGGGACTACAGGCGCCCGCCACCACGCCCGGCTAATTTTTTTTTTTTTTTTTGTATTTTTAGTAAAGACGGGGTTTCACCGTGTTAGCCAGGATGGTCTCGATATCCTGACCTCGTGATCTGCCCGCCTCGACCTCCCAAAGGGCTGGGATTACAGGCATGAGCCACCGCTTCCGGTCTTACTAGACTATTTTTAAGAACAGTTTTAGGTTCACAGCAAAATTGAGCTAAAGGTACAGAGATTTCCCATGTACCCCCTGCTCCCACACATGCATAGCCTCCCCCATTATCAACATCCCCCACCAGAGTGCCACAGTTGGTACAATTGATGAACCCACATTGACACCTCATAATCACCCAAAGTCTATAGTTTACATTGCGGTTCACTCTTGGTTTTGTACATTCTATGGGCTTGGACAAAGGCATCCGCTATTACAGAATCATACGCATAGTAGTTTCACTGCCCTAAAAATCCTCTGTGCTCCAGCAAGTCTAGGTTTTTAAGGGCGAAAAGAGAGGGAAAGAAAAAAGTGTGCATCACAGAGGCTCGACCCAACTCCAAGCCAAGTTTGTTCCAAAGTTCAGCAGCTCCCAGCTGTCCCATCTCTCCCAGTTCGGCCCCGGTCGGGTTCCTCCTCTTTTTGTTTAAGTGTCAAACAAATGGGTTTCCTGTTGACACTGGAATATCGTGAAAAGGCAGGAAGAGGCCAGGTCACCTCCTCTTTCCCCTCTTCCTATCCCGTTTATTTATTTTGCACACGTTTGTTTGGGTCGAGCTGGTGTTTCCAGCGTGTGTGGCTGTGGGAAGGCCTTAGGGGCCGATAACCCCTCCCTGAGGAGGCGAGGCCAGGCCCGAACCCGCCCGATCCGCGGTGGAGCTCTACGGGGCGGGGAAGGCAAAGAGGAAGGGGGAAGAGAGCGGGAGTGGGAGTGGGAAAGGCCAGGGATTAAGAGGCCGCCGGGACGCCGCAAGGAGGCGGGGAATCGGCTCGGCCCGCGCCCTGCCGCTGCCCGGCCGGCTGCAGGTGGAGTTAGCGGAGGTGGCCATTTCCACAGCCGCCGCCGACGCCTCCTCTCCGGGAGCCGCCTTCCCCCCGGCCTGAGGGCGGTGGCGTGGGGCGCCGGGTGCCGGCGTTCTGGGGCGCCGGGGCCGCAGCTCGCCGGCCATCCCGCGGCTGCGCCCCGCGCCTCGCCCATGGCTGAGGGCCGGCGGCGGGAGGACGAGGAGGAAGAGCTACGCGAGCGCCGCGAACTTGGTGGCCAGCGCCGCGCCCGGGGCCGTGCGCTCTCGGGCCACTCGGCCGCAGGTGAGAGGCGCGGGGGACGGGGCGGCGGGGACCCAGAGCTGCGCGCTCTGGGGTCGCTCGGGTCCTGCCCCACACAGCGGCAGCTCCTTCACGCGCCGGGATGGGACCGGCTTCTTTAACTCTCAGAGGCCAGACTCGGGGAGGGTGGCCTTTCCATCACCATCCTCACTTTCCGGCCGAGCCCGAGGAAATTCAGACCCGTCTTTAACTGCTAGTGGTCGTACAGCTGAAACTCCAAATTTTCCGTGCACACTAAATCCAGGAGCTGCTGGCTTGGGACTTGTGGCCTGGTTGATGACTTATCTCTGGATGAGTCAGAGGCCAGTGGCCGTCTCGGTGGACAACGACACCTTCCGAGGGGTTTGCCTGCGCCGCCGCAGCCAGGTCAGAGCACGTGCTCATAACTGAGGCAAGTCCTGTTTCGGCGTCCCTTGCACTTCGGACCTGTGACCCCCCTCCCTCCCTCCCCCAGCCGTCGACCTCACCAGTTTTCTGTAGGACTTGTTTTCGTTAGTTGTGAGACCCTCCCCCACGCAAAGAGAAGTCCAGAATATAGCATTCCAAAAGGCCATTCATTTGGGCTGAGAATCATTTTCGGGCCTGTAATTACTTTTATGATACTGTGTTTTGGGTACACAAAAGCGGCACGGATCAAATAGTTTGGCACATTAGTGAAAGAGTGAATAAGTGTAGATCCACACCCCTTCCCTCTTCCGGGCGGCTTTTCAGTCAAACATAATAGAGAGGACATTCTTTGGCCTTTGGTTCAAACTGGGTAATCCGAGTTATCTGAAAACAAGGGGGAAGAACAAACCTAGGGGGACTGGCAACAAAAGGGAGATAGGGAAGTGAGAGAGTCGGAGGAGAACGATTCACTGAGAGCCTCATTATAAAGTGGAATATAGCGAATATTCCATGCAGTGGAGAAGCTTTTCTGTGTGACTCCCTTAACCACTAAGAGAAAGTTGGAAAAATAGAGAAGATATTGTATCTGTGCGGAACAAATGGAGGGTAGAAAGTAGGATGAAAGGAAAACTTGAGAAGAACATCTTGAAGAAATAGTCAATTTAATGCCTTTGGTAGAATCTTGGAACATAAAAATAATTCTCCATGCTCATTACTACAACTTTTCATCAAAATAAGGCATTTGGCTGTCTATATGAACACCAGTTTTGAACATAATTGGTAATTTTGTTCAGTGTAAACCCAAACCTCGTGAAATAATGAATAGTTGCTGGATATAAGTGAATATTTCTTGCAAGAGTACAATGAAAAAGCTTTACAAAGATATACCGCCATGTCTGACCTATGGATTTAAACAGGGTAGGCCACCTTAGATTCCTGTTACCTTCAGCAGAAAGCTTCACTCTCACAAGAGACTGTACAGTGAAGACCTGTTTTGGAGTTCAGACTAGATGTGATCCAGATGTGTGTTTATCATTTAGTTGCAATATGTGTATTTATTCCAAAGCTGGTGGAAATGACATTTTGTAATTAGTTTTCACCAGTTCCCTAATTTCTCAAGGTTGACAAAGGCTTTTCTAGGTTCTTTGATAATATTTTGCTGAGACATGACATTGTGTACTTTTTGCATTCAGTAATTGGTGTTTGTAGTTTTCTAACCATTTATATGCCCTTTTTCCATTAAAGGGTGTGAGGACGATGTTATGGAATGAGTAAGAGGGTTAAACTTGCGATTTTTGGATTTATTTCTTTTAGAAGAAATTATTTAATAGTTTACATTTCTTTACAAGCTGAGCTCCACTTTCCCCTTATTAGTTAACATGTTTTTCAGACACTAACACATTCCTTACCAAGCTTGGGCATTTGTTAGTTATGTCTGTGCTAGATGTTGCTCTCCTCCAAGTGAGAGGGTATGAACTGACGCAGAAGCTTCATGTTTTTTCTGCATCACCTTTTCAGTTTTTCACTTTTCCTGTTCTCAGTGCTCCCTCCTTCCCTTATCATTTTACAATCTAAAGAGTTTCCTTTTCTCTGATTTCACCTAGCTTGATAACCATAAACCTGGGGTTTATGGACTTAAGGTAGTCTGTGAACTCTTCCTGGTCTCCCTGCTAAATTTTGGAGTGGTTGTGTAAGTGCATTTATTTATTTTTGTAACTTACATACAGAAGAACATATGAAATTTGTAAATTATAAAGTAAAAACTCTTGTAACTCATGCTCAAGTCAAGAAATAGGATATAGTCAGTTCCTTAGAAATGGATTCCTATCCCTCCTAGACTTAGCCGCCTCTCTCCCCTAGATGTAACCATTTTTTTAACCTTTGTGATTATTATTTCCTTTTTATTCTGTACAGTTTTACCATACACATATGCATCTCTATAAAATATTGTTTAGTTTTACCTTTTTAAGATCATTTAAGTGGAATCGTCCTGTATTTTATCAACCCAGCAGAAAGCAAGTAATGACTTGAGATTATGAAAAGTCTGGAATGAGTTCTTTTCATTCAAAGGCCAAGAGCCCCAGGCAGGTTCTGAGCACAGGACAGTCCTTGTAGGGCATCCTTAGGAAATAAATGTGTGTGTGTTTTTAAAATGATGTTAAGAAAATTGGGTTTGATTAATCACAATTTTATTTTACAACAAAGGATGATAGTTGATCTGGTGCCCACCCTCTTTATAAAATGTATTTATGTTTCCCAGCTTTTAAAGTAATAAAATATCTTCAGCATGATTCTAAAATAAATAAAAAGCTCAGTTGAATTTTTTTTTTTTTTTTTTTTTTTGCAGAATTATAGGCAATCAAGTACTGAGGTCAATTCAGGAAAGGTTAATTTTTTTTTTTTTTAATTTAGGCAGAGTCTTGCTCTGTCTCCCAGGCTGGAGTCTAGTGGCGTGGTCATGGCTCACTGCAACCGTCACCTCCCAGGTTCAAGTGATTCTCATGCCTCAGCCTACAGAGTGGCTGGGATTACAAGTGTGCACCACCATGCCTGGCTAATTTTTGTATTTTTAGTGGAGACGGGGTTTCACCATGTTGGCCAGGGTGGTCTCGAACTGCTCCCACCTCAGCCTCCCAAAGTGCTGGAATTACAGGTGTGAGCCACTGCACCTGGCCAGTGAGGGTTAATTCTGTAGTAGCTCATGATGCATGAGATTAATAAGCAGATATAGGAAAGTAAATGGGGAGCAGAGAGTATTCCATTGTTTGGGTTTCATGTGCTGAGGCTAAGGTGTCGTAAATCTGGCACTATGTGAAATATTTACTGTTGATGGTGGTATCCAAGATCCTTAATTGCCTGACCTGACAGAGAGTGGTAATATGAAAGCTAGACACAACACCTGAATTCTTGGGGGTGTCTCACTAATCCACCAAATGCCCATTACAAACAAGGAAGAGAGGATGTGGGTACACTAATCCAGTGGTTCTCAAACTTTTGCCACATGTATCTGAATTGCCTGAAGGCCTTGTACACGCTCAGTATCTGATCACTTGGTCTGGGATAGGGCCTGATAATTTTCATTTTTGACACATTCCCAGATAACATTTATGTTGCTGGTTCAAAAGGATGATGCACTTTGCAAACTCCATGTAATTAAGAGAGAAATCACACCCCAACACAGATTGTTAAATTCTAAGAAATAGTTCCTTTGGCTAATTTGTCCTTTTTAGTAGATTAGATGAAAACCCATGAGATAAACATGGAGATTTCCACAGGCTAACTTATAGGACTTAGTTTCCATTGTGGGTTTTCTCGGTAGCTTAAAGGATTTCATGGTTGATTTATACAGCCTGGCATTTATGATCAACTTCATTTTTGTTTCTTGGTTTTTTTCTTTCTGTTATTGATTGCATATTCTTCATCTCTATCTGCACAACTGAGATTGGTGTGTTAGTGCCACTGTGTTAGTGTTAGTTAGTGCTAGCCAAGGGCAAGAAGTGGAGGGTGGGGGGAATAGGCGGACGAGATTGGGTGACCAACTCTTCCCAGTTTCCCAGGACTTTTCCAGCTTTTAAAACTGAAAGTCCCCCATTCATGGAAACTCCTCAGTCCCAGGCAAATCAAGGATAGTCACCCTAGAGGAAGGATAGCTTGGGTGGGGGAAGAAGGGAGGATAAAGGCTACTGATAATGTTATTTATACTAACATCCCTGCTTTAGTCCAGGTGCTTTTTTCACTCAACATTAAGTTTGTAAGATTTATTTGTATTGTTACATGTAGCTGTGGGTTTTTGTTTGTTTTGAGACAGAGTCTTGCTCTGTTGCCCAGGCTGGAGTGCTGTGGTGTAATCTCGGCACACTGCAACCTCTGCCTCCCAGATTCAAGTGATTTCTCCTGCCTCAGCCTCCCAAGTAGATGGGACTACAGGTGCATGCCACCATGCCCAGCTAATTTTTGTATTTTTAGTAGAGGCAGGGTTTTGCCATGTTGCCCAGGCTGGTCTTGAACTCCTGACCTCAGGTGACCCGCCTGCCTTGGCCTCCCAAAGTGCTGGAATTACAGGCGTGAGCCACTGTGCCCGGTTCTGTTTTTTTTGTTGTTTGTTTTCATTGTATAAATACATACCACAGCATTTTGCCTATTATTTTTTATTGATTTATTGGAGTTCTTTGTTTACCCAGGAATCTCAACTTTTGTTGGTTATGTGTGTTACAAATATCTTCTTCCACCTCCACTCTGGCTTACTTTTTCATTTTCTCTATGGTTTCTTTCGATGTGGAAATTCTTCATTTCAGTATAGATGAATTTATGAATCTTTTCCTTTATAATTTGTGTCTCTTCCCCCCTCACCCCCATTAAGAACATGATTTCTATCCAAGGTCATGAAAATATTCTCCTATATCTCCTTTATTGTCCCCTAAAAGCTTTGTAGCTTTCCTTGGGGAGAAATGCCATAGCTTTCGTCAGATTCTCAAACAGATTTGAGAATCTCTGCCTGATATACAACATTTTAATATTATTTCTCCAAAGGGAGGATATACAAGATTCTGGATCCTCCTCCCAACATCTGGAAGAGTAGTAGGCACATAATAGGGCTTACTAAATGCTAAATAAATTTACTCTTTCTATATTTTGATGTGTTTATGGTAAACCCTGGAAGGACTGATGTAACTGTTGTCTGTTGTGCTTTGAGTAAAATAACTTTAATATCATCAGTATGAGGGCACAGAAGAACATTCACTGTGTTCACTGTGTACCAGGTGCTTCTTTATGTTATCACCTGTGAGGTAGGTATTATTTTCTTCATTTTATCATTGAAAAGACTGAGGCTCACAAACATTTAAGCAACTTATCCACAGTCCCTCAGCTAGTAAATACTGGAATGGTGATTTGAATGCAGGTTTTTTTTGAAGTGGAAGTCCATGTTTTTCCAGGTGATCACACTGACTGCTCATATAAGTCAGTTACTATTGATGCTCCACGCATTTATACCTGTATGCTGCTTGCTGTATTCTAGAAGTACTTTACATTTATGTGGTGCTTTTCTATTTATGAAGGGCTTTCACAACTGCATTCATTTGGATTCTTACAACAAACTGAGAGGGAAGAGGGTAAGTTTTATTGTTCCCATTTTAAAGATGAGTAAACTGAGACTCAGAAATGTTAGAAGGTTTTATCTAAAATTACACAACTAGGTATAGCTGAACCTCAGTCACCTCTATTGTGTGTTGCAAGTTGTAGAGTTTTTTTTAGTTGATTCATAAAAGATGTCAGGTCATATCCTCTCAGAGTCTGTGGCTTTGTCTACTAAGTTAGATAGTTTTGAAAACTGCATTAGTTCTCTGGACCACCAGCTTACTGTTTTTTGTTATTAGAATTCCAAAGTTGTCTAATTTATTTTGAGAAAGTTATTTTAAGTTCCATGGAAACTATGAGTAGATTTACATGTTGTTTAAAAATCCTGTACTCATCACATTCTTTAAGAAGACCTGGGCCAGGTACAGTGGCTCACGCCTGTAATCCCAGCACTTTGGGAGGCCAATGCGGGTGGACTACCTGAGGTCAGGAGTTCGAGACCAGCCTGGCCAACATGATGATACCCCGTATCTACCAAAAATACAAAATATTAGCCAGACGTGGTGGCGGGCACCTGTAATCCCAGCTACTCGGGAGGCTGAGGCAGGAGAATCGCTTGCTAGGGAGGTGGAGGTTGCAGTGAACTGAGATCGCACCACTGCACTCCAGCCTGGACAACAAGAGTGAAACTCTGTCTCAAAAAGAAAAAAAAGACCTGTCTAGTTATCCCCATCAATATAATGTATGCAAAATGGTGCCTAAAATACTGGCAATACAAAGAGATATATAAAATAGGCTCCCTGCTTTTAAAGACTATGCCATAGAATTAGGGAAGGTAAGACTATTACACTTTAAAGAAGATAATTAAGAATATAAAGAATATAAAGTAGTCCATGGTGGGTATCAGTTTGACATGAGAGAATCAGACTGTCTTGGTTCATTTTTTGGCTGACCACTGGCTGTGTGACCTTGGACAAGTTACGTAACCTCTCTGCTTCTATTCTTTATTTATATTTCTAAATTTGAATAATAGTAAATCCTATTGCATTGGGTTTGAAGACTAAATGAGTTAATGTATATAATGTCCTTAGAACATGGCCAAGCCTATAGTAAATACCTATAAAATTATTAGCACTTATTTTATGTCTCCTTTTTCTTATTATTGATAAAATATTTCACAGTTGAGTCTGCATTTTCTTCACTTGGAAATAGTTATGAATTTCATGTTGTCAGAGGAAAAAGAAGGTAAATCTGCAGTGTCATCATTTAATAATCAAATGTAGTTGCTTTTCTTTGGCGTTCATGTATCTCTTGGAAATATCTTAATTCTAGAGGACTCCCAAAGACTGAGGCTAGTTCTTCCTTTGGTATTTCTTAAGCCATATGAATTACTTTAACATGGCCTGGTAATAATGCTCAGCTTTTCTTTTCTTTTTCTTTCTTTCTTTTTTTTTTTTTTTGAGTCAAAGTCTCACTCTGTCGCCTAGGCTGGAGTGCAGTGGCGCGATCTTGGCTCACTGCAACCTCTGCCTCCCAGGTTCAAGCAATTCTCCTGCCTTGGCCTCCCAAGGAGCTAGGACTACAGGCACGTGCCACCATGCCCGGCTAATTTTTTTTTTTGTATTTTTATTAGAGACAGGGTTTCACCGTATTGGCCAGGTTGATCTTGAACTCCTGACCTTGTGACCTGCCCACCTCAGCCTCCCAAAGTGCTGGGATTACAGGCATGAGCCACTGCACCCGGCCCATCTTTTATTTTCTTTTTTTTTTTAAGAAAGAGCCTCGCTCTGTTGCCCAGGCTGGAGTGCAGTGGCACAATCTCAGCTCACTACAACCTCCACCTCCCAGGTTCAAGCAATTCTCCTGCCTCAGCCTCCCAAGTAGTCTCATCCTCCCAAGTAGCTGGGATTACAGGTGCCTGCGACCACATTGGCTGATTTTTGTATTGTTAGTAGAGACAGGGTTTTGCAGAGTTGGCCTGGCTGGTCTCGAACTCCTGACCTCAGGTGATGTGCCTGCCTCGGCTTCCCATAGTGCTGGGATTATAGGTGTGAGCCACTGTGCCCAGCCAACGTTCAGCTTTTCTTTATTGTCCACTGAAAGCTCATTATTGTGACATAAGCAATTATGTTCAAAGTGATCTCAGCAAATCAGAGGTGAGTTGATCAGCCTATGACCTATTTTTAACCAGAGTGCATCCCTTCGTTCTGTTTTCTTTCCCTCTCTCACACTAGTCATCCAGCAGTTCTATAACTTCACTGGCATATTATATTCTGAGGACAACATATTCACTGTTTTCCCTTAGGTCATTTCAGCTTTTCATCCAATGGTGCTTAGAGACTAATCCTTTGAACACTTGGTTCTAATCCCATCTGTCAATTAGCTTTGTAGCATCCAGCAATTTATAGCATCTTTCTGGGCCTTAGCTTTTGGTGTATTAATTGAAAGGATGAGGCTTCCAACTTTACATTTTATGATATTAGGAGATGAGCAGAAAAATAACTTCCGACATAGTTTACAGAAGTTTGCCCATGTACTAAGTTAGATCTTGGAGAGTTTCTCCCGGGCTCCTTGTGAACTGCTCCACTGGTGTAGGAGAAGCCAAAGGGGCAAAGCTCAAGACGGTGTCTCCCTGGTGAGGGCAGTTACATTGGCATAAGTTGTCTAGCATAACTTGTCATGCCGACCCCTTTTCAAGATAGCAGCTTCATTCACTGATAATGTGGCAGTGTTCCCCTTCATCAGTGGAAGACATGGGATGTGTTCTAGGGGAATTTATAGTACTTGACGTGTATGAGGGAAATTCTACTATCAATTAAGTACAAGAGGAAAATACGTGTCAGGTAGTTTCAGGGCATAGGGCAGGGTAAAGGTTGAGGAGGAAGCTTGGATAGCTTGACACAGGGCAGGAAGGAGAAGGCTCTGGCAGAGGCCTGGCCCCCTTGTTTAGAAGCAGCTGGAACGAGTCCTTGCTCCTCAGTAGCTGTTGGCCTCACCTTCAGGAACTGTAAGCTTGTCCTTGTGGTGGGGATGGGCTCATGGGGGTGAGG
Organism: Gorilla gorilla gorilla; assembly: GCF_029281585.2. Taxonomy (NCBI): domain Eukaryota; kingdom Metazoa; phylum Chordata; class Mammalia; order Primates; family Hominidae; genus Gorilla; species Gorilla gorilla. The sequence goes on along the minus strand of NC_073227.2, from coordinate 172,351,995 downwards.
GTAGGAGCTGTGGACCATTATTTTCTTTCTTTTTTCTTTTTAAAAATAAAATTTGTTCCAAGTTATACCAAGGGAAAAACAATTTGTTCCAAGTTATACCAAGGGAAAAAAATGAATTAAGAAAAAAATAAAAAAATTAAATGTTTTTTAGAATATTTTTTGAGTAACAGAAAAATTGTGAAGATAGTACAAAGAGCTCCCATATACCCCACACCCTGATTATTAGCATCTTAGTATGGTAGATTCATCACAATTAATGAACTAATATTGATGTATGATTAAACTCCATACTTGACTCAGATTTCCTTAGTTTTTGCTTAATGTCCTTTTTTGTGTTGCAGTATCCCGTATAGGAGACTGTATTACATTTAGTTGTCATATCTCCTGAGGCTCCCCTTGGCTATGACAGTTTCTTAGATCTTCCTTGTTTTTGATGACCCTGACAGTTTTGAAGAGTACTGGTCACATTTTTGTATGTTGTTCCCCTGTTGAGATTTGTCTGATGTTTTTCTCATGATCAAACTGGCTTACGGGTGTTTGAGAGGAAGATCACAGAGGTAAAGTGCCATTTTTATCACAATTCAAGGGTATATATTATTATCATGACTTTTCTACTGACCTTGATTACCTGGCAGAGGTAGTGCTTGTGAAGTTTCTCTGCTTGAAAGTTACTCTTTTTGGCATTGGCGTCCACTCTCCCTCCCCAACTGCAAGACCCCATTGCAGTAGTCCTTCAAAAGAAATTTTTTTAAAAAGTTAAGCCTTTTTCCTCTCTTTCCATACTGTAGAAAGTGAAGGAAGTCCCTATGGAGTAAGAGTTATGCTACACTTAAGGAGTAAAGAATTATGCTATACCTCTTTAAGGGTAGAGTATCTACATACTTTTTTAGAAGTTATTTTGCATGAGAGAGACCTTTTTTTTGTAGAAATGGGGTCTTGCTGTGTTGTTCAGGCTGTACTCAGACTCCTGGGCTCAAGGGATCTTCTTGCCTCTGCCTCCCAAGTAGATGGGATTACAGCCACACACCACTGCACCAGCCTAAATTCTTTAATACTCCCTTAGTTTGGTCTCTCCAAAGATCTGATTAGGATTGTCTCTAGGCCCCACCTGTTGGAGAATGTAAGCTCAATTTCTCCATCCTAATTCTGTCCAAAATATCTGATCTGTGTGGATGTCTGGGAGATAATTTCATTGTATAATTAGAAAGGAAAGGCATGAAATACATTTGTCTGATTGAGGTGACCTATGACTAAGACTCATTTACACTAGAGTCCTCTGTCAGCAGGTACAAATGACTAATATAAATTCCTTTCCAATTTTGGAAATGGAGGGGAAGTTAGGGTAGGAAAGGAATTTGGAAAGCACTGGGCTAAGATAATCAAATAACAAGTTAATATTTATTGTTCACTGGGTGCCGAGACAATTCCAGTTGTTTTCAGTGTGTTTTTCTCATTTAGTCCTGGTACCAATCCTATGCAGTAGGTGTGATCGTTTCCTTCATTTAACAGATGAGGAACCTGAGGCCTAGAAAGGGTGAATAATCTCCTCAAGGTCACACAGCAAGGGAGTGACAGAATAGGATTCTGTAGCATGGACTCCTGGTTGCCTCCTTTTTTCCTCATTTCCTCCTTTTTTGGTCAATGGAATCCCTGTATTTCTGGATGTGGCAATGTACCCACCTATGAAGCTACTTCTTCCAGCCTGTTAATGAGATACAAGTAAAAGTTGTTGAATGGGGTTGCCAGGAAAGTTCTTTAAAGGGGGTTCACTCAACTGCACAGAATACCCTTTTCCCCTTACCATCTTCCTCCCACCTCCTACCAGGAACAAGGCTGTGTAGCTCACAGTAGCCACCCTGGGCCATGAGGTTACTTTGAGGTTGGAACCGAAGCACTGAGAATAGTGGAGCAGAACAATAGATGGCCCTACAGTCCCTGCTGATTAGATAGAGTCACCACATGGGTTTTGATTGCCTGCCTCCTCCTTTACTTAGAAGGAAGGAATAAGAAACTCTACCTTGTTTAAGCCACTGTTATCATAGGCCTCAACTGGCAGCTGAAGGCAGTTCCTAACTGATAGATTCTAACTTGATCTTATTGTTTCCTTCCTCTTACCACCAAGCTGTAATACATTTTGTTATAATGAAGTTACCCTAAGATACCTAGATTCTCATTGCTATTTTGTACTTTACTGTAGTGTGACCTTGGACATGTTAGTTAGGTTTTATGAGGCCCCCGCTCCACCGTTTTTTTACATCTTTGGAATAGGAATTATTCATGCTCTAACTACTCTGTAGGCTCATTATGGGGAACATGCTTGTAAACTTCAAGTGTTCATGTGTGATGTGTAGTTTTTGAAGTGGTTGTGGCCATCCTTGGGCAAGTGGAAGGGTACCAAAATGGAAGCCTTGAGAATCTGAATATAGTTTTCTGGTTTTGTTATTTTGCCTAGTGCCAACTTCATTCAGAATAAATAAATAGAAGCTGTGAAGGGAGGTGATGTTGTCCCTGCTCTGATGCATTTGAGTAGATTAACAATTGCATTGCTGATGAGCCCTAGAATGCATGCCAGGGCTGCTGCATGGGACTGAGAGTTCATTTGTTTTCAATATGGCTGCCTTCATTATACTGGAGCTTTGTTTCCAGAAGATACATTAATCAAGGAATCATTATACTGGATGATAGTTAACCGCTTTTTCTCTGAGAGCTGGCCAAGAACAAAGGGCTCGGAAGAAAATGTTTGTACAAGATGTGGAGAATTAGTTTTTCTGGCAATAAATGTCACCATTTCCAAATAGTCCTTTGAAACTAGTGTAGAGGTGTTCACATAACACTCGAAGGCCCCCAGCATAGGGTCACCCATGTAAATGATCCTGTCTTATCTTGCCACCACAACCTTTGTTTCTTCATTCCTTCACAAAGATTCCCCTCAACATACAGGCTAGCTCAGTGGAGACTACTGGAGCTACCTGGAGATTACAAGGTAGATTCGTTACTCTCAGTGAAAGTGTAACTATTGCCAGTGGAGGGTGCGTCTGGAAGTGGGATTCATTTGGAATAAGGAATGTTACTGCAGGTTTTAAAATGTGCACAGCCTGGGCAACAAAGCAAGACCCCGACTTTATAAAAAATAAAATACATTAGCTGGGCGCAGTGGTGTGTGCCTGTAGTCCCAGCTACTCAGGAGACTGAGGGAGGAGGATCGCTTGAGCCCAGGTGTTTGAGGCTGCAGTGAGTCATGATTGCACCACTGCACTCCAGCCTGGGTGACAGAGTGAGACCTTATCTCTAAAATAAATAAATAAATAAATAAAATATGCAGACTTCTATTTGAATATTACTCTTAATTAGATGCTTAATAATGTGACATTCCTTTATATCACAAGTAACATTTTATCTCTCACCTTGTTCCTTTCGTATTTCTCCTTCATGGGAAGTTTCATGAGGTATTCAACTTTATAACGTGGTTTGGTATTTCTTACACCTCTGTAGCAATGGGAACTCTAAAGAGTGCTTCTCAGACTTTGTTCTGCCTACAGATCACCTGGAGATCTTGTTCAAATGCAGATATAATGTAGTAGGTTTTGGGTAGAGCTGTAACTCTGCTTTTTTTTTTTTTTTTTTTTTTTTTTTTGAGACAGAGTCTCGCTCATTGCCCAGGCTGGAGTACAGTGACATGATCCCGGCTCAGTGCAACCTCCCCCTCCCAGGGTCAAGTGATTCCCATACCTCAGCCTCCCAAGTAGCTGGGATTACAGGTGCTCACCACCACATCTGGCTAATTTATTTATTTATTTATTTTCTTTATTTATTTTTTTTGAGATGGAGTCTTGCTCTGTCACCCAGGCTGGAGTGCAGTGGTGCAATCTTGGCTCACTGCAACCTTCGCCTCCCGGGTTCACACCATTCTCCTGCCTCAGCCTCCCCAGTAGCTGGGACTACAGGTGCCCACCACCAGGCCCAGCTAATATTTTTGTATTTTTAGTAGAGACGGGGTTCTTCCATGTTGGCCAGGCTGATCTCAAACTCCTGACCTGATGTGATCTGCCTACCTGGGCCTCCCAGAGTGCTGTGATTACAGGTGTGAGCCACCACGCCTGGCCGACTCTGCATTTCTAACAAGGTCCTGGTGATGCCACTGCTGGTGGTCCCTGGGCCACATTTTGAGCAATAAGGCCCTCAGTTATCTCTACTGTAGGGCCAGGCTTCTCAACTCTTGGCAGGACATCAGAATCAACTTTGAAACTTTAAAGAAAACATGTGCTCATGACCCCACCCTCAGATTTCCAGATTCATTACTCCCGGAATAGTTGCTGAGGAACTGGATTTTTAAAGTTGTATGTAAGGTGAGAATCACTGCCTTAGTATCCTATTTAAAAATACGATGTTGATTGGTTTCAGTGTGATTTCTTATAATTTGAACTGTTATGTTTTTCCATCTTAAGTAATTCATGTTGTGATAACTTTTATTTAAACAGAATAAACAGAATCCATCATGCATTTTTCTTTTTTCCCCCTTTTTCAGCTTTGTGGAGGTATAATTCACTAATGAAAATTGAATATATTCAAGATGTACAACATGATGTTTTTATATATGTATACATTGTGAAATAATTACCACAATCAAGCTGATTAAAGGATCCACCACCTCACATAGCTACCTTTTTTTTTGTTTCTTATAGTGAGAATACTTAAGTTCTCTCAGCAAATTTCAAATATAATACATTATTATTAATTATAGTCACCATGCGATATACTTGGTCTCCAGAACTTATTCATCTTATGACTAAAAGTTTAGACCTTTGAATAATACCTCCCCATTTCCCCTACCCTCACAACTCCTGGTAACCACCCTTCTGCTCTCTGGTTCTTTTATTTTTGAGACAGGGTCTCACTCTGTTGCCCAGGCCGTAATGCAGTGGTGCAATCACGGCTCACTGAAGCCTTGACCTCCCGGGCTCAAATGGTCTTCCCACCTCAGCCTCCTGAGTAGCTGGGACTGCAGGGACATGCCCTGCTAATTTTTTATTTTAAAAAAGTTTTTGTAGAGATAGGGTCTTGCTATTTTGCCCAGGCTGGCCTCAAATTCCTGGTCCCAAGTGATCCTCCCACTTTGGCCTCCTAAAGTGCTGAGATTACAGGTGTGAGCCACTATGCCCAGCCTATTCTCTGCTTCCATGAGTTTGACTTTTTTAGATTCCACATACAAGTGAGATCACACAGTATTAGTCTTTCTGTGTCTGGCTTATTTCACTTAGCATAATGTCCTCCAGGTTCATCCACGTGGTCGCAAGTGGCAGGATTTCCTCCTTCTTTTTCTCTAAACAGGGTCTTGCTGTGTCACCCAGGCTGGAGTGCAGTGGCATGATCATGGCTCAGTGCATCCTTGACCTCCTGGGCTCAAGTGATCCTACTATCTCAGCATCTCAAGAAGCTGGGACTACAGGTGCTCACCACCATGCCAAGCTAATTATTATTATAATAATTTTTTTGTAGAGATGCAGTCTCACTGTGTTGCCCAGGCTGGATTTCCTTCTTTTTAAAGGCGGAATAAAATTCCACTGTGTGTGTATATATATATATATATACATGTATATATGTATACATACATATATATCTCCCTATCTCAAAGAGATATCTGCACTCCCATGTTCACTGCAGCATTATTCACAATAGCCAAGATACATAAGCAGCCTAAGTGTATACATATATAATATGTATACACACACACCACATTTTGTTTATCCGTTCATTCGTCATCAGACTTAGGTTGTTTATGTATCTTGGCTATTGTGAATAATGCTGCAGTGAACATGGGAGTGCAGATATCTCTTTGAGATAGGGATTTATTGGCCAGGCATGGTGAATCATACCTGTAATCCCAGCACTTTTGGGAGGCCAAGGTGGGTGGATCGCTTAAGGTCAGGAGTTCGAGACCAGCCTGGTCAACATGGTGAAACCCCGTCTCTACTAAAAATACAAAAATTAGCCAGGTGTTGTGGTGTGCACCTGTAGTCCCAGCTACTCAGCAGGCCAAGGCATGAGAATCACTTGAACCCGGGAGGTGGAGGTTGCAGTGAGCCGAGATCCTACCACTGCACTCCAGCCTGGGCAACAGAGCAAGAGTCTAAAAAAAAAAAGAGAGAGAGAGAGTGATTTATTTCCTTTGGATATATACCCAGAAGTGGCATTGCTGAATGGTAGTTCTATTTTTAATTTTTTTGAGGAACCTCTGTACTGTTTTCCATAATGGCTATACCAGTGCACCGATCAACAACATACAAGAGTTTCCTTTTCTTCACATCCTTGCCAACACATATCTTTCGATTTTTTTTCTTTGTTTGGTGCAACAGGGTCTTGCTGTGTTGTCCAGGCTGGAGTGTGGTGGTGTGATCATAGCTCACTGCAGCCTTAAACCACTAGGCTCAAGCAATCCTCTTGCTTCAGCCTCCCGAGTAGCTGGGACTACAGGTGTGCACCACCAGTAATTTTTTTTTTTTTTTTTTTTGTAAAGACAGGGTTTCGCTGTGTTAACCAGGCTGGTCTCAAACTCCTGGCCTCAAGTTATCCTCCTGCCTCAGGCTCCCAAAGTGCTGGGATTACAGGCGTGAGCCACCATGCTCAACTGACTTTCTTTTTGAGACAGGGTCTTAGTTATCCTCCTGCCTCAGCCTCCCAAAGTGCTGGGATTACAGGCATGAGCCACCATGCTCAGCTGACTTTCTTTTTGAGACAGGGTCTTGCTATGTCACCCAGGCTGGAGTGCAGCGGTGTCATCTCTGCTCACTATAGCCTTGACCTCCTGGGGTCAAGAAATCCTCCCACCTCAGCCTTCCAGGTAGCTGGGACTACAAGTATGTGCCACCATACCCAGCTAATTTTTAAATTTTTTGTAGAGACTGGGTCTCAATGTGTTGCCCAGGCTGGCCTAGAGCTTCTGGACTCAAGTAATCCTCCTGCCTCGGCCTCCCAAAGTGCTGGGATTACAGGAGTGAGCTGTCATGCCCAGCCTCTGGCTGACTTTTTGATAATACCCATCCTAACAGATGTGAGATGGTATCTAATTGTGGTTTTGATTTACATTTCCCTGATGGTTAGTAATGAGTACCTTTTCATGTACCCATTGGGTGTTTGTATACCTTCTTTGAAAAAACATCTATTCATATCTTTTGCCCATTTTAAAATCTGGGGTTTCTTTTGCTATTAATACGAGTTCCTAATATATTTTGGATATTAACCCCTTATCAGATATATGGTTTGCAAATATTTTCTCCTGTTCCATGGGTTTCCTTTTATTTTTTCCTTTGCTTTGCAGAAACTTTTTAGTCCCGCCATGAATTTTATACATGGATTTTAGTCAACTCCTGTATTGTTTTATAGTCTAAGTAGGCTCCCCATAAAGAACGGTGTAGTGAGTTATCATTGAAGTAACTGGAAAGCACTGTATGTGTTCATTATGTTCTTTCAGCTTGCAAGAAATGGGCATGCTCACCTTAGCTGATGGAGGCTTATTGGAAGGATATACATGTAAGTTGAAAGACATGGAAAATATCTCCGGGCACGGTGGCTCACGCCTGTTATCCCAGTACTTTGGGACACCAAGGCGGGTGAATCACTTGAGGTCAGGAGTTCAAGACCAGCCTGGCCAACATGGCGAAACCCCATTTCTAATAAAAATACAAAAATTAGTTGGGCATGGTGGTGTGCACCTGTAATCCCTGCTACTCGGGAGGGTGGAGCATGAGAATTGTTGAACCCAGGAGGTGGGGGCTGCAGTAAGCCAAGATTGCGCCACCGCACTCTAGTCATAGTGGGTGACAGAGCAAGACGTCTAAAAAAATAAAAAAAAAGAAAGACGCAGGAAACAGTTTCAGAAGGTATTTGAAAATGAGAGTAACTCTAAAAAACTGACAGCAAATAGCTACTCTGGAGAACATTTTTTAATAAGTTGGAATGACTTTGTTGCTCCTTATGGTTAGTGACACTACAGTTTATTGATGTCTGCTTCCATGGCTTCTAAGGTACTAAATAATTGGCTGTCTTTTGTTTTTCTCACAGTCAGCCTCCCCAAGAAAGAGGCTCTAAGTAGGTTGGTCAGCCACAGTTCTGCACAGGATGGCCTTTTGCAGCAGGGTTCTTATGCCCATTTACCTTGGAGGTGTATGGCAAACCCATAGAGAGCTGCCTTTTCAGACCCATCCCAGGTCCCTTTGGGGCAAGATGGCAGAGTCTTGTGGTACCCACATGGCTCACCTAGAAATGCCTGCAATTGCTTTTGTCTAATGGGACCTCGGGCCTGTGGGGGGTACCTTAAGTTTTCTCAGAATGGAAAGAGGGTAAAGTTGGTAGGCTCCAGGAATAAACTGACCACTCTGACTTTCAGCAATGTGAGATTCCTGAGGGAAGAGGCTTACTTTGTTCATATCCCTCATAACTCAGAACAGTGCTTGACACATGTGCTCAGTACATAGCTGTCAAATAGGACAGTCTTGAGTTTTTTAAAAGATGTTTTAGGCTGGGCATGGTGGCTCATGCTTGTAATCCCAGCACTTTGGGAGGCCGAGGTGGGTGGATCACTTGAGGTCAGGAGTTCAAGACCAGCCTGGCCAACTTGGTGAAACCCCATCTCTACTGAAAATACAAAAATTAGCTGGGTGTGGTGGCCCGTGCCTGTAATCCCAGCTATTTGGGAGGCTGAGGCAGGAAAATCACTTGAACCCGGGAGGTGGAGGTTGCAGTGAGATCGCACCATTGCACTCCAGCCTGGGCAGTAACAGCAAAACACTGTCTAAAAAAATAATAATAAAATAAATAAAGATGGTTTAATGTAGTCTTTATTTTTAGTTCAATTACATTTCATTCTAACTGGAACTCTTATGTACACAAGGTTGGAAGGCAAATCCCTCTTCTGCTCATGGCTCACCCTGTGGAGGGGAAACCACGCATGCTAATATGCAAAACTTCACGTTTTCCTGTTTCTTTGTTAGTCCCGAGCGCTTTAGATGTTTGCCGTTTGGTGTCAATACAACTGACCCAGGCTTTGGGCTGCTGCACAGTTCATGGATGTCAAATCCAGGCCCAAAGGCCTTCCCAACTATCCTCAGAGACAGCAAAGGGGCCTCGCAAGGCCTCAAACTCCTGAACGCGATGCCCTTCGTCAGGCCCTGCGGGCACACACCTGCCTGACGGGTCTAGCACCAGGAACTCTGGGAAGGCAGAGCCTAAGGGTTGGCGCCCAGACGCGAGTGGCTTTTTGGGCTCATGAGGGCTGCGCCACCTTGGGTCCTGATTAATTTGGATTTTGAAGCTTAAATGTAGATTTGGATATTTGGCCAAAGAAGGCTCATGTTGTTCAGGTAAGAAGGGAGACACTAAAAAGATAGAAGTCATCATTAGGAGTGTTTGCAGCAGCTGCTGCTTTTTAAAACCCCAAACCCTGAAAATTGTAAGGAATGATGCGGGAGAGTGGATGATAAAGATATTTGAGAAGGAATCTACTGAGTTAGTGACATGGGATGCAGAGCCTGAACATGAGGGACAAGTCCAGTGTTGCTGACGTTTCATGAGTTGGAAAAAGGTGGTTACCATTTGACAGCCTTTTCAGGAAAGGGACAGTGACACTGAACATTTAGTACTAAACCTTAATTACAGCGCATTTGCTACTAGTGTTAAATTTAATGATGAGTACTTACGTAGCATTTAGAACAAACCTTTCAATAGCTCCTTGAGCACATGGGTTTTGCAAACCTTGTAGAATGTAATTTGGTATTGCTCACCTCATAGGTTTCCAATGAATGTTTAATGAAGTTAATGAAGAATTGGGGTTTTAATTCCAATATTCTTTTTTCCCTTGTTTTAGTTGAGTCTCCAGCTTTCTTACTTATTCCTGTAGTAGACTTTTTTAAAAAGTACCGACTTTTTAAAAAAGTACCAACTTTTTAGCATATCTGAATAAAATATTCATCAATCATTTATTTATACTACATATATGTCAGGAACTCCTGTAATTCCCCTAACAATCCTGGAAGGCAGGTTCTTTTGTCATCCTGTTATTAAAATAAGAAAAATGACGTAAACAGAAGTTAAGTGCAGCTGAGATTTGAATCCCTGTAGTCTTTTCTTCTTTAATTTTTAAATGTACATACAGTAAAATTGGCTTCTTTTTGGTGAACAGTTCTATGAATTTTATTACACATGTAGTTTCTTGTGGCAACTACCATAGTCACCATACAGAACAGTTACATCACCTGGAAATTCCCTGGGTTGCCTTTGTAGTCAGACCTTCTCTGCACGCCTTTCCACTGGCAACCAATGATCTGCTCCCTGTCTGTATAATTTTGCCTTTCCTAGAATATTAAATAAATGAATTCATAAAGTATTAATATATAACCTCTGAGACGGGCTTCTTTTACTCCTGAGAATGCCTTGGACATTCATTCATTTTGTTACTATATCAATAGTTTGATCTGTTTTACTGCTGAGTAGTAGTCTATTGTGTGAGTGTACCAGTTTGTTTATGCTGGTACACAATATCCTGATGAAGGATATTTAGATTGTTTTCAGTATTTGATGATTATTAATAAGCTGCTGTAAACATTTGTGTACAGGTTTGCTGGGTCATATGGTAAATATAAATTTAACTTTATAATAAATTTCCAAACTGTTTTCCAGAGTGGCTATCCTGTTATGTGTTATCACTAGCAATGTATGAGAGTTCTCATTGTTCTGCATTCTCACCAGCACTTGATGCTGCTAGATTTTTTCTAGTTTTTGTTTATTTGTTTGTTTTTAGCCATTTTAATAGAGGTATAGTGATATTTCATTGTAATTTTAATTTACGTTTTCCTTTTGGCTAATGATATTGACCATCTATTCATATGGTTAATTGCTATCCATATGTCATCTTTGGGGAAGAATGTTCCAATCTTTGCACATTTAAAAATTGGGTTGTTTATATATGTTCAAAGAGCTAAAGACACTGTTAAATAGAATAAAAAGATAAGCTACAGACTAGGAGAAAATATTTTCAAATCATATATCCAACAAAAGATTTGAATGTAGAATACATAAAGAGCTCCCCAAACAATAATACAGAAGTATAAAGTCTTTGTCTAGTAAATCCAGCATCTGGGCTTCCTCAGAAAGAACAGTTTGTATTGATTACTTTTTTTTCTGTGTACAGGCCATATTTCTTATTTCTTTGCATACCTTGTATTTACAAGTTGAAAACTGAACATTTTGAATACTATAATGTAACAGCTCTGGAAATCAGATTCTTCTCCCTTCCCAGGGTTTGTTATTGCTGCTTGTTATGGTTGTTGTTGTTTGTTTAGTGACTTCTCTGAACTAATTTTGTAAATCCTATATTCTTTGTCATGCATGACACTGAAGTTTCAGTTTCATTAGCTTAGTGGTCAGCTAGTGATTGGACAGAGGTTTTTGTTTTGTTTTGTTTTGTTTTGTTTTATGCCTAGAACCAAAAAGAACCTCCCAGCTTATGTAGATGGGCTCTGTTGTGTTTTGACACACCTTCAGTACTCAGACAGGCAGTTTACAACTCTGCTTTGCCTTTACTTCTTTGTGCATATTCTGACAGTCAGCCAGAGGTGGCAGCTTAGGGCCTTCTCAGGTCTTTTCTGAGCATATGCCCATCCTGGTAATACAGTTGGCCTTCTAGATTCCCGGGAATATGTGGGAGCTATTCAAAGCCTGTATTCCTCAAACCATCTCATTCTCTAGCCTATCTTCCCAACCTTTTTGGTTAGCTTATTGTTTGCCCCAACTGTTATTCTTGTGCAGCAGCAACTAATATATTTATTTGCTTGTCAGTGTTTTCAGCAAGTGCCCTCTAGCTAGCCACTTTTGCACTGATAATTCCAAATTAGGTAAGGTAAAAGAAAGTCTTCTCCAGGGAGAAACCAGACAGGTCAAGACAAATTATTACAGTTCTTTGTGAATAAGGTTGGTTTTGTTCCCTCTAGTCCTGATATTGGTACCAGGAATGCAGGCTAACATTTTTAAGGTTCCCACTGAGCTGGGAAGAGGGAAGGGACCAGGGTAAGTTAAAAATGCCACAAAGCTCAATATTCTAACCAAAATCCAGCTAGTTTTTCTGGATTCAGTGTTTCATTAGTTGCTACAAGCTTTTGGTTAGTTTCTAGAGTTCTGAAAAGTTGATTCTGCCAGTTTCTATCAGCTTTTTATTGCTTTTATGGAGGGATAGACTCTTGGAGGTCTTAACTCTGCCATTTTTTCTGATGTCACTCAGATATGTCAAATATGGCTTAAAGAAAAAAACTGATTAAGATAATCAGAGCTGGGTTGGGTAGTATGTGCCTCTAGTCCCAGCTACTCAGGATACTGAAGTGGGAAGATTGCTTGAGCCTACGAGTTTGAATCCAGCCTGGGCAACAGAGTGAGACCCTATCTCTTAAAAAAAAAAAAAAAATCTGCTTTTATGAGTAAACCAGCCCAAGTTTAAAAAAAAAAAATGAGAGAGCGAGAGAAGGTAGGGATACTCTTAACCCATTTTTAAGTTTTTCTACATTCTACAGTAGCATTATCAAGGTGTTTTTATAGAGAGGAGCCTCACTCAGCTGGTTACAGTGCTGGGCTCAAACCCCTCATTCAGACCTTGAATGGGCAGCTTACTTTTCTCATTTCTAGGCCATATACCACCCCAAACCCCTTTGTTACTTTTCAAAACATGATATCCAAGGGATATCTGGCCAGGGGAACTCTATATTCCTCTTTGTTGTTAAAGTGGCTCAGAGGAAGTAGCTTTACTGCACCGTTCTGAACAAATCAGCCATGTTAAAAAATAATGTATGGCTAATACTCTGGGGAGTGGAATCGAGGAGGGCCTGGAGTGTGTCACTTTATACTTCTGTATTGTTTCAGTTACTTACAATGAATGTTTATTACTTTCAAAATTAAATAAAAATAAATTTAAAATACTGTGAGAAATAATTGGCTGCTGGTCCAGTATATTTCTTGCTCATATTATGGTATTTTTAAAAACCTATTTTTCCCTAAAATGAATTACTGTAATAATCATAGCAAATGCCATCCTGTTAATAAAAGAAATGATCGATAATCTATTCAAGAAAATGGTGGTTGGAAGGAGTATATAATTGTGTTTCCTCTGAAGATCATTTTTCAAAACACTGGCTAATTTATCATTTGTTTACCTGTTTGGTCTCATGACATTTACTTCTTTTCGTGAAAGCTATAATCACTCGAAAAGCAAATCCTCATTTATAACCAAACTGTTGAAAGCTGTTTAACATAATCAAAACCTATCTTTAGCATTCCCTGCTTTATTTATTGTGTGTATTTCATCTCCATCTTGTGACCCAACAGAACCTGTTCTAGAGGACTAGATTCAGAAGACATGCATTCTTTTTTTCTTGTTTCTTTTTATACTTTAAGTTCTGTGGAACATGTGCACAACATGCAGGTTTGTTATATATGTATACATGTGCCATGTTGGTGGCTGCACCCATTAACTCGTCATTTACATTAGGTATATCTCCTAATGCTATCCCTCCCCCCTTCCTCCACCCCACGACAGGCCCTGGTGTGTGATGTTCCCCACCCTGTGTCCAAGTGTTCTCATTGTTCAGTTCCCACCTATGAACATGCAGTATTTGGTTTTCAGAAGACATGTATTCTAATGCTCAACCTCCCACTAGCCTGCTATATGACCTTGATTTAATCTCTCAGATTCTTCATTGACAGTATGAAAGATTTAGACCCAGAGCCCAGGCTCACTGACTGTTTTTGTGAATAAAGTTTCATTGTCTATAGTCGTTTTTTCCTACATCTGCAGAGTTGAGTCATTGCAACAAAGTCCACGTGGTCTGCAAGCCTAAAATACTTACTATCTCACTCTTTACAGAAAAAGTTTGCTAACTCCTACCAAGTTTCTTTTCAGGTTCAAAATTCTTTGTTCTAGTTTTGGAATACTTAGGCCAACTATTTTTTTCATCAGGTTTCTTCTTAACAAATCACCAGAAAAATTTGACTTGAAGAGGGAAACACCAATAAGTCATACATTCTTATTTGTTAGACACCAGTACCTGTCATATTTTGTTGTTAATGCTGTGATTACAAACAACCTCTAGAGCTCAGTATTGTGTAACAGTTATATTCAACTGGTGAGATGTAGCTCAGCCTCACCTGTGGTGCTCATTCTGGGATTCTGGCCGAAGGAGCAATCCCTATTTGGGAAAAAGATAGCAAAGCATGTACCAGTGTTTATAACGATGCTCAGAAGTGGCATGTATCACTTCTACTCACTTCTTTGGTTAACCTGACATTAATGGTGTGGCGGTCCTGCAAGTTACATGGTACCTTGAGTGGCTGGATAATCTTTTTACACAGAGGGCAGTGAATCATTGGGAACAACAAAGTCATCTACCACAGCCTTCTTAAGGGCTTGCTAGTTTTAGCAGACCAAAACTCATGGCAAAAAACTTGGTTTTGGACCTCTTTGTGTGTTATTCTTCATAAACTCCTTGCAAATAATAGTCACTAGAAATTAGCCCAGGGAGCTTTTGGAATATATTGTAGTTCTCTCAGTTTGCTTATTTAATGCTCAATGTAAGAATGTAATGTGCCTTTGGGTTTCCTTTTTGTAGAGTCTTGATATCTTTAACTTATTGTATTGGTCCATTCTCACCCTGTTATACAGAAATAACTGAAACTGGGTAATTTCTTTTAAAAAGAGGTTTAATTGGTTCATGATTCTGCAGGCTGTACAGGAAGCATGGCTGGGGAGGCCTCAGGGAGGTTTCAATCATGGCAGAAGGCGAAGTTGGGAAGCAGGCACATCTTCACATGGCCAGAGCAAGAGGAAGAGAGAGAGCGGGGAGTGCCACACACCTTTAAAACAAGCAGATCTCTGGCCAGGCATGGTGGCTCACGCTTGTAATCCCAGCACTTTGGGAGGCTGAGGCGGGCGGATCACCTGAGGTTGGGAGTTGGTGATGAGCCTGACCAACATGGAGAAATCCTGTCTCTACTAAAAATACAAAATTAGCTGGTTGTGGTGGCACATGTCTGTAATCCCAGCTACTCAGGAGGCTGAGGCAGGAGAATTGCTTGAACCTGGGAGGTGGAGGTTGTGGTGAGCCGAGATTGCGCCATTGCGCTCCAGCCTGGGCAACAAGAGCAAAACTCTGTCTCAAATAAATAAATAAAAACAAGCAGATCTCACGAGAACTCTGTTGTGAGAACAGCCCCAATGGGGGATGGTGTTAAACCATGGAGAAGCTACTGCCATGATCCAATCACCCCCCATCAGGCCCCATTTCCAACTTGAGGATTACAATTTGACATGAGATTTGGGTGGGGACACAGATCCAAACCGTATCGCTTACATTTCTTACCTCTAAACTATTTCTGTGCCAAGGTTCTATATCTCATTGAATGACAGACACCACAAGTTGCCCAAGCCAGAAAGCTGGGTGAAGTACTTAACTTCTTCCCTCAACACAATTGCCTACATATAGTCAGTCAATTACCAGATTCTATTAAATCTATCTCTGATGTAGGTCCTGATTCTGTCTACTTGTCTCCATCTTCATTGCCACTGTCCTGTTCCAGGTACCTCTGGCTGTTTGCAACAGACTGGAAACTGGCCATTCTGTGTCCTGACTTGTTTCTCTAATCCATTCTCTATACAACCACCAAAGCAATTTTTATAAAACACAAACTGATCATGTTATTTCCCTGAATTAAAACATTTCAGTGGTTTGTACATTATACCTCCGCCTAAAAGCTCAAATTTCTTAACATGGCCATACACCTTAAAAAAAAAAAAAAAAAGGAATGCTTGATGAATTTGCATGTCACCCTTGCCATGCTAATCTCGGTATCTTTCCAACTTTAGTATACATGTTGCTGATGTGAGCACATGGCCATACTACCTTTCATTCCCTTTATTTTTTTTATTATTCCTAGTTCTGTCCATTTACACTCAGCTTACATGGCTTTAAAAATATAATCTTCTAGAAATTTTTTCCCTAGAGCATATTTTATGAACTCAGTATTTGCTAAATGTTTTTTTCATTTGTAGAGACTCAAACACTTGATTTAAAAAAAATTGTGCAAAGCTGATGTGTATAGTATCACGCATAGTCCAATGCACAATGCTCCCATCCTGCTGCTCAATAGGTTGTTCCTTCTCAGAAGGGCTTACCATTGGGCTGTAAAGAAAGCTGGGTTGACATTTTTTTTTTTTTTTTTTTTTTTTTTTGAGATAGAGTTTCACTCTTGTTGCCCAGGCTGCAGTGCAATAGCATGATGTCGGCTCACTGCAACCTCCACCTCCTGGGTTCAAGCAATTCTCCTGCCTCAGCCTCCCGAGTAGCTGGGATTACAGGCATGCACCACCACGCCTGGCTAATTTTGTATTTTTAGTAGACATGGGGTTTCTCCATGTTGATCAGGCTGGTCTCAAACTCCCGACCTCAGGTGATCTGCCCGCCTTGGCCTCCCAAAGTGCTAGGATTACAAGCGTGAGCCACCACACCCGGCCGACATTGGTTTTATTTCTTTCTCTGCAACCTGTTTTTAGAAGTTTAAAATAGGCCTATTTTGGAACTAGTTGTTTATTGGACCTCTTTAAATGGGTTAACATATTTTTCCTTGTATGACTCAGCAGCCTCTGGATAAAAAGAATGTGAGACACAAGTGCATTTTTTTCTTGTTTATGGTACTGTCTCCTTGAGGTCTTTCATATTAGCCCTCTGTTCCAGAAATTAAAATAACTTCATTGAACTCATAAGGGAATAGGAGATTTGTCCTAAAATCCAAATACTTGGCTTTGAAGATGCTACAGTGATTTTAATTTTTTTTTTTTTTTTTTTTTTTTGAGACGGAGTTTCGCTCTTGTTGCCCAGGCTGGAGTGCAGTGGCGCAATCTCGGCTCACCGCAATCTCCGCCTCCCAGGTTCAAGCGATTCTCCTGTCTCAGCCTTCCCAGTACCTGGGATTACAGGCATGCGCCACCACGCCAGGCTAATTTTGTATTTTTAGTGGAGACAGGGTTTCTCCATGTTGGTCAGGCTGGTCTCGAACTCCCAACGTCAGGTGATCCGCCCGCCTCGGCCTCCCAAAGTGCTGGGATTACAGGCGTGAGCCACTGCGCCCAGCCATGATTTTAATTTTTTAAGGCCACAATGTTTTCATTATTTAAAATGTGTTGATACAGATTTCTTTGATCAACCAATTGCTATTTTTTGTTTTTATCTAACCTAGTAATATGGAATTTTTAATAAAATTAATCAAACCTCTGAACTCTGAAGCTTTGCAGTAGTTGCAACCATAGCTTTCTGTTATCATAAACTAATTTTAAAAAGCAAGCTTAATTTTAACAAGCAAGATTTTAAACATTTAAAAAGGAATCAGTGGCATATTGACCATGACCAAATCCTTAAGTATGAGAAGAAATGTTAGAGGGTGATGGTGAGGAACACTATGATTATGTGGGGGATTTGAACTTTTTATATAAGGATTTCTGTGACATTTTGTTTTTTGTTTTAATAAGTAGAAGTGGAAAAGAGGTTTTTAAGTTTTTTGAAGTGAAATGATATTCAGTTTCTTCCTCCGTAGGGAGGCAGCAATCTTACTGGGGTTAGAATAGGCTGCTTTGTGATTATATATAATGTTCTGGGAGTTCTGTGAATATAGGGAATTCTTGAACATCTTGAAATTATATAAAAAATATTGTAAATGTGCATGAGTGCTTTCTTGGATGCAGTGTTAAAGGTGATGTGGAGAAGAGGGTCCATGATTCAAACAGATTGTTATGCTTTTATTTCTCTAGTCCTGCCCTCTCTTCTGAACTCTAGACTGCCTATTCAGCATCTTTACTTGGATATCTAATAGGCCTCTCAAATCTAAAATGTCTGCATTTAGTTTCCTATTGCTGTTATAACAAATTAGCTACAAATTTAGTGGCTTAAAACAACATGAATTTGGCTGGGCGCGGTGGCTCACGCCTGTAATTCCAGCACTTTGGGAGGCCGAGGCGGGAGGATCACGAGATCAGGAGATTGAGACCATCCTAGCCAACATGGTGAAACTTCCTCTTTACTAAAAATACAAAAATTAGCTGGGCATGGTGGCGGGCGCCTGTAGTCCCAGCTACTCAGGAGGCTGAGACAGGAGAATCTCTTGAACCCGGGAGGCGGAGGTTGCAGTGTGCCGAGCTACACTCCAGCCTGGCGACAGAGCGAGACTCTGTCTCAAAAAAAAAAAAAAAAAAAAATTATTATTCTGTAATTCTGGAGGTCTAAAGTCTAAAATCAATTTCACTGAGCTAAAATCAAGGTACTGGCAGGACTGCATTCCATCTGTAGACTCTAGGGGAGAATCCTGTTTCTAGCTCCTAGAGGCCACCTGTATTGCCTGGCCCATGGCCCCTTGCTCTGTCTTCAAAGCCAACAGTGTAGCATCTTCATTCCTGTCTTCTTTCTGCTTCCATCCTTCTGTCTTCTGCATACTCTCATTAGTATCCCTGACCCTGATCCTCCTATCTTACTCTTATAAGAAGCCATGCGATTGATTACATTGGTCCCACCAGATAATACAGATAATGTCCCCATCTCAGGATACTTAATCATATGTGCAAAATCCCCTTTACTACGTGTAGTAACATATTCACAGATTCTGGGGATTAGAACATGGACATCCTTAGAGGGGCTATTGTTTAGCCTACCATTTGATTTCTCTGCTTGGCAAATCTATTCCTCCTCTAGCCTTCCTCATTTTATTTAATGGTACAACATTCTCAGACCAGTAACCTATAGTCATTCTTGATTTCTCTTTGTCTTTATTTTTTCCTTCTACCATCTACATCCAATTCATTAAATTACATCCAAATCCAAACAATATGTTATCTTGCTTCTACTACCCAGCTGTCTCTAGATTTGTCTTCTTCTCACTAATTTTCACTAAAAGCAGAGTAGCATTAGCATTCTGGAGCCATAGGCCCTCATCCTATCCTATTCTTTTCACTCCTTGGTGTTCAGAGATAATTATAGTACAAGGCTATGTGGGCTAAGTGTCATAAGAATGGCACACAAAGTGCCACAGGACTAGATTCCAATTACTTTATCCAACTATATGGATATGGAAAGTGAAGGCTTACATAGTAGTAGACAGTGGAGAGAATTTAGGTTGGTTGAGGATAATTATCCTGGAAGGCAAATAGAATTTCCATTAAAGATTTCTATCTTTTTTATTCTTCAGACAGTGAATGTTTCTTCTCAATTATTAGTAGCCAAGAATACATTAATCTGATTTCTGATTATTTTGAATGACCCCTCCCCTTCCTCCTTTTCCTGAAGCAATATATTTTTAAAAGTTCTCAGGGAGCTGATTTCTAGTGTGTGGATAAACTATACACAGTTGGGCAGGAAGAATGAAATGAAACATCTGAAAAGAAAACATTCACTGTTGAAATAATATCAAAATATAGCTTTGACATTTTATTATTCTGAATCCTTTTTCTGTAATGTCCTCACATTTTTGGGGTAACATTACAGTTTAGTGGAATATAGGGAAAAAATGGGTCATTATTTGAACTAGTCTATTGAAAAAGATCTGGAAATAACTAAATTTACAAATCTTCCCCACATTTAGGAAAAAAATTGCTCATAGGATTTTTAGCAACCTTTATTTGTTAAAATCTCACCTTAATTAAAATTTCTCAAGATGTGTGAAATGAAAATTGAAGCATATTAAAATCAGATATTCCACAGAATAACATATTCTGCAAATTTATATTCATTTTTAAGGCAGAAATGCTGTATTGAGCCCCACAAAAGTAAAGATGTCCCTATTATTTCCTCCTCATTCGTGGTGTTACTGATTAAATTAGTTACCAGTAAATAATAATTTTGTTTTGTGAATGCATATGTTTATTGTGTATTTATTTATTTATTTATTTTCTGCAGGGGACAGGCTCTAAGTGTACACTGGGTGGCCCCCTGCCAACTCCGAGTGGCTCCCTCCCCCACACAAATGTTTATTGATCTTTTTCCCTCCAGTAATGTGTTACCAGGTGCTGTATCTCATGTTTGGGGTTGAACTTTTCATTTTATGTCTTAGCAATTGAAACAAAATGTATATAGGTAGGTTGAGCTTTTCTTTGAAATAGAATCACAGAAATTGTTTAGATCTGTGAAGAGCCCTAAATATATTACAAATGAGGAATTATTTGTATACTTTAAGCAGGAGAGAAACTCCCTGTTCATGTTTTAAAAATAGCTTCAATGAGTTATAAATCGCATACCATACAGTTTACCTATTCCCTGTTAATTTTTTAAAATTCTCTTTTTTCCCTATTACTCTTAAAAACCATTTTCTTTCTTTCTTTCTTTCTTTCCTTCCTTCCTTCCTTCCTTCCTTCCTTCCTTCCTTCCTTCTTTCTTTCTTTCTTTCTTTCTTTGTTTTTTTTGAGACGGAGCCTTGCTCTGTCGCCAGGCTGGAGTGCAGTGGTACAATCTCAGCTCACTGCAACCTCCGCCTCCTGGGTTCAAGTGATTCCCCTGCCTCAGCCTCCTGAGTAGCTGGGACTACAGGCGCATGCCATCATGCCTGGCTAAATTTTTGTGTTTTAGTAGAGACAGGGTTTCACCATGTTGGCCAGGATGGTCTTGATCTCCTGACCTTGTGATCCGCCCGCCTCAGCCTCCCAAAGTGCTGGGATTATAGGCGTAAGCCACTGCACCCGGCCTAAAATCCATTTTCTAGGGTTCTTTTAATGTGTTTTTTAGATATTCACTGCCTCCTTTTCTAATCAGTGGGCAGAAATAAGTGGGTTGAGGTATCAAAAGAAAGGTATTCCAGGTGTAGAGGACAGAGGAAATAAAGCCTTGAGGTGGAAATGGAATGAAGAAATGAGAACACTTGTCTGAATAAGAAGAAAACAAACAGGAAGTGAGTTAGCTGTTTTGGTGATGAATTCCGAAGTCAAAGGTAAGAAACTTGGGCTGTACCTTTCTCAAGTCACTTGGTAAATGGGGCCTTACTCTAAGGACAGTGCAGATAAAGAATAGGGGACGGTAACACAACACATAGCCTCATGTGGAAACTCACTGATATTCAGGATACAGCAGTCCTTGTTTCACTCAGCTCTACTTCAGTGCCTTGGTGTCTAATTCTTTCTCTCTGCTTTTTGTTTTGACTCTGCTACCATCTGACTGCCCTCTTTGCCATCCTGGCCCCCTCCTGGCCTCTGCATATTCCCATGAGCAGTGGTGTGGGATTCTCTACTCTTCTGTTCTTTCATCATTCCCTTGCTCTCACTTCACCAGTGGCTTCTCATGTCACTGAGAATGAAATTCAGAGTCCTTACTGAGGCCTAGTAGCTTCTGCAGGACCTGGCCCCTGCTCCCTTTCTTTCTGGTCTCAGTTCATACACCTTTCCACCTTTGCTCACAGTGTCCCAGCCACATTGACCGGCCTGTTCTTCCTCACACCCACCTAACCTCAGAACCTTTGTACTCGCTGTTTACTCGACCGCACCTTCTCTCCTTTGTTTAGTCCTTGCTTCCCTCCTCTGTTTAGGCCTCTATCAAATGTCACCTCCTCAGAGAACCTTCCCTGACCACCCTGTCTAAGGTGGGATTTCCCATCCTGATACTCTTATCTGCTTCTTCTATTTTATTATCAGGCTTTCTTGTACATGACATTATTATAATATGAATTTATTTTGCATTTGGTTATTGTCTGTCTTCCACTGCAATGTAAACTACTTGAAGCCCAGCTTGATTTGTTATATTTACTGTAGTGTCCTCCATGCCTAGAATGGTACCTGGTACATGGTGGGCACTTAATACTGTTGAATGCACGTAGACATACTATATGACTGACATTTGGATTTCTCCAGAGGAGGGTCTATTGTGTTGTCCAACACTGAGTGCATCTGTTGGGTAACATGCTGGGCTAACTGCCCCACCACCCCCTGGGCAACTGTTATGTTAGGTGCCTACGCTTGGTGCATCCACCCAGTAGTGATGAAGATAGTGAGATCATATGTCTTATTCTCTTGATATTCCTTTCTTTGCAGTTGCATGGCCTGGTCCTTCCTTTAAGTTTCAACTCCTTGTTAATGAGAAAAATGTTGCCAGATCCTATGCTGTAGAACAGTTACTTCCAATTTCAAACTAACTTGTATTTAACTGATATTTGAAAACCTACTTTGTGCGAAACATTGCGTCAGGTTCTGGGCTACCTCCATAAACAATATCCAGGTTCTCACAGTACAGTTAGGGAGACAAGCTGAATGGATGATTATTACTCATTCATTTTTTTCAACAAATTATTGAGACTAGGATACAGTGGTGGATAAAAACAAAAATTCTTACATGGACTTACAGTTTGATAAGATAGACATACATTAATTAGACAACTACATAAATGAATGTTCAATTCTAGCTATGTTGAGTTCTATAAAGGAGGGCTCCATAGTGCTATGAGAATTAGGAGGACCTGTCCTGGTTAGGAGAGATGGGGATAGCTTCCTTGAGGAAGTGAAGGGTAAATTGAGATCTGAAGGCACAGTAAGAATTAACTAGACAAGGGCAGCAGGGGAGAGGGAATAGTAGATGCAAAAGTCTGGTGCTGAAAGGGTGCTTAGAACGTTTGAAGAAGTTTAAGCATAGAGAATAGGCTGGAAAGTGAGCCAAATGAGGCTGAAGAGACAGGCTGGGGTCAGATTGGCCGGACTTTGTAGGCCACAATAAGGGATTTGGTCCTTACTCTGTGAGCAGCAGGAGGATGCCTTTGAAGTGCTATAAGCAGGGGGAAAAGAGGAGCAGTATAAACAATACTTTTATTTTTAAAACACTAATCTGAATGCTGTGGAGGAGAATAAATGGAGTTGGGTGTAAATGGAAGGCATAAGAAAGGATGTGGAAATGCTAGTTAGGAGGCTGTAATGGCAATCCAGATGCTACTAACCCAGGTGGGGTTAATAAGGGTTAGCAAGAATTTTAAGTTTCCAAATCTACCCTTACTTTTTTTTTTTTGGAGACGGAGTCTTGCTCTGTTGCCCAGGCTGGAGTGCAGTGGCGCAATCTCGGCTCACAGCAAGCTCCATCTCCCAGGTTCACGCCATTCTCCTGCCTCAGCCCCCCGAGTAGCTGGGACTACAGGTGCCCACCACCATGCCTGGCTAATTTTTTTTTGTATTTTTAGTAGAGACGGGGTTTCACCGTGTTAGCCAGGATGGTCTTGATCTCCTGACCTCGTGATCTGCCCACCTCGGCCTCCCAAAGTGCTGGGATTACAGGCGTGAGCCACCGCACCCGGCCAGTCTACCCTTATTTTCTATTAAATGTATTTCCATTAAATGTACTTTATATTTTATTTTATTTTATTTTGAGACAGAGTCTGGCTCTCTCGCCCAGGCTGGAGTGCAGTGATGGGATCTTGGCTCACTGCAACCTCCAGCTCCTGAGTTCAAGTGATTCTCCTGCCTCAGCCTCCTGAGTAGCTGGGATTACAGGCACCCGCCACCATGCCTGGCTAATTTTTGTATTTTTAGTAGAGACAGGGTTTCACCATGCTGGTCAGGCTGGTCTTGAACTCCTGACCTTAAGTGATCCACCCTCCTTGGCCTCCCAAAGTGCTGGGATTACAGGTGTGAGCCACCTGTAGCTTAAAGCTTAAAGTAAGCCAAAATGTACTTACTTTAAGTCAACTTTCAGAAACAAATTTTTTTTATAAAAGGATCCATATCTTGTAAAAGACACAGATGCAATAAAACTTAAGTTCATTTAAATGAGAAATAAAGGATGACTTAAAGAAGTATGAATGGAATTATACCAGAAAATCTGTGGTGAAGATAATGATTGTAATTGAGTTCAAAAGTTAGCTCTGAGTTTCTGGCAGCCTAGGTATAGAAGGGAATAGGATAGGTTGTGTGATTGTTTAACAAAGGAAGCATGGGATATAATGTTCTTTTCTATAATGTCCTTTGTTCCAAATATTTAAAGTGTTTTTTTATAGATGTGAAGTTAAACCACTTAGATAGGTCCAGATTGTTGAAACCCAAGACCTCAGCTCTTGAGATCATAGCATTAATCCATTGTTCGTAGTAGGTCACACTGGTATTTTAAAAAGTAAAAACTTAAGAAAAATATAGGGCTGAACTACATATATGCATTTCTTTCCTTCTTTTCTTTTCCTCTTTTTTTTTTAAAGACAGGGTCTTGCTCTGTTGCCCAGTCTGGAGTGCAGTGATGTGATCATAGCTCACTGCAGCCTCGAACTCCTGGTCTCAAGCTATCCTTCCACTGCAGCTTCCCAAGTAGCTGAGACCACAGGCACATGCCACCATTCTTGGCTAATTTCTTATTTCTTTTGTAGAGACAGGGGCTGTGTTGCCCAGGCTGGTCTTCATCCCCTGGCCACAAGTGATCCTTGGCCTCCCAAAGTGCTGGGATTACAGGTGTGAGCCAACATGCCTGACCCATGTTTGCATCTCTTTTTTTTTCTTCTTTTTTTACTGCTCCTTATGGAACGGGGCTAGCTAATCCGTAGGCAGTGTGCTTGGAATTGGCTTTATATGAATTTTTTATTAGCCCTCTTGTTACAGTTGAGGAGTAAAGGGAGGGTTAGAAGGGAAGTTAAAGATAATAGAGAAGGTGAGAAATAATAGACTAAAATCCCATGATGCAACCCATGGGCACGAGGTAGACCCTTATTATATTTTCCTGTGTCATCACAGATACTTGCCTGCCTCTGTAGTAGCTATTTAATTTGTGTCTACAAATACTTATTCATAGAGGACATCTTCCTGCCTTGGAAGACACATTAGTCTTATAGCTATTTAATTTGTGTCTACAAATGCTTATTCATAGAGGACATCCTTCCTGTCTTGGAAGATGCATTAGTCAGGGACAAAGAATGTACAGAAGTGGCAGTTTTATTTCTTAACTCTTCACATTCCAACCCCAAAACTTCCAAAATCAAAAACCTTAAAAACAAAATCATTTCAAATTGTAAATAAAGTCACCCAGGGTTAGCAGTGGCTCTCCTGTGAGTTCTCTGCCCCTGGGACTAAATCTCCATGCATTCTCTTCCCAGCCCTGTATGCAAGCAACAGCTTCAGCTACAGTGCCTACTCTGTGTATAATGTTAGGTCCAAAGGCACAGGAGGGACGCAGGAGAGCCAGAGAGAGTAGGACAATAGGGAACAAGAAGTCAGAGAAGTCTAGATTGTTGGCTCTTGAAATAGTGGCATTAATCCATTTTTGGTAGTAGATTACATTGGTGTAGACTCCAGGAAGAGATTTACCACATTCTGATCCCCAGCTTACTACTCCTGTCTGGATCCATACACCATCAATGTGACACGACAGAGGCCCTCCAGAATCACCCTAAGGAAGAAATAAAAGGTAATGAGCATAGTGAAAAGAGGCATAAAGAAGAGAGTAGTAATAAGGGGTGGAGAATTCTTTAAAACTGGGCCATGAGACCCATGGAGCTGTGGAACCCTGCAGGGGGCTGGACTAATCACTGCTTTAGGGAGATATCACAGGAATTTTAGAATTATAGAATTGAAATTGTCAGAGACCTTAGTGAAATATATTAGTAATTTCAAAATATTTGTCTGTGATAAAAAGAGAAATAAAACTAATGGGATGATTTTTTCACTAAAGATAAATTTATTCAAATGAATGAACTGCCTTAATTTCCTGTTCTTACTGCTCTTTTTTAGTGTTAAGTAATCCATTCTTACCTAAAATGATAGTGATAGTTGTTGGTAGTAGTCTTCTAGTCTTGTTCTCTTTCTTTTTTGTAACAGCTTTACTGTCATATAATTCACATACTACATAATTCAGTGGTTTTTAGCATATTTACAGTGTTGTACAACCATCACCACAACCCATTTTAGAACATTTTTATCACCCTAAAAAGAAACCTCATACCCGTTTGTAATTATCCCCATTTCTTCCCAACCCTCCCAGCTAGGCCAACCAGTAGTCCACTCTCTGCCTCTATGGATTTGCCTATTTTAAGACATTTCATATAAATGGAATCATGTAATATCTGGCCTTTTGTGTCTGGCATGTTTCAGTTAGCACATTCTTTTCAAGGTTCCTTCATGTTGTATCAGTTCTCCACTCCTTTTAGGGCTGAATAATATTCCATTGTATGGATGTACCACTTGGTGTTTCTGCATTCATCACCTAATGGACATTGTGATTGCTTCCATTATTTGGGCTATTATATTATAAATAATGCTTCTATGGCCCAGCATGATGGTTCATGTCTGTAATCCTAGTGCCTTGAGAGGCCAAGGCAGGAGGATCAGGCCAGGCATTTGAGACCAACCTGGGCAACCTAGTGGAAACCTGTCTCTTCAAAACAAATAAATAAATAAATAGCTGCTATGGTGGCATATGCCTGTCATCCCAACCACTCGGGAAGCTGAGGCAGAAGTATTTCTTGAGCCAAGTTTACAATGAGCTATGATCCTACCACTGCACTCCAACCTGGGTGACAGAGCAAGACCCTGTTTCTAAAATAATAATCATGCTGCTGTGAACACTTGTGTACCGGTTTTTTCTTTGTTTATTTAGAGATGGGGTCTCTCTGTTTTGCCCAGGCTGGTCTTGAACTCCTGGGCTGAAGCGATCCTTCTGCCACAGCCTTCTGAGTAGTTGAGATTACAGGTGGAAGCCACTGTGCCCAGCTCACGTGCAAGTTTTTGTATGGACATATTTTTATCTTTCTTGGTCATATGCCTAGGAGTGGAATTTCTGGGTCATATGGTAATTCTGTGTTTAACCTGTGAGGAACTGCCAAACAGTTTTTCAAAGAGGCTGCACCATTTTATATTACCACCAACAGTGTTAGAAGGCTCCAATTTCTCTACATTTGCATATCTTTATACCAGTTGGACATTTGTATATCTTTAGAAAAATATCTATTCAGATTCTTTGCTCTTTTAAAAATTGTGCTCTTTTTATGATCGAGTTACAAGTGTTCTTTTTTCTAGATACAGATCCCTTACATATATGATTTGCAAATATTTTCTTACGTTTCATAGGCTACCTTTTTACTTTGTTGATGGTGTCCATTGAAGCATAAAAGTTCTGAATTTTGAAGAACTCTAATCTACTTTTTTTGTTGTTGCTTATGCTTTTGATAACATATCTAAGAAAATGTTGCCTAATCAAGGTCACAAAGACCTACCTATATGTTTTTTCCTAAAGGTGCTATAGTTTAGCTCTTATATTTAGGTCTTAGATCCATTTTGAGTTAATTTGGTATATGGCGAGGTCAGGGTCCAAGTTCATTCTTTTGCATGTGGTTGTCTACTTGTCCCAGCATCATTTGTTGAAATGACTATTATTTGTTCATTGAATTGATTCAATACCAATGTTTAAAATTAATTGACCATAAATATAAGGGTTTATTTCTGTACACTCAATCCTATTTCATTGATCTATAGATGTCTCTCCTTATGCTAGTACCACACTGGCTTGATTACTGTTAGTTTTGAAATATGAAAAATGTGAGTCTTTCAACTTGTTTCTTGTTTTTCAAGATTGTTTTGGGCTCCTTGAATTTCCATATGCATTTTAGGATCAGCTTGCCAATTTCTGCAAAGAAACCAGCTGGGTTTTCTTAGAGATTATATTGAATCTGTAGATCCATTTGGAGAATACTGCAATTTAAACAATATTAACTTTGTTCCTATTTTATTCTTTTTAAAACTATTATAAATGGAATATTGTTTTCTTAAATGTTTCCTTAGATTATTCATTGCAACTACATAGAAATACAGTTGCTTTTTTCTTTTTTTTTTTTTTTTAAGACAGAGTCTCGCTTAGTTGCCCCGCCCAGGCTGGAGTGCAGTGGCGAGATCTCAGCTCACTACGCCCAGCAAGTTTTTGTATTTTTAGTAGAGACGAGGTTTCACCGTGTTGGTCAGGCTGGTCTCGAACTCCTGAACTCAAGGAATCCACCTGCCTTGGCCTCCCAAAGTGCTGAGATTACAGGCCTGAGCCACTGCCCCCAGCCTACAGTTGCTTTTAGTATATTGTCCCTATATCCTTCAGTTTTGCTGAATGTGTTTATTAGTTCTAATTTTTTTGGGGTGGCATTCCTTTAGATTTTCTATCTATAAAATCATGTCATCTGTGAATAGAGATAGTTTTACTGTTTCTTTGCAATCTGGATATCTTTTTATTTGTCTCTTGCTTATTAATTCTGGCTAGAACCTCCAGTACAGTGTTGCATAGAAATGACAAGAATAGACATCCTTGTCTCTTTCCTGACCTTATGGCAAAAGCATATAGTATTTTACCACGAAGTATTTTAGCTGTGGGTTTTTTTGTAGTTGCACTTGATCGAGTTGAAAAACTCCACTCATCTCATTGTTGAGTGTTTTGTTTTTTTTTTTAACGTGAAGCGTTGTTGGATTTTTGTCAAATGTTTTTTCGATATTTATTGACATGATCATATGGTTTTTGCTCTTTATTCTAAGAACATGGTATATTAACATTGATTGATTTCTGGATTTTAAACCAACCTAAGTTTCCTGGGATAAATCCCAGTTGTTTATGGTATATCCTTTTTATTTTTTATTTTTTGAAAAATAAAAAAAGAGAGAGGGTCTCACTTTTGTCTCCCAGGCTGGAATGTGGTGGCACAAACGCAGCTCACTGTGGCCTCGACCTCCCGGTCTCAAGTGATCATCCCACTGCAGGCTACCGAGTAGCTGAGACTACAGGTGGCTAATATTTAAAATATTTTGTAGAAACGAGGTCTCACTATGTTGCCCAGTCTAGTCTTGAACTCCTGACCTCAAGTGATCCTCCCATCTTGGCCTCTCAAAGTGCTGGGATTACAAGGCTTGAGTCACCACATCCTAAAAAGAACCCACATACCCATTTGTAATTACCCCCAGTTTGGATTTTGAGGTCAGCCAACTTGACTTCCTGTTGAAACATGAAATCGGCATTCAGGTATATATAGTCCTTTTTATATGTTGTTGGATTTGGTTCATTGAGGATTTTTGCACCTCTATTCATAAAAGATACTGGTCTATAGCTTCCTTGTGATGCCTTTGTCAGGTTTTGGTCTCAGTAATACTGATCTCGAATGAGTTGGGAAGTGTTCCCTCTTTTTTTTTTTTTTTTTGGAGACAGAGTCTTGCTCTATAACCCAGGCTGGAGTACAGTGGCATGATCTTGACTTACTGAAACCTCTGCCTCCCGGGTTCAAGTGATTCTCCTCCCTCAGCCTCCT
This sequence comes from Gorilla gorilla gorilla, assembly GCF_029281585.2. Taxonomy (NCBI): domain Eukaryota; kingdom Metazoa; phylum Chordata; class Mammalia; order Primates; family Hominidae; genus Gorilla; species Gorilla gorilla. The sequence goes on along the minus strand of NC_073227.2, from coordinate 172,322,712 downwards.
CAGTAGCTGGGATTACAGGCATGAGCCACCACACCCAGCTAATTTTTGTATTTTTAATAGAGACAAGGATTTACCATGTAGGCCAGGCTGGTCCCAAACTCCTGACCTCAGGTGATCTGCCTGCCTCAGCCTCCCAAGGTGCTGGGATTACAGGTGTGAGCCACTGTGCCCAGTCCCCTCTTTTATTCTTCAAAAGAACTTGTGTAGAATTGGTATTAATTACTATTATTATTATTATTATTATTATTTTTGAGACAGAATCTCACTCTGTCACCCAGGCTGGAGTGCAGTGGTGCAATCTCGGCTCACTGCAACCTCTGCCTCCCAGATTCAAGTGATTCTCATGCCTCAGCCTCCTGAGTAGCTGGGAATACAGGCACGTGCCACCATGCCTGGCTAATTTTTGTATTTTTTGTAGAGATGGGGTTTTGCCACATTTGCTAGGCTCGTCTCGAACTCCTGGCCTCAAGTGACCTGCCCGCCTTGGCCTCCTAAAGTGCTGGGGTTACAGGTATGAGCCACTGCCTGTGGCCAGAATTGGGATTAATTATTTAAATGTTTGGTAGAATTCATCAATGAATTCTATCTGGACCTGGTCTTTTATTTGTTGGTAGTTTTTTTTTTTTTTTAATCACAAATGCAATCTCTTTACTTTTTATTAGGTTTATTCAGACCATCTATTTCTTCTTAGGTAAGTTATGGTAGTTTGTGTGTTTCTAGGAATTTGTCCATATCATCTTAGTTATCTAATTTTTTGGCATACTGTTATTCATAGTAGTGTCTTACAAATTCTTTTTATTTCTGTAAGGTTGGTAGTAATGTCCCAGTTTTATTTTTAACTTTAGTAATTTCAGTCTTTTTTTTTTCTTGCTCAGTTTAGCTAAAGTTTTTTTTCAATTTTATTGATCTTTTTAAAAACCAACTTTTGCTTTTATTTTCTCTATTGTCTTTCCGTTCTCTATTTCAGTAATTTCCACTATATCCCTTATTTCCTTCTTTGTATTTTCTTTAGGTTTAGTTTTTTTTTTTTATTTTTATTTTATTTTTTTTATTTTTTATTGATCATTCTTGGGTGTTTCTTGCAGAGGGGGATTTGGCAGGGTCACAGGACAATAGTGGAGGGAAGGTCAGCAGATAAACAAGTGAACAAAGTTCTCTGGTTTTCCTAGGCAGAGGACCTTGCGGCCCTCCGCAGTGTTTGTGTCCCTGGGTACTTGAGATTAGGGAGTGGTGATGACTCTTAACGAGCATGCTGCCTTCAAGCATCTGGTTAACAAAGCACATCTTGCACCGCCCTTAATCCATTCAACCCTGAGTGGATACAGCATATGTTTCAGAGAGCACAGGGTTGGGGGTAAGGTCACAGATCAACAGGATCCCAAGGCAGAAGAATTTTTCTTAGTACAGAACAAAATGAAGTCTCCCATGTCTACCTCTTTCTACACAGACACGGCAACCATCCGATTTCCCAATCTTTTCCCCACCTTTCTCCCCTTTCTATTCCACAAAACCGCCATTGTCTTCATGGCCCGTTCTCAATGAGCTGTTGGGTACACCTCCCAGACGGGGTGGTGGCCGGGCAGAGGGGCTCCTCACTTCCCAGTAGGGGCGGCCGGGCAGAGGCGCCCCTCACCTCCCGGACGGGGCGGCTGGCCGGGAGGGGTGCTGACCCCCCCACCTCCCTCCCGGACGGGGCGGCTGGCCGGGCGGGGTGCTGACCCCCGCCACCTCCCTCCCAGACGGGGCGGCTGGCCGGGCGGGGGGGCTGACCCCCCCCACCTCCCTCCCGGACGGGGCGGCTGGCTGGCCAGGCAGAGGGGCTCCTCACTTCCCAGTAGGGGCGGCCGGGCAGAGGCGCCCCCACTTCCCCGACGGGGCAGCTGGCCGGGCGGGGGGCTGACCCCCCCACCTCCCTCCCAGAGGGGGCGGCTGGCTGGGCGGTGGGCTGACCCCCCCACCTCCCTCCCGGACGGGGCGGCTGGCCGGGCAGAGGGGCTCCTCACTTCCCAGTAGGGGCGGCCAGGCAGAGGCGCCCCTCACCTCCCGGACGGGGCGGCTGGCCGGGCGGGGGGCTGACCCCCCCCACCTCCCTCCCAGACGGGTCGGCTGGCTGGGCGGGGGGCTGACCCCCCCACCTCCCTCCCGGACGGAGCGGCTGGCCGGGCAGAGGGGCTCCTCATTTCCCAGTAGGGGCGGCCGGGCAGAGGTGCCCCTCACCTCCCGGACAGGGCGGCTGGCTGGGCGGGGGGCTGACCCCCCCACCTCCCTCCCGGCGGGGGCGGCTGGCTGGGCGGTGGGCTGACCCCCCCCACCTCCCTCCCGGACGGGGCGGCTGGCCGGGCAGAAGGGCTCCTCACTTCCCAGTAGGGGCGGCCAGGCAGAGGCGCCCCTCACCTCCCGGACGGGGCGGCTGACCGGGCGGGGGGCTGACCCCCCCACCTCCCTCCCAGACGGGTCGGCTGGCCGGGCGGGGGGCTGAGCCCCCACCTCCCTCCTGGACGGAGCGGCTGGCCGGGCAGAGGGGCTCCTCACTTCCCAGTAGGGGCGGCCGGGCAGAGGTGCCCCTCACCTCCCGGACAGGGCGGCTGGCCGGGCGGGGGGCTGATCCCCCCACCTCCCTCCCGGATGGGGCGGCTGCCGGGCGGAGACGCTCCTCACTTCCCAGACGGGGTGGCTGCTGGGCGGAGGGGCTGCTCACTTCTCAGACGGGGCGGCTGCCGGGCGGAGGGGCTGCTCACTTCTCAGATGGGGCGGTTGCCAGGCAGAGGGTCTCCTCACTTCTCCGACGGGGCGGCCGGGCAGAGACGCTCCTCACATCCCGGACGGGGCGGCAGGGTAGAGGTGCTCCCCACATCTCAGACGATGGGCGGCCGGGCAGAGACGCTCCTCACTTCCCAGATGTGATGGCGGCCGGGAAGAGGTGCTCCTCACTTCCTAGATGGGATGGCGGCCGGGCAGAGACGCTCCTCACTTTCCAGACTGGGCAGCCAGGCAGAGGGGCTCCTCACATCCCAGACGATGGGTGGCCAGGCGGAGACGCTCCTCGCTTCCCAGACGGGGGGGGGTGGCCGCGCAGAGGCTGCAATCTCGGCTCTTTGGGAGGCCAAGGCAGGCGGCTGGGAGGTGGTTGTAGCGAGCCGAGATCACGCCACTGCACTCCAGCCTGGGCGCCATTGAGCACTGAGTTAACGAGACTCCGTCTGCAATCCCGGCACCTCGGGAGGCCGAGGCTGGCAGATCACTCGCGGTTAGGAGCTGGAAACCAGCCCGGCCGACACAGCAAAACCCCGTCTCCACCAAAAAAATACGAAAACCAGTCAGGCGTGGCGGCGCGCGCCTGCAATCGCAGGCACTCGGCAGGCTGAGGCAGGAGAATCAGGCAGGGAGGTTGCAGTGAGCTGAGATGGCAGCAGTACCGTCCAGCTTCGGCTCGGCATCAGAGGGAGACCGTGGAAAGAGAGGGAGAGGGAGACCGTGGGGAGAGGGAGAGGGAGAGGGAGGAGGAGGAGAGGGAGAGGGAGAGGGAGAGGGAGAGCCTTTTTTTTTTTTCTTTAAGACAGGGTCTCACTGTGTCACCCAGCCTGGAGCACAGTGGTGCAAATATAGCTCACTGCAGCCTTGAACTCCTGGGCTCTAGCAATCCTCCCAAGTAGCTGGGACCACAAGTGTACTACCATGCCTGGCTGATTTTTTTTTTTTTTTTTTTTTAGAGATAGGGTCTCACTGTATTGCCCAGGCTGGTCTCGAACTCCTGGGCTGAAAAAAAATCTCCTACCTTATCCTCCCAAAGTGCTGCGATTACAGGTATGAGCCATCACACCCAGCCTTTTTTTTAGTTTTATTTATGTATATATATATTTTTAAGAGACAGAGCCACAGAGTCTTGGTCTGTTGTCCCGGCTGGAGTGCAGTGGTGTGATCATAGCTCACTACATATGTGAACTTCTGGGCTCAAGGGATCTTCCTGCCCCAGTCTCCTAAGTAGCTGGGACTACAGGCTTGTGCACCATACCCAGCTAACTTTTTAAATTTTTAGTAGAGACAAGGTCTCACTATGTTGCCCAGGCTGGTCTTGAACTTCTTTTTCCAGTGTCTTGTATGGACGATTAGGTTACTGATTTGAGATATATTGTTTAACGTAGGCATTTACAGATATAAATTTCTCTCTAAGCACTGCTTTAGCTGCTTCCATAAGATTTGATATGTTGTTTCTTCATTTTTATTCATCTCAAAATATTTCCTAATTTAGCAGTGTGTTTCCACATATTTGTGAATTTCCGTATTTCTCTCTTATTTACTTCTAATTTCATTCCATTGTGATTAGAAAATATAATTTGTATAATTTTAATCCTTCCAACTTTATTGAGGCTTGTTTTACAGCTTAGCATATGGTTTATTCTGGAGAATGTTCCATGGGCACTTAAGAGGAAAGTATATTCTGCTCTTCTTAGGACTTTTTCTGTTTTTAAAATTTCTTATGGGAGTGACTTGTCTCTGACAAACTCTGCTTTGGGTAACAGTTGTAAATTGTGGACAGCATATAAAAGGCTACTCTCTGAAGGCAGTGGAGAGTGGCCAATAGCAGGCAGAAACTAGAGTCAATCCTTGGAAGAAAAGAATGACACTCTTTTTTTAAAAAGTGGCTTTTCCCTTAAAGCAGGCCCCAGTCATTATCATGCATAGTGGCTGGTAAAAGAAACCCACAGTCTTACTGACTTGAGGAATTAGAGGATAGAGTTCAGAGCTACCTTAGCAGTTGGAAAGTGAAGGGAAATATACCAGAAAGGAGAGAGCCACAGAGCGAGAGTCCCAAGTTCTGCATATAAACTCTGCTCAAATTTCTGAATACATCCTGAATTACATACATGTGCAGGTTAGACTCCAAGCAGCTCAGCTAAGGCTAAAATAACTGCTGATGCCTATCACAGGAGAGATCCAGTTTGGATTTTGAGGTCAGCCAAGTTGACTTCCCGTTGAAACAGGAAATCAACATTCTTTAGAGAAGCATAACAATCTGTACTCCCTACACCATGCTATTGACATTGTCCAGGATATATTCCAAAATGATTAGATATTAAAGTAAACAAAACAACAGGAAAATGTTTTCCAAGATAAACTGGAAAATGCTACTCATGAGAAAAAGCAATTGTTGGAGAATATCCCTGAGATAACTCAGGTTGATTTTGGAATTAGCAGATAAGGATTTAAAGCAACTATTATAACTGTGATCAACACATGTAAAGGAAAATATTTATAATATACAGCTAGAAAATCTTGGCAGAGATCTAGAAAGTATATGTGGATGAGAGGAGAGAATAAAACCAAATGGTCATTCTATAACTAAAAAATAAAATGTCTGAAATAAAAACTTCACTAGATGGACTTAAAATGTAAATGACAGCAGAAAGAGGCAGTGATCTTCAACACAGATCAATTTAAAAGTATCCAATTTGAAGAACAGAGAGAAAAACATAAAAATAAAATGGACTTGTGTAAAAATACCAAAAGGTATAACTTAACAAGTTTATGGTTTCATCTAGAAGGGGAGGAGAGAGAAATGAGGCAGAATAGTTTTTGAAGAAATCATTACTGAAAAATTTCCAAGTGTTGGTGAACTATGTTAAAGAATAGATTTAAAAAACCAAAAACTCAGTGAACCCCAAATAGGATAAATGCAAAGAAAACCACACCTAATACATCATATTCAAACTGCTGACAATCAAAGGTAAAGAAAAAATACTGAAAGCAGCCAGAGCAAAACAACACATTACACTCCATGGAATGACGATGCAAATAATGGCTGATTTTTCATCAGTTATGACCAGGAGACAATAGAACGACATCTTTTAGGTATAGAGTGAAATGTTCTTACTTGAAAAAATTTAAAAGTTGGCAATTCTGCTTCAACCTCATAATATACTTATGAAAATATACAGGTCTATAAAAGTCTAGCAACCCAAGGAGGAAGGATTGCTTGAGGCCAGGAATTTGGGATCAGCCTGGGCAACATAGTGAGACCTCATCTCTACAAAAAAATGAAAAAAGTATGTGGGCCTGGTGAGGTGTGAGCTTGTAGTCCCAGCTACTCAGGAGGCTGAGGTGGGAGGATGACTGATTGAACCCAGGAGCTGGAGGCTGTAGTAAGCTATGATCATGCCACTGTACTCCAGCCTGGGTGACAGAGCAAGGCTCTGTCTCTAATTTAAAAAAAAAAAAAAAAAAAGTCCAATGACCAGTCGTTAGTATTGGTCTAGATCAATAGTCTTATAGTTGAAGAAATTGATTTCACAGATAGAAGTTAAGTGATTTGTCCAGGGTAACATAAGAGTTATTCTTAGAACCCTCATCTCCTGACTCCCAATCCACTGTTATTTACAGATAGGAAAACCTGGATCCAAATTAAGATCTCATGTTTAAAAAAAAATTCTCTAGAGCAAACCCTGACCTTGCAACTATCCTTCATGTTTTGAGTATCACCAGCACAAATCTTGTCTTCTTTGATGACTGGCTCCAGTGCTGGCAAGAAGATACCGATGGGATTGTAGAGCTGTTCACAAGCCTGGCGGTCAATAATGGGTACTTCTGCTTCCTGAAGGGTAGAATGGTAATCTCTATCTGTGGAAGAAGACAGGAACAAAAGATTAAAGCAACCTAGAAAAGTGCAGGGGCAGCATTCAGTCATGATGTGCAGAAGTCTCTGAATGGGAATCCAAAAGCAGCTTACAATGCCTTTCCAATCATATTTGCTTATGGGTGGATCTTTTGGTACACTTAAATCTAAAACTCAGTAATTATAAATTATTTCTGCTTGAGGTTTTTTTTTAATTGAGCCATTGTTCTAAATAATGAGTACTTCCGATAAATTCTGATTGAGTAAAGGTATGAGTATTCTAAAGGATTCTAAAACTTCTTCCTTTCCCATTTTTTTTGCTTCTAGATCAGTTCTTGTCTGTACTCCAAGCTGAGAAAGAGTTAACATAAAACTTGAAAAACAGTTAAAAAACACTAGACGCTCTCCAAACTTTAAATCAGTCTTATTAACCTGTTTGAGAGGTAGTTATGTGTTTAAATTGTTAGTATCTGCTCTTCCAGCTATAGCTAGACTCTGCAAGATGCAAGAGTAAATAACATAAAAATATAAATGTCAAAAAAGATATTTTATTTAAAAACTTATAGATAATATCATTAGATTGATCTGGTTTTGTTGAAAAATATCTTCCATGGTAAGGATATGCCTAGAATATGAATGTTCTGGAGTACAAGAGGATGACATATAAAACAACCCTTCTCTCTGCCCATTCTCACCTGAACTTTCCTTAACTTTTCCCCATCCGGTCACCCAACAAAAGGGTGGAATTGCCAACTGCTTTGTGACACTGGGCAAGCAAATAGGCAGGATGGCAGAAGTCAAGGTGACTTGAGAGGACAGTTTCAACAAGGCGACGTCTGCCGTTGTATCTTGGTACTTGGGATGGATGACAATTTTGGACACGTAGTACTTCACACGTTTCCTTGAGTCACCTACTTTAATCGATCCCAGCCACACAGTATATAAAAAAGTAGTCCAGGTCCTCTGGGGAAAAGAAAGGAGGCCTGCTTATGGCCTGCAGCTGGGTCAGAACAGGCTGCCTATATGTAGCACTAAGTCTCTAGTCAAGAAAGGAGGGTAGCCAACTGGGAATTAACCATGGTGCTTCCAACTTCAACTAGGGTTGATTTGTCTCCTTCTTTCCTCTCTTTCTCTCTCCCCGTCCTTCCCTGACCACTCTTTCTGTGGTCTCTTCCTAGAGGCTTGTGGCTTGAGTTTTGTCCTGTATTTTCTCTCCGGTTCTCTCATTTACCTCTCCCATTCTCCATGGTTTCAGCCATCACCTGTATGCTTAATAGACATTGCTGTTTATTGTCCATACTAATTTCTGTTCTGAGCACTAGACCTTCATTTCTGAATAAAATTTTAAAGCAAAATATAACCACAGTTACACATATACACAGTTAAAATGCCAGGTAATTTGGTAAGATGTACAAAATAAATAAATAAATAAATAACAAGTTCTCTGCCCCACCACCCTCAGTTCAAACTATTTAGAGGCAATGACTTTCAACTCTTTTAGCTCTTAGTAATTTTCAAGTGTTTTCAAGGAATCCTATATATAGCTGTTTCTTGATTTTTCTTTTTCAGTTTTAGAATCCTGAGTTCCTAGTGTGGAAGGTGAGGATTGAGCTTTCTTACACATCGCTGTCTACCCCCCACCTCCCACTTCCATTCCACCCATCCTCCTAGCCAGTGTTATCATAAGTTTTTGTTAGATCAGTATTTAATGCGTTTGTTCTTGTGACTATGTAAACGTTATTCACTACTGGGTCCTATTGGGTGATTACATTTCTTATAAAACGTTTTGCTTCTCCTGGAGTTGATAAGTGGGCTCACTTTGGTTTTTTGTTTTTATCTTTATACCCATCACCAGTCTCATTCCCCAGGCTCTCCACCAGAAGTGTAAATCTCCTCTCATTTTGTTCAAACTTGTCAGGCATTCTATCAATACTATCTTTTTTTTGGAGCCCTCTGCTCTCTTGTTCTAATCTGGGCTGCTGCACAGCCATCAACTTGGCACTTTCTTTATCCTTTATGACTTTCTTAGGGATTCTCTTCTGTGTTTTATTCCCCTTTTGTCTGGGTCCTGTGTTTTCCTGTTTTTCCCCCTTTATTTTGGTGGAGCAGATTCTCCTATGGCTTCTTGAGAAAATGTGCATGAGAGGTAACATTTTTGCTGCTTTGTGTATTTGAAAATGTTTTACTTCTATCCCACATTTGATTGATAGTTTGCATATGGGTAGAATTCTAAGTTGGAAATAAATTTTTTTTAGCATTTTGAAGTTATTACTCTATTTTCTTTGAGTTTTTTTTTAAACTCAATTTTTTTTTTAGAGACAGGGTCTCACTCTGTCGCCCAGGCTGGAATGCGTGGTACAATCATAGGTCACTGCAGCCTTGAACTCCTAGGCTCAAGTGATCCTTCTACCTCAGCCTCATGAGTAGCTGGGATTACAGGTGCAAGCCGCCACACCTGGCTTATTTTCATTGAACTTTCAGTGTTGTTATTGAAGAGTCCTGGAATTTTAATTTCTGTGTGTATTAGTTATCAATTGTTGCATAATAAGTTATCATAAAGCTTAGTGGCTTAAAACAACAAATATTTATCTCATAGTTTTTATGGGTCAGGAATCAGGTGTGACTTAGTTGAGTACCATTGACTCAAGGTTTCTCATGTGGCTGCAATCAAGGTGAGCTGCAGCTGCAATCAAGGTGAGCTGCAGTCATCTTATTGGGGAGGATCTGTGTCCAAACTCACGTTGGTAGGCTTTGGGTCTTCTCGCTGTTGACTAGAGATGCGGGTTCCACATGGGCCTCTCCATAGGGACACTCACCACATGACAAGTTGCTTCTCTCTCAGCAGTGGCTCTTAGAGCTCAGATTGTGTTTATGACCCAAAAACACTTACGACAAAAATCTCCTGACTGGTATTTAGAAGGTGATTTGGCAAAAAATAAGAAAAGTCTTTAATATAGTGCCTGTCTCCAACTTTCCTTTTTCTACTTCTATGCCCTGTCTCTAGTTGTTTCGGGTTTGATAGTCTGACATGACCTGGGTTTCCTTCCGCCCTGCCTATCTTACCACTTTCATTTGTCTTTTGGTTCATTCATGAAGTGATACAAATATTCACTGAGAACCTGTCTGTGTGTTAGCTGCCAGCTAGAACTCACGGTTGTATGCAGTGTGCTGCTGTCAGTATCAACCTCTCACTGATGAGGGAACCTCCACAGATAAAGTTGTGGTCAAAGTGTAGGCTGACCTGCCAAGGCCAGCGCCCTGCAGCAGCATCCTGGCCACCTACAATGCGGCTTGAGTATACAGGTCGCCCACACACTAGAGAAAGAGAAGAAAGGGAAATGTGGAAACCTAGGAGTCCTGTTTCTCTGGTCCCCACCTTATCATCATTCCCAAACTCCCATCTATTCCTAGGACCTGAATCCTCCCTAGACACCATACTCCATCCTATTCTGGTTCCACACCCAGCAGTCTTGGGCTCAAAATGGAGACCACTCCCCTGATTGTAGCTCTTTCTTTTTGGGAAAAGAGTGTGAGCAAGAACCTAAGGAAGAAATAGGGTATCATTAACACATAGTAACACATCTAATATCTAGATTCACTGAACAGAGAGCCTTCCTTTATATTTAAATTTTCCAGATTGGTGTTAAAGGCCAAAATTTTCAAATGCCTTCTACCTATTAGTGGGAATCTTCACAAACATACTTACCTGCCTTCTTTAGCAGCACACATGGAATATAATTTAACTTAAATTTTTTTTTTTAAACCAGGGATAGTGGCTCATGCCTGTAATCCTGGTGCTTTGGGAGGATGAGGTGGGAGAACTGCTTGAGGCCTGGGCAATATAGTGAAACCAGGTCTCTAAAAAAAAAACTGAAAAAGAAAAAGATTTCCACATTTCTCTTTCTCTTCTTTCTCTAGTGTGCTGGTGACCTGTATACTCAAGACGTGTTGTAGATGGCCAGGATGCTGCTGCAGGGTGCTGGCCTTGGCAGGTTAGCCTATACTTGGGCCACAGCTTTATCTGTGGATGTTCCCTGGTCAGTGAGAGGTGGATATTGACAACAGCACACTACATTACAAGTGTGAGCTCTAGCTGGTAGCTAGCACACAGACAGGTTCTCAGTGAATATTTGCATGACTACATAAATGAACCAATAGACAAATGAAAGTGGTAAGATTGACTGGGCACGGTGACTCACGCCTATAACCCCAGCACTTTGGGAGGCTGAGGTGGGTGGATTGCTCAAGTCCAGGAGTTCAAAACCAGCCTGGGCAACATGGCCAAACACCGTCTCTACAAAAAATATAAAGAAATTAGCCTGACATGATGGTGCATGCCTGTAGTCCCAGCTACTTGGGAGGCTGAGGCAGGAGGATTGCTTGAGCCCGGGAGGTGGAGGATGCAGTGAGTTTAGATCATGCCACTGCACTCCAGCCTGGGCGAGAGAGTGAGACCCTGTCTGAAAAGAAAAGGAAAAAAATGTGGTGAGATAGGCAGGGCAGAAGGAAACCCTAGGTCACATGGGACTCTCAAACTAGGGATGAGCAGAGACAAGGCACGGAAGTAGAAAAAGGAATGTTGGAGACAGATGCTATATTAGAGACTTTTCTTAGTTTTCACAAATCACTTCCTAAATACTAGTCAGGGTTTTTTTTTTCTTCTTTTGGGCCACAAACACAACAGGTGTGGTTGCACACCTGCAGTCCCAGCTACTAGGGAGGCTGAGGTAGGAGGATTG